>NC_092812.1:31430007-31743507 GCF_040954645.1 Diabrotica undecimpunctata
ATTTGTAACAGCCGATTATATTCAAATTTTTGTTGTTTATATAGTTTAAACAAATCGGGATGCTTAGTGGCATCTGCAATGTGTTTAATAAGAGAAAGATTAGAAGTGGAAGACCTTAATTCATTATTAAACCGTTACACGGGTGTTTTTTTAGCAGTTTGTTGTATTCTTTTTAGTGAAAAATGCTTTAATATTAAATTGTTATAAGTTTTGGTAAGAAAGACTGTTAAAAAATCAGGATCATTATTAATCTCATAGAAAAAATCCATATTTGTACTAGGGAGCGCATGTTTGAGCTTCGGTAAACCAGAAGAAGTAATAAACCGTTGAAATGTTTGATTAGTGTCATCAACACTGATGATTTGTATGAATCTATAACATCAAAAAATTACTAGCAGTGCTCTTCTACAAAGAGCGATTAGCGTCTCATTCGAGATGAGTGTCCAGTGATAAGAAACTTCTGCCTGATGGTTAAGTTATTTTTCTGGCTTAAAAGATAACTGAGCATAACGGCCATATTATTTTTTTAGGTTTTATTATAAAATAAACTAATTTCATATTTTTATACATTGATTCATATGTCCATTTACTTTTCCTTTTTGGGTTAGCAAAACATGATATGTCTACTATTCTGAAAAAAATCATTAAAAAGGTATTCACTAAACAATTAGCTAATACCAGTTAATAAATTTTATTGCACATATAATTTGGTAAGTGGAAAAAAAGGTTTTCGGTATTAGTAATAACTTTATTAACGATAAACACTACACAAAAATATAGCACTGAACTAGTTAAACTAATTACCAGAACGATATGGAGCAACACAAAATCTAAGAGCCATCTTGTTTTTTTTTGGGTTGTTACAGTCGCCGTTGACACCGTTCGTTGTGTGTCGGGTGGGAGCTGTGTTACCTTAGTTGGTAACTCTCTGTCGCCTCCGCTGAGTGCGAAAGAAAAGGAGAGAGAAGTGTCATGACTGATTGCTATCCTCATCCGATCACTTGAAAGAACAAATTAGACAAACTTATTACTGATTACAACATGTACGATCGGTCAAATATTTATTGTGACATTTGAGGAGTTATTCTTTTTTAAGTATTGTTTAGTTAAAAGTATGAATACATTACAATAATTATAATATAAAGAACTTCCTAATTATATAAAAAGGGAGAGTGGCCATGTAGAACTGATTCCCTGAAAGTAATTTCGATGTAAGTGTGTATATGTAGAAAGTAGCGGGTAATAGAAAATTCAGTGTAATTTGTATGCTGCTCTAAAACGTTAACAAGAACCTCTGCGAGAAACATTAAATAGTTGCGCCAGAACGTATAATATCTGCAATTTTACAACATTAACTCTTTCAGAAGCACGTGCACCATTAAAACAATTCGCTACGTTTATTACGGAAAATTGGGTTATTGCGTTTTATTGAAGTTAGAATTCCAGCTGTGGTTATTCCACAAATTTTCCCTATTTCACTGAAACCAACGCATTCCACATATATCACATTCGAGAGCTTTTCGATATATCTACCGCGGGTTGTAAGTGTGTACTACGCCGAATTAATCTCAAAGATTAGTTCACCAGTTTTCTATTAAGAAGCATATTTCGGTAACGCAAAAGGATTGCACAAAATAACACATATTGCGTTCTTTGGAATTTACAATTTTTAGTAGTTTTTAACTTTCTTCTTTCTGTGGAAATATATTAGATATTAGTCTGTTATAAATCTGCTACTATTATACTTTTTCTTTAATTTTGAAGCTTTTTTAATGTCGGTGTTAGCCTCTATGGGTGTGCTTTTGCGGCTAAACAACCTTAATGATTTTACTCATTGTAGAAAAATATCATTAAATGCTATTTTGTGCCTATATTTCTTTATCAGCGGCCATATAATCAGAACTGCATCTGCTGTTAATCAATTTTTCAAGTTTTCAATAAGTATAAACTTTATATTAGTATTTTCGGATATTTAAACATACTAAGACTCACATTACTATAGTACAATAATTATTACAAACGTGACAATTAATGTGATATTTGCATGACGTTAAACGTAGAATGACATTTTACATCAACGTGACATTTGACAGGGAACGAAAAATTTTAAGTAAAACGTGACATTTCTCATCAAATATGACATTTGATGACAAGTGTGGTATTTAAAGTTTTTTTTTTTAATTAATTAGATGGCTTTGGTAAAGATCAATTAGCCAGACGATTTTTTTTTTCTCTAACTATAATAATTAAAAAAAAATAAACAAAAAAAAACTCTACAGAAATTTAAAGAAAACTCATCCTTCTTCACAATAACAATGCTTAAAGTATTAGTAGTGTAAAAGTTAACTGTGAGCAGTGTATATTTTTTTATACTTTTATTTTCTATTTTTTTGTGTTTTTTTTTTATTTTTTTTGTGTTATTTTTTTTGTGTTGCAGAATTGCTAACAAAGAGGTGGTTAGTAATTTACAATTTCATTTTGCACCTTTTGGCGTGATTATATAAGCAGTACAATATATTATTATTCTTATTGAAAATTATACAATTTAAATTTATGGGTAAGCAAATTTTGTTATTAACAACTTCATTATAAAATTTATCTGTGCTTTGACTATTTAATGAACAACCAAGTAGAATATGTGTTAAGTCCCCAAGTTCACCACATAAACATGAGGAATCATCAATTAAACCAATTTTACATTTATAGCTTGGTGACATTGCATGACTTGTTCTTATTCTGTTTAAAGTAATAATAAAGTTCATGTTATTATTGGGATTTGGACTTGACATGATTTATAATTTAATCCTATTTGTTTGCTGTCATATAGTTCTTGCCATTTAGTCTTAAGTTGAACTTTAAGTGTGGAATTCAAATCTGTTTATGGAATACACTGGTTAATAGAATCTCTGTGTAAGTCTGAGGCGGATTTTGCAAACTTATCAGCAATTTCGTTTCCTTGTATACCCGAATGCCGTTTGATCCAAACTATTAGCACCTCCCGTTGCGAGCTAAGTATTTCGTGATTGGTCTGTAGTATTTCTACTTCTAGATGACTTAAGTTCTTGGCCGCACTTATATTTTTTAGTCTCTCTATGAAATCTCTACAATCCGTAAATATGACGCTTTTGAGTCTATATGTCCTAAGTATATATTTTAGAACTTCACTTATTGCAAACATTTCTGCTGTATATATCGTTGCCTCATCTGGTAATCTGAACTCTTCATGATATTTTGAGGCGTGATCGTAAAACGTGGAACCTGTACGAATTTGTTTTGATCCATCGGTGTAAATCTGATAATAGTCAGGCCATCTTAATTATAGTTTATTCGTCTTCCGGGTTTGGACCGTGTCATTTGTGAGTGACCCAAAAGTGGGTTCATCTCGACGTTTCGCTACAATTGTATGTAGCTTCTTCAGGAGAATAAAAAAGAAAACAAAAGACAGGATGATGGGTAGTTAGCAACGGTAACTCAGTTACTCAACGCAACCAGAGGCGAATACTAACTACCAAGATGGGCATTTGGTCACAGTAACTCAACTACTTAACGCAGCCAGAGGTGAAAACCAAATGCCAGGACAGGGATTCACGTCCAACAGCTCAGAACACTAACGCGTCGAGAGGCGGGGAGTGAATCCGACGATTACTCCGCTACCGCTCTATTTATAGTCGCGGTGACCTGTCGTGTCGGGACGTATCGGCACACTCCGTGGCGCGAACGTCAAGAAGCCCGCGCTGGCCAATCATGTGGCTGCATCGTGGTAGCGGGACCGGACGGCGGCTCTAGACTGAGATTCCAGATGGGAGACAAGTAGTATCCTTCCTCTCGATTGATATTATGTGGATTTTTTCGGATCTCTAGAGATTCGCGGATTTTCCTGGAATAAAAGAAGGGGCTCTTAGAAATAATATGGGTTTTTTCGAACAATATGGAATGACCGGTTTCTTGGCAGTGTTCTGCAACTGCAGAATGGGAGAAAAGACCTGATCGAATGCATCTTTGATGCTCTTGAATCCGAGTTTTGACGGAACGACCAGTTTCGCCAATATACACTTGTCCACATGAACAAGGAATAGAATAGACACCACAGGAAGATAGGGGCGGTAATGGGTCCTTAGGAGAGGGTAGATATTGTGAGATTTTCTTGGGTGGTCGAAAAGTAGTCCTGATACCTTCTTTGCGAAGAATTTTGCCAATCCTATCAGTGACACTTCGAATATACGGAAGAAAAGCCACAGGAGTATTACCCAAAGATTCTGAATTTGTCGTCCTAGGGTGTAAAGGGGGATGTAGATGTCGGTGTGTGATATTTTGAATTGTGGACTTGGAGTAACCGTTGGCGACAAGGGTTTTTTGCAGATGGCCAAGTTCTTCTCTAAGATTGTCAGGTTCAGAAATCGAAATGGCCCGATGGATGAGAGAGTTGATCACAGAATTCTTTTGGGCAGGATGGTGGTGTGATGAAGCATGTAGGTAACGATTCGTGTGAGTCTTTTTTCTATAAACAGAGTGATCAGGCCATCGTTGATTGACCGTTTCGAGGAAGTGGTCGTTTTTATCAATCTGAAGAAAGGATATGCGGATGTTCTGAAAATATTGGTTGGGTTTTTGATGTGTACACTACCGACCTGAATTGAGAAAGCCAATAAGACTGTGTGAGTACTGAAATTGACAATTCATGGATAGGAATTATATAACTTGCGGATTTAGCAAATGCTTTTGTGATAAACTTGTTACTAATTAGTTGCCTTCTTAGTTGTAATGGTGGTACTACAGCTTCTGCTTCCATAATATTTATTGGGGTTGACTTGACTTATCCAAGACATATTTTTAGACTTTTGTTTTTTTGTCTAAATGAATTTGTGCCGCTGATCCATACAACCATAATCCATGATTGATCTTATCATGGTTCTATAAAATAACAAGGCGATATTTGGGTCAGCCCCAAATTTTGTATAACAAAAGGCTCTCAGTATGTTAATAGCATTTTCAGACTTTTTTGTTATTTCATGAATACAACCTTTCCATAACAGTTTCCGATCTAGATATAATCCTAATATTTGTAGTTAAATCATGTTAAATCACACACTTTCCGGCGATATAATCTTCTTCGACTTTCATTATTTTTGGAATTGCCTGAAAACATTTTTTGTTTGTTACTGTGGTGACAATTTATATTACTGCCTTTGTTAGTTTAACTAATTTCCTATCAAATTCTTCATCTATATTAATAAACTGTTAAAGTATTTTTTCCTTGCTTTTTAGAATTCTTTGCCTGATCCAGTATGTTCTTATTTATTTTCTGGAATACATCCAATGTGATTATAACCCTCCCTGGTATTCAGTTGAATGGTGTTGATTCTTATATGCTTTAGCTTTTGGTAATGCTACTGTTACTTTTTTATATTGTTATCATATATTTATGAAGATCTGTGTCCAACCTAATTTTTCCGCTCTTTGAACAGTTTTGTGAAAAGTACTGAAAATCGTAAAAACATGAAAATTTAAGTATTTTGCCCATGCAGTACGATACCAAGAATGATTTTAAATCCTCAATTTTATTATTTAGGGTAAAATATGGTAATAGGGGTCCCGTTTGAAAACGAACATCATGGTTTTGTAAGACACATAAGTGATCTAATTAGCCTTCGTAGATAATATCATAGCCAACGTTTAGTAACAGACATGCTACGGAGAGAATAGAGTTATAATTAAGACATCAATAAACATAGTCAATTTATTAAAGACCTCTATAGCAACCAATATAACATTTGAAGATTGGGATGGACCGTAAACTATTTCTGTCATTGCGTATCCACCATGACATAATAAATAAAGAAAAAGTTGATCAACGCTGTAACATAATTGGCTGTAGATTTTTAATATGTGCAAATTTAAACGTCAAATATACTAAGAAATCGAAATTTTTTCTCTTAAAGGAAAACAACTTCTTAGGAATATGGAATGCAACAATCTTAATCATAAATCATAAATAGAATCAGGTTCCTAATCCGAAATTCATTTTGGAAGATCTAAATAGACATAGTACTAACTGGGGTTCCTTTAAAACTACACACTGGAAAAAAGACTGAAAAGATCATAAACACATTCAACCTTGCAATAATAAATGATAGTAGTAGCACACACTTAAATTTATCAACAGGGACATTTTCTTCTATAGATATCTCACTCTGTACGCCAACTCTCAATTAAATCACAATTGGTGTGTAGAAAAAGATTTATACGGGAGTGATCACTTCCCAATTTTAATAGAAAAGCACTCGATGAAACCTACGCCAGTTACACCTGATCCGATATGGAGGTTAGATAAAGCTGATTGGCGCAGTTTTCAAGAAATTATCCGTAGCGAATCATCAAAAATTTGGTTAGAAAATTCAATAGACGAAATCATTCTATAGTTCAATAAATATCATAACAAAAGCAGCTCTAGAAGCGATAGGTAAAACAAAGTTTATTAAAAGAGATAAAGTAACTCCATGGTGAAATAAAGAATGTAAAGAAGCTAATAAGGAAAGTAAGAAAGTTCTTCAAAAGTACAAACGGTACAAAAACCTAGAAAACTTAATTAATCTTAAAAGAAGTAGGGCTAGAGCCAAACTGATTACCACAAGAATTACACATCTTTAACAAATATTTGGACAAAATAAAGAATATAACAGGCACTAGCTTATATCAAGAAATCGATTCATTAGAAGTAGAAAATAAATCGTCAATAACAAACCATACTGAAAAAATAACAGAAACATTAAAGTTAACATCCACAAATTCTAACTATGATAAAGATTTCTTAACATACAAAGAACAAAAAGAAACTATCCCTAAATGCAGTAAACAATAATGAACCTATAAATGCACTTATCACAATCAGAGAACTAAGAGAGATGATAGATTATTCAAAGGACACATCCCCTGGCCCCGATGACATCCCAGCTTCTTTTTTGAAACACCTACCTGGCGAAGCAGTAGAAATATTATTAAAAATATATAATCGTATATGGACCAAACATGAATTTCCAAATTTATGGAAAACAGCTATAACTATTCCCATCTTAAAATCTAATAGGCCACAAAACAAAGCAGATTGTTATCGTCCAGTGTCTCTAACTTGTGTAATGTGTTAGCTTTTAGAAAAAAATTAAAAATGAACGTTTATTGTGGTGTCTGGAAGAAAATAACCAACTGATTAATGAACAATCTGGATTTCGTCCTTTAAGATCGACTACCGACAATTTAGTAGATATAGAATCACATATTAATAACGCTTCTACAACAACCAAAAATGTATTGCAATTTATTTTGATTTGCATAAAGCATTTGATATGGCTTGGCATCACAAGATAATTTCAACACTGGAATCATGGGGCTATCAAGGAAATATACTTGCTTTTATTAAACATTTTCTCTTACATAGAAATGTCAAGGTAAAACTTAACGGTCTTCTATCTAATGTGGGACGCTTTTCCTTATAGCTATTAATGATATAATCAAATTAATGAACAAACCCATTCAAGCGAGATTGTACGCAGATGATCTTATAATATTCTTAAATGTTTTGAATAAAATCCTTTATAAAAAGGTATATAAAAAACCCAGTTGGGCTATGTTGCATTGACAAAACGTTTTCGAAATAAATATTCCATCATCAGTGTCCTAAAATAGTATTTAACCACTTAATTAAAAAGAACATGAAATGATTTAAGTTTTGACTAAGGTTAATGTAAAAGTGTGGTTAATACTTACAAGTTAATACATGGATGTAGCCACTAAATATGTGGGTAAAAACCCTTTAAAAATTATTAAATAAGATTTGATTTACATTATGTCTAATTTACAGTTAAGATGTTAAAGTTACCGTTGGATTGATAACATGGCGACATATGACTCTACATTAGTTGCGAGTCCTGAGACGGTATGTCTACGAGGACTTTGTCAAAGCAACTGATTGAAATGACAATCTTGGCAGGTTAAGACGGAAGTTATGACAGAGCAGTCAGTGTAACTGTATATGTCTATTTAAGACAGAAGCCAACGTTGTTTAAAATTGTGAAAGTTGAAATAAAATAAAATTATAACAGTATCAACCATCAATGTTATTGTTTTAAATTATGTATGTGAAATGAAATTGTGGTGAGAAAATTATGTGATTATAGTTAGGCAACCAACTATACAGTGTCGAGTGGTGTGATGAAAAGATTCTTATATAAGGCCCTTTATGTTTTAATAACATTTGGTACCTGGAAAATGGAAACTAGACACTGGTGGAAAGTTGGGTTCTTGAAAAAATATAGGAATTGATATATTTAATATGTGAGGATGTTGTTCAATGAATGAAATAAAACTATTATGATATAAAGTTCATGTAAAAATTAACTTACAACTCAATTATATTAGGCCCTGTATGTCAAAAAACAACATTTGGTACCTGGAAAATGTAAAACTTCTTGAGTTGTAAGTTCATGAATATGAATATCTGATTGGATGTTGACAAACTGAGTGAAGTAGTTATATTTTGTGTGTTGACTAGTATGAAATGGACAAAATTTGATGGTTGAAAGTGGTTTTGTAATATATTGGTCGTAAAGTACTTAACTTATAACTTGAGAAAAAGCCCTATCTGTTATAAAGCAACACTAGGTACATAGGAAGATAAAAGATTAAGTTATAAGTTGGTAAGTTGAATGAACTATTGGTCTATATTGACTATAATAGTAAAATGAAATTGTTGTATGTGGCTCTGTTAAATTTGAGTAAAGAGAATGAAAATTAAGGTGTTTTGAGAAAATTGTGATAAACGGATAGACTACGAAAGGCTGAGGTCCCCAGAGAACCGAAGCCAAACCCTGAGGGAATTGTGTAGAGAAGTAAAATAAGAATTTAATAATATGGAATGGGTGGTGGATGATGGATGATCTGATCTGAATTTGGGAGTGTCGAAATAGAAGCATGGAAAGTATTGGTTATAGTGATTAAGACATGAAGTTTGGGTTGAAAAGAAAAGAGTGGGATAGATAGAAAGTAAGATGTATTGGAAGAAAGGTTTTTAGAGTGAACTAAGGGAGATAAGTATTAGGTGAACTAATAATTAATATGGAATTTAATTGTAGAAGTAAATTGGGGATGTAAGTTAGGAGAATAGTTGGCGATGGAGAGGGAGAAAATCTCGATTGAATGAAACATGACGATTAACGCAATTTGGGCTTTTTTGTTTTTCTTTAAGAATTTCAAGATCTTCGTAAAAATCTAATTTGAGGAAATTTTTTTGGGAGATATTGTAGATAAGTGAAACGTCTTCTGGGATATTGAGGGTGTGGTTGTGTTCTTTGGGATGTTGAGAGAAAGTGGAAGTATTTTCTCTTTTTATGTGCTCTAGAGAGCGTGAAGAAAGAGATCTGCATCTGCAGAGAACATGCATGCCTTAATTTCTCAATTTTCTTCCTTCAAATAGTTATTCACAGATGGATCTAGAACAGAACGTTGTGTAGCATCTGCCTTTGAAGCAAAGGATGAAATAAAGAAATATAAACTAGCGTAGACTAATACTATTTTAACAGCACAAGTCTTTGCAATATATAAAGCCATATGTCACGTTACAAAATGTCCTGAAACTAATTTCCTAATAATTACTGACTCACTAAGATCTCTAGAAATGATCTCAAAAATCTATTCTTCCCATCCTGTGGCCAAACTCATTAGACTTGCAAGAATTGCACAACCTAAATTACAGAAGCATTGCTTTCCTGTGGGTGCCATCTCATATTGGAATCACGTGAAACGATCTGGCGGATAAATATGCACGAGAAGCCTTAGAGGACACAACTATTGCGTTCTATCCAAAAACTCCAGCGACAGATCTCAAAACATATTTCCGCAGTAAAATGATTAATATACGGAATAGCAAGTGGCATAAAAAAACAGTCAAAATTACTTGAGATAAAACCAGTATTTCAACCATGGTCTGATAGTTCCACCAATAATTTTTCTCAGGTTATCATCACACGATTGCGGCTTGGTTGTAGTAGCCTTACGCATGGACATCCGATGACAAGGGATCCCCAACCGGAGTGTTATACTTGCGAGACCCCGCTAACAGTAAAACCATAGTATTCCAAAGTGATTAGTGATTATCCAATATCTAAAAGCAATAAACTATTTATACAAAATTAAATTGTTACGGTATTATTCAATCATTGTTAATACTTTTCCTTTTTTCGCTAATAGCCTTACAAGCTGATGCGAGTTTGTAAATAAAAAAAAATCATAAATAAGTGATGGATTTGGCCGTTAATTGATGGCAGTTCATTTTGTCTTAGAATAAAACACTAAAAACTTATGTTTTTGTTGCTTCCACAAAATTTATTATAATTTAATGTTATTAAAGCTGCTACATTTCAAGAAGTAAATATTGAAAGGGCCAAAACGATGAAATATGTTTCCCTTCGACGTCGCTTTAACCGTACCTATAAATTAAACATTTTTTATTAAAAAAAAATATTTACAAAAGAATACATAAATGCTATTGAAATTAATTTAAGGCATACTGCAAGTGTTTATGTTCGCTGGGGCTTGAATTTAGGAAGAAAATATATACAAAAAGGAAATCGCCCAC
This sequence comes from Diabrotica undecimpunctata, assembly GCF_040954645.1. Lineage (NCBI taxonomy): Eukaryota > Metazoa > Arthropoda > Insecta > Coleoptera > Chrysomelidae > Diabrotica > Diabrotica undecimpunctata. The sequence goes on from NC_092812.1 coordinate 31,440,635, forward strand.
GGCCATCAGGTTCACCAGCTCTGCTCCTTGTGTTTAACATTTAATTTACTATAGCTAATATCATTATTCATAAGTTTTTTATTGTTTGATGTGGTATATAAAGTTTACATACTCTAGAACAAATGGTTATTTTTCACAGAAAAAGGAACTAAGGCGAATATATCAACAAAAAACTGTTTACGCATTTAAATTAAAGTAAAGATAATTAATAATAGTTTGAACATCAGTTTTAACTTTTACAAAAGTTAACGGTCTAAAAAATTCAGTGTATCTATTTAAAGTTAAATTTTTGATAAGACTAAAAACAAAACAAAAATATTAGGTCGCGGAAAAAACGAACCATTTCGGGCACAGTTCAATTAGCTTCAGATTAATTTATCCTTCTCATAGGCGTGTCTATGTATTACATACATACAGTGTCATCCTTGTATTTGTAAATATGAGGAATTGGGTGCTCGTGCTTTTATCTATTTGTCTGTTTTAGTTAAGGTAATCCGCTGTCAAATTTTGTCGCTTAAAGCCAGTATATTCAACTAGTTGTAAACTCTGTGGTATGTGCTACATACGCACGACCTTTTATGTAAGTTTTTATACTTTTATTGATTCAAACGATATTATTACGAGTATATTGTAAACTTAACTTGTTTTTACATGTTTAATGTAATGATTATAAAAAATTACTTTTCTGATTATAGGGCAACCCGGAAAAATTATTTTAAATTCCATAAGATAAGACATTTCCAATGGATAAGACAAAAAAACAAAGTCACCGATGTGGTGCAAAAATCATTAAAGTTGAAATGGGAATACGCTGGACATGTAGCTTGGAGCGATCTAAACAAATGGCACAGATCAATTTTAACCTGGAGACCATACCAACACAAAAGACCCAGAGGCAGACCTCCTATGAGATGGACAGATGATCTGAAAAGGACTGCCGGGAAAAATTGGCTACAAGTAGCGTACAATAAAAAACAATGGAAAGAAAGACTTGAAGAGGCTTATGTTCAGATGTGGACGTGAATGGCTAGACGAAGAAGAAGAAGAATCCAGAAAATATCGAAGTACTTCTTTCTTTCTTTAAATAATTATTTTTTTAATTTCTTTTAATTTTATTTATCTAATAACTTCAACTTTTATTTTATTTATTTATTTTACAATAAATTTGAGCAGGCGTCGCAAAACCCATATGCCCATGTGAATACAATGTTATATAGTATGCAATTAAATGGTCACATTACAATAGTTACATACTAAGCTCTAACTAACTAAATAAATATACAAAATGATAGGTAATAGCAAGTGTTTAGTACAAATTAAATGTTCAACTATGGAGCAGATGGTCAGAGAAATAATTGTCTAGTTGTTGTTAAAAAAGTTTCCTTTTTAAACTTAAGTTTGTGGCCACGAAGACGATTGTCATTGTCTAGTGAAAACATATCCTTCATATTTCCAAAGTTGTATTTTACTATCCGAAACGTAATAATTAAATCTCCTCGAAGTCGACGTTGTTCAAATGTAGTGAGATTGGTCATGTCCAGTCTTTCTGTATACCTAGGTCTTGAGCGGCCAAAAGACATCCTAGTGCACTGCCGCTGTATGTTTTCGAGAATATTAAGATCGCGCACTAATACCGGACACCAAACAGTTCCGCAATATTCCAAAACTGGTTGAATGTACAGTTTATACAGATGAACTGAGCTCATAAATGACACTTTCGCAAACGTTTTATTTAGTAGAGTAAGAAAGACACGGATTATTTTTAACCATGTGAAGAACTACACATTTGTCCACATTAAGAGGCAGCATCCAAGTAGAGCACCATTCCGATATGCAATCAAGGTCATCTTGTAGTAACTGGAAATTTACACGGAGGGATCGGAAAATAGCTTCGTGTCATCTGCATAGAAAGCTTTGCTGTATTTATTGTGAAATTGTAGATCACTTAAGTATGCTATGAATAAAAATGGGCCAAAAACTGATCCTTGCGGTACCCCACTTAAAACCATTCTCTCAACTGAGAAAGAGTCCCCAACTCTAACACAAAACTTTCTATCTGTTAAATACGCGTCGATCGATCTCAGTAATTGACCACGGATACCAAGGTGTTCCAATTTATGTAATAGTCTTCGCTTTGGAACTCGATCAAAACCTTTAGCAAAATCGAGGTAAATAATGTCTACCGGGGCTTTTCTGTCTAATGCTTTTGACCATTCATTGACACACCAGAGAAGATTTGTCATTGTAAAACGTCCTTTGACAAAACCATGCTGCTGTTCTGGTATAACCAGTTCATTTTGCAGAAAATCAGAAATAGTTATTAGAATTCAATTTGTTATTTGTTCCCTTTTCAAAAATCGGTGTTACAGATGCAGTTTTCTATATAGGAGGCAAAATATGTGTGGTGAATAATAAGGACATAATCACATATAGCGGGTAAGCTAAAGCATGAGAACATTTCTTTAAAAATAAAGAAGATATTAAGTTGAGACCAGGAGACGAATAATTTTTTAGGCTTTGAAGATGATATTTAACTTTTTCAGGACTAATGATTATATTTCCAAGGGAAGAAGAAACTCGTGACGAAGTAATATTAGGCAACTGATGATTAGTGGGTTCGACAGAGAAAATCTTAGAGAAAGTACTTGCGAGGACTTTGGCATTCTCATAGTTACTTTGGGATACATCCCCATTATCATTTTCCAGTAAAGGTATAGAAACTTTTGTTGTCAACGAAGATCTAATATTTTACTATTTTTTTTAAAATAGTTGACGCTCAATTTTTCATTCAACTCTTCAATCAACTAAATATCATATTTAATCTTTAGTTTTCAATTTAGTTAAATATTATAATTCCTTTATTCAGAGCCTCTTATGCTCTACGAGATGATAGAACATATTATAAACTTCTATACCTCACTTCAATAGACAGTATATCTATCAGTTGACAACTCTGCTCTGTCATGTCACACTTCAATCCTGAAATAGAGATAATTCAATAGAAAGGAAGATTAGATTTTATATTATCTTTTGCTTACTTAAGCTGGATCCTGTATTGAAAATATATTTTATATTGTTAAAACTTCTCTGGGTTAAGTTATATTTAATATTTAACCAAGATTTGTCTTTTTAAAATTTCATTTTTTATACTTACATAGACTTCAACTCACATGCTTCTTTTCAAACCATATACAGTTAGTGGCTTTAATATGATTTAAATAATTTGTCTAATAATAATTATATTCATTTTATCCTTGCCAATCTGCTATTTGTAGGTCAATCAAAGTGAAATACTCCAAGCTCTAACACTATGTAGAATAGATCACCGATACATACCCCTTATCAGATACATCTATCAGCATGATACAGCTTGTGTAAGACTTAATAAAGATACTGGGACCTTTCGTATTGAAAGAGGCGTTCGGCAAGGAGACATGTCTCCTAAATTATTTACAACTTTGCTAGAATACGCTTGTAAAACAATAAATTGGAACGAAAAAGGCATCAATGTAGATGGAAAATTTTTAAATAACCTTGAATTTGCAGATGATATCGTTCTTATTGCAGACAGCTTTAATCAGGCACAGATAATGCTCCAAGAACTCCATACTGCCACAAAAAGAGTTCGTCTTAAAATAAATTTTTCAAAAACACAATTTATGACAAATTTAGTCCACAACAAAAACATCTCAGTAGAAGACAAAGATATTGAGCCAGTTGACTCCTATAAATACTTGGGCCATGAGATCAAAATAAGTCGAGACAACCAAACAATCGAGCTGAAAAGAAGAATAAACCTCGCTTGGGCTGTATTTGGAAAGATGAAGGATATTTTTAGGTCTAAGACTCCAATGTGTCTAAAAAGAAAAGTATTTAATCAGTGTATTTTGCCAGTGATGACCTACGGCGTAGAAACCCTAACACTCACAAGAACAACAGTGAGTAAACTACAAGTTGCGAAAAGTGCAATGGAGAGAATAATGTTAGGGATTTCTCTACGTGATAGAATACCCAATGCTACTATACGCAAAAGATCAGGAGTAACAGACGTTATTGAAAGGATAACAACACTAAAGTGGAACTGGACAGGTCATGTAGCAAGATCAGTTGATGACCGGTGGACAAAAAGAATTTTGGAATGGAGACCCAGAATACAAGCTAACAGAAATAGAGGTCGACCCCCAACGAGATGGACAGATGGCATAAAAAGAGTGACTACAAATTGGATTCAGATTGCACAAAATCGGAATAAGTGGAAAAGCATGCGAGAGGCTTCTGTTCAGCAGTGGACGTTAGAGGCTAGTTAATGAATCTGCTATTTGATATTTAGTGTGGTAATTACTTTCAATCTACATATATGGCAAGAATATATTTTAAAACATATGATGTTGCTAACAGAAGGTTAATTTTTCTAGTTTTTTTTGGCCTAATTTTTGTCCACCTTTTTGGGTAAAGAATTCCACAGCAGATGGTCGACCATGCAGTATTAACTGCAGCTGCTATTAAGAACTCAATGGCCACCTGAAGATACAAACATGAAAGTATCTAGGTTCAGCTACATCAGAAACTAATCACTACATTCTGCAATCCTGTCCAGCTACTTGAAGACATCAGATATACGCTCAATATTTCTAGTTACTTTGGTGGGCGCGCCTATCGGAAGATTAAGATGGTTTATAGTATACGATATGTAGATATCATAGTTTTCAAGTAAATTTATTTTTTCTGGTTTTGTCTACATTGTCTACTTCCAGGCGTCTTTGATAGTACTCTCTCTCTAGTTCTATCGTTGTCTTCCTTTTTTCCGTTTTTCTGCGACTTTTCCTTTTATGACTTTGTTTTTAAACTGTTACCCATTATCCTCATTATGTTAAATGGCAATGAAAGATCTGATGACCTTGCTAAAAGAGGATCAGTTACAAATTCTTTCAGCCTAGAGCTGCCCTGAGGAGTGCCAAAATCGTCCACTAGAAAAATACTGACTGTCAAGGATATGGCCATACGTTTATATATATATATATATATATATATATATATATATATATATATATATATATATATATATATATATATATATATATATATATATATATATATTGGAACGGCATAGGGAAATGGAGCTGAAGTAATAAGACAAAAACAGTAACACTTCAAAAATATATGGTACTAAATTACTTAGTTTTTAACACACAAAATGTAGCATTTTTCGAAAATTATTGTTATTATTAAATGAAAATACAAATTTCTCTAAACAATTTAAGGCAAATATGTACTTTCATGATTAAATTATATAATGGTTTTTAATCATCAAAATATTTTATGATAACGGCCTTCAATATCCGATAATTACTACAAATTAACTATAATTAATTTTGGAAACGTTGTCAATGTAATTTTGTGGCATTATTATGATCCATTCAAGAATTATTATAAACTGGACACTCAATAGGAAAGAGTGTATATACGTATATACGCATATGTATATAAATATATATATATATATATATATATATATATATATATATATATATATATATTGAAATGATATTGTTTAAAAATTTAATTTATAAGTTATATACTAGATAATATTAGATATAACAAGTATTTGGTTATTTTAAGAAGTTATATACTAGAGAATTTAATAAAAATATATTTATGTGAGGGCATTTTTAAGAAATTAGCATATAATAATTGTAAAAAGTTGTATTTTAATGTTGTAAATATATTTAAGTGAGCCATGTGCATAGGCAACCAACTATACAGTAAGTGACTGACAGAAATTAAGAATTTTTAGGAATATAAAGTGGGGTTATAATAATAATGTTAGTTTAAAATGTTTAATTTATATATATTTAATGATTTAAATGTTTATTCTGATCTGAAAAGCCTAAATGTAAACAAAATTATCAATAAAAAATGAACGAATTCTCCAGAATGCAGAATTTGACCATTGTTTACGGTCGAACATTCTCGAAATAATGGTTATGTCTGTAGAACGAACATATATTTTTTTCGAGAACATCCATATAGAAGTAATAGAACAAATGGAACATGATCTCTTACCAGATGATTCTAGAACATCCAAAAAGATATAAATACCCGTGATTTGGATTCAAGATGGCAGTTTTAGTAAGTCAGTCAGTCAGAAAGTTTTTAGTCAGGCAGTTTAGTAAGAAATATGAAAGTTAGTTGGAGTCAGTGAATCAGTTACAAATAGTCCAATTGTTTAATATAATTAAAAAAAGTATGTTAGAAGAATATTGGTTGGATATTGGAAGAAATTAAAATTATATTATGATTGGAGATTAGTATAAATCAACTTATAATAATTGGATATTGGTATATTAAAAAGAAGAATAAATATAAATGCTGTTTGCTGGTTTGCTTGGTGGTTTATAAATGCTGGTGAAGAAAAATATATCTTAAATTGGTAGAAGCTGATAATTGGAAAAAGTAATTTCACAAAAAACAAGGATAACCGAAGTACGAAGACATTCAGTGGTGATTAGAATCTATATAGTGGAAAACAGTTCATTTAGGCATTCAGTGAAAGAAGGTACAAAATTTTGTTAATATAATTTAGTTAGTGTCATAACAGTTTCAATTTTGAAGATAGTTTGTTTAAATTTTACATTGTCTATAGAATTTAATTAGTTTTATAAGAATATCAATTTAAAGATAGTTTATTTTAAATTTACATTGGCTAGGTTAGATATATATGTGTGTTTCATAATAGTTATAATAAAGATAATTTAAAAAAGTATTTACAAACTAATTCTTTGAGAACCGCGATAAAAACCCTATATTATTAAAATACTCATTGCTCATCATTCAAACAAACAATACATCATAACAATTTGGCGCCCAACGTGGGGCTCTCTATTTAAAAGAATTAGTTTGGGAAGATAAGTGCTCTCATATAATTAAATTAATTATCAGTAGAAAGAAAAAATTATAGATTTTATTTTTAATTATATTTGAACAAGTAAAGTCTCAAAATGTCTCAAGGAAAGAAAGGTACAAGAAGCAAAAAGAATGAAGAAGATGTGGAAGTAGAAACACAACCTATACAAGAGGAGAGTTTAGTTCAAGTTCCACAAGATACTGCAGAAATGAATCCAGAAAGAGAGGAAAATGTCAATATAGCAGCTTTGATGTCATTAATGATGCAGATGAACAAGACAATGGAAGAGAATTCAAAAGAAATCAAAGAAGACATGAGAAAAATAGAACAAAAAATGGAACAGAATTCAAAAGAAGTCAAAGAAGACATGAAAAAAATGGAACAGAAATTGGAAGAGAATTATAGAAAATTAAAAAAGAAAATAGAAGATAATAATAATAAAATTGTAAAACAAATGGAAAAACAAATGGATAAAAAACTTGAAGCTGCAGAGAAAAAAGTAGCAAATGAAATAAAAAGTATACGGAATGACTACAAGAAAAGGATAGACAATGAGAGGACAGAAGTAAAGAGGATTATTCAAGATAATAAGATAGATATAGAACAGAAAATAGAGTTGCAGAAATGTAACTTAGAAGTAAAAATTAACGAAGACAGGAGAAACACAGAAGAAAAATTAGACGATATACAACAAAATATCCAAATAAACTGTAATCAAATAAGAAATGTGGAACAGAGAATAGATGATATTTCACAAATGAGAGACATAGGGAGACCTTACTTAAATTTAACAAATGAGACTGGGATTAAATTCTCTGGTAATATAAAAAATTTGCATCCTAGAGTATACATAAATAGTTTAAAACATAAATTAAGATTTGTGAATAATATTAATGATATTAAAGATTATATTAGAATGACATTAAATGACAATGCAGCAACTTGGTTTGCTAGTATTGAGAATGATTTAGATAATTTTCAAACATTTGAAAATAAATTTTTAAATTATTATTGGGGTGAACTAGAGCAAGCCAAGTTTAGAGAAATTCTATATTTTGGAAAGTATAATCACAATTTAAAATCAAATATGGTAGATTATGCATTGAAACTGATAACAGTTGCAAAATATTTAGAACCACCACTTAGAGAGGATGAAACGGTCTTAAATGTATCTAGACATTTTGATGCTGATGTTGTGCAAACAGTAACTGTACAAAATATTCAAACAATAGAGAGTTTTATTAATTTTATTCAAAGAATACAAAGAGGTAATATGACAAGTAATAATAATAACAACAAAAAAAACAATAATAACTTTCAATATAATAAAAATGATAATCAACAATATAGACAATCATATAACAATAATACTAGGTATGGTGATAGTTTACAAAATTTTAATAATAATAACAGTAATCAAAATAGACAGAACTTTAATAACAATACTAGTTATAATAGACAAAATTTTAATAATAATACTAATTATAATAGACATTTTAATAACAGTACTAATAATAATAGACAAGATTTTAACAATAGAAGAAATACAGAGCGACCTAATTATAACAGACAGATAAATTGTGTTCGAAGGAATAGGAGCTGCGAGGACAGGGAACGAAATAGTACAAGGCAGGAAAATGTGAGTAGAAGTCATAGTAGGGAAAGACATAGGACATCAGATCCAAGTGGTCAGATACAATCTGACAATTCTAATAATCAAAATTTTGTTCAGTAAACTTTCTGAATTACAAGTTAGGCCATTGCTATTATGAAAAACCTTCTGAATTTATTTCTCTAGATGAAGATAAAATTATTGAATCTATTAATTTAATTTATATAAATGCTTTGGCCAAAAATAAAATGATTAAAATTATGACAGATACTGGTTCAGAAAGTACTTTAGTCTCGGAGAATTTTATTTTTAATACATTAAAACTATCAGATATAATAAAGATTCCAAAAATTAAAATTGTTGGTGCAAATAATAAGAAGTTGGGTGAAATTGATAAACTAGCCAATTTTAAAATTAATATTCTTAATAAAGAAATTAATATGCAAGGATTTATTGTCAAGGATTTATGTGTTGATATATTAATGGGAAATGATGAATTGGAAAAGAAGAAAGTAAAGATAGATTTTGAAGAAAAAATGGTAACTTTGGAAGGGCAAATAATTAAATTTATGCAGAAAGATGAGGTGGAAGAAGGAATAAGAGTTGATAGGATATTATTAAAAGAAAATAATGATGTTTATGAAGAAGAAATGTATTTGGATGATAGGGAAATGTCCCAAAAGAATGTAAAGAATAATTATTGTAGTGAATATTTAAGGAATGGAAAATTTAAGCAGATGGATGCCTACGAGGTGGAGTGCGTAAAATTGGAAGCAAGGTATAATGAGTACATAATGAAGAATAATTTTATTTGTAAAGAAGAAGATATGATAAAAGTTTTAAATTGCCCTGAAGAATATAAATCAATAGTCGTTTCCATATTGCAGCAACACAAAGGACTTGTCAATAAAGAAAATAGAATTGCACAAAATTATATCCATAGTATAAAAGTTAAAGAAGAAAAAGATTTTAAAACAAAATCATACCCAATACCATATAAATACAGAGAAGAAGTAAACAGAACGATTAATAATAGGTTAGAAGATGGAATAGTAGAAAGAATTACAGAAATGTCATTTTTTACTAAACTCGATTTACTGCATAGTTTTTGGTTAATACCTCTAGAAAGAAAAAGTAGACAGTATACAGGATTTCAGATAGATGGAGTAGTATATCAATTCAAAGTAGTACCATTTGGACTTCAATCATCTTGCAGTGCTCTATGTAGATGTCTTCATGATATTCTGGATCAATACGAACATTTTGTAATTCACTACATTGATGATATATTAATTTTTTCTAAAACTGCTGAAGATCATGAGAAACACCTAAAAATTGTAATCAATAGATTAGACAAAGTTGGACTAAAAATAAATCAAGAAAAATGTACATTTTTTTAAAAAGTAGTGATATATCTAGGTTATAAACTTAACACTAACAGCTTACTGATATATCCATTTTATTCAATAGACTTGATTTGTTAAATAGATGGTAGATTTCATTGTTGTGAATAAATTTGACATCATACTTGTTGAATTTTGTACATATGGAAATTGTTTGGTACCCTAAAAATCATAATTTGGGGTTAGATACAGAATTGATTGTGTAAATGTCTTTATAAAAAGTGTAAAACTTACCAATTCATATGGATGAAAGCCTGTTGAATGGAAATAATTCCTAGATTTTGTCTATGAATAAACAGAACACAATATAGATTATATTTTTAATTTAGGTTATATTTTATTCTCTGATATATAGCATCCATTGCTCCATTTGACATGACAGTTTGACCATAGAATAGCCGAACTGTGCTCCGTTGTTCTCTGCTTTGACATAGACAGCGAACAGGGATGTATTTGATAGAACAATTAAAATAGGAAATTAAATTATTTCATTGATTATAATTACTAAGGTATGTGGATAAGAAAATTAATATTTAAAAAAATAATAAGTAAATTATTTATTTTAAATTTAATTTTGGGGTGTTGAAATGATATTGTTTAAAAATTTAATTTATAAGTTATATACTAGATAATATTAGATATAACAAGTATTTGGTTATTTTAAGAAGTTATATACTAGAGAATTTAATAAAAATATATTTATGTGAGGGCATTTTTAAGAAATTAGCATATAATAATTGTAAAAAGTTGTATTTTAATGTTGTAAATATATTTAAGTGAGCCATGTGCATAGGCAACCAACTATACAGTAAGTGACTGACAGAAATTAAGAATTTTTAGGAATATAAAGTGGGGTTATAATAATAATGTTAGTTTAAAATGTTTAATTTATATATATTTAATGATTTAAATGTTTATTCTGATCTGAAAAGCCTAAATGTAAACAAAATTATCAATAAAAAATGAACGAATTCTCCAGAATGCAGAATTTGACCATTGTTTACGGTCGAACATTCTCGAAATAATGGTTATGTCTGTAGAACAAACATATATTTTTTTCGAGAACATCCATATAGAAGTAATAGAACAAATGGAACATGATCTCTTACCAGATGATTCTAGAACATCCAAAAAGATATAAATACCCGTGATTTGGATTCAAGATGGCAGTTTTAGTAAGTCAGTCAGTCAGAAAGTTTTTAGTCAGGCAGTTTAGTAAGAAATATGAAAGTTAGTTGGAGTCAGTGAATCAGTTACAAATAGTCCAATTGTTTAATATAATTAAAACAAGTATGTTAGAAGAATATTGGTTGGATATTGGAAGAAATTAAAATTATATTATGATTGGAGATTAGTATAAATCAACTTATAATAATTGGATATTGGTATATTAAAAAGAAGAATAAATATAAATGCTGTTTGCTGGTTTGCTTGGTGGTTTATAAATGCTGGTGAAGAAAAATATATCTTAAATTGGTAGAAGCTGATAATTGGAAAAAGTAATTTCACAAAAAACAAGGATAACCGAAGTACGAAGACATTCAGTGGTGATTAGAATCTATATAGTGGAAAACAGTTCATTTAGGCATTCAGTGAAAGAAGGTACAAAATTTTGTTAATATAATTTAGTTAGTGTCATAACAGTTTCAATTTTGAAGATAGTTTGTTTAAATTTTACATTGTCTATAGAATTTAATTAGTTTTATAAGAATATCAATTTAAAGATAGTTTATTTTAAATTTACATTGGCTAGGTTAGATATATATGTGTGTTTCATAATAGTTATAATAAAGATAATTTAAAAAAGTACTTACAAACTAATTCTTTGAGAACCGCGATAAAAACCCTATATTATTAAAATACTCATTGCTCATCATTCAAACAAACAATACATCATAACAATATATATATATATATATATATATATATATATATATATATATATATGTATATATATATATATATATATATATATATATATATATATATATATATATATATATATAGATATATATGTGTGTATGTGTGATTGTGTTATTATAATATTAAAATTTAAATACAGTTGCTGATTTTATAACTTTCAATAATTTGACAGAGACAACAATTAGTTAATTTATCTCAATAAGCTTAATTACAGCCGCCAATTTTAAATCAAATGTTTCAATTTAATCTCAGAGTTTGTCTTTGAGTTCTAAAATACCTTTACCTTCTCTCTCTCTTGTCGTTTCCTCATTGCTGAGGATCGTGATTTCCTACAATGCGGGCTGTCAATTCTCTCCATCTCTTGCGATTTTGGGCTGCTCTCATGGACTCGGAAAACGTCTCTCCAGTGACTTTCTGTACTTGATCTGACCATCGGATAGGTGAGCGTCCTCTGCCTCTACGTCCTTCTACGTTTCTGCACACAATTAGTCTTTCTAAGCTGTCATTGTCTCTTCTCGCAATGTGGCCAAAAAACTTTAAAACATTTGCAAGACACTGAGAGGAGAGTCTGGTCTGAATGTTTAGCTCTTCGAGAATCGACTGATTGGATCTGTGCTCCGTCCACGAGACGCGTAGCATTCGTCTCCAGCACCACATTTCGAATGCGTCAATCCTTTTCCTATCCTCTGATTTTATTGTCCATGTTTCGGCACCGTAACTGAAGATTGAAAAAATGAGTGTCCGTACCAGTCTCATTTTGAGTTTTTTGGATAAAGAGCGGTCCTTCCATATTTTTGACAGTCGACTCATCGCGTTCTTGGCCATCCCTATTCTTCTGCGAATTTCCGTATGGGATGAGGCTGCATTGCTTAAGGAAGATCCTAGATACGTGAACTCGTCTACTTTCTCGAATTGATTTAGGGCGCTTGTTGTTTGGAGGATATTCGCGTGGTCCACAATCATGATTTTTGTTTTCTGATTATTAATCTTGAGCCCAAACTTGTTGCTTTCGGTTTCTACTCTCTTTATCAGTCTCGACATCTCCTCTTTAGATGTTGCTATCAGTGTTGTATCGTCTGCGAATCTTAAGTTTGAGATCTTTTTTCCTGCAATGGAGATGCCGCCTCTCCATCCGTCGAGTGCGTTTCTCATTATGTATTCTCCATATAAATTGAACAGGTCTGGAGATAGTATGCACCCTTGTCGTACACCTCTGCTGGTTTTGAAGGTATCAGATTGCTGGTTTTCAATTCTTATTTTAACTGAGTTATCTTCGTATAAGTTTTTAATTAATATTGCCAAATGATCTGGAACTCCCATCTCATGAAGAACTGTCCAGAGAACTTCCCACTTCACACAATCAAATGCCTTTTGGTAGTCTTGAAAACAGATTATTATTGTAATTTTAAATTTGCGGGCCTTTTCTATGAGCTGCCGCATATTAAGGATTTGCTCTCTCGTAGCCTTCCCTTTGACAAAGCCTGCTTGTTCTTGGGGAATTTGTTTGTCTAAGTATTGTTGCAAACGGCGTTTAATGATTCTTAGTAATATTTTGCTTAGATGGGAAATCAGTGAGATGGTACGATAATTACTACACTTTGTAGTTGTTCCTTTTTTGTGGATTGGTATGCACAATGATGTGCGCCATTCTCTGGGCCACTTTCCGCATCTCCAAATTTTATTACAAAGTTTCCATATTATGTAACATCCTTTGTCTCCCATGTTCTAAAGGAGCTCTCCCGTGATATCATCGCAGCCAGGGGATTTATTCTTCTTGAGGTGAGTTACAGCTTCTTCAATCTCGGACAGCAGAATTTCAGGTTCAGGGTTGTATGCGATGTTTTCGAGGGCTGAAGTGTGGCCTAGATTTACGTGTTCTTCCCTGTAGAGCTCTGAACAATAGTTTTTCCTTGTTTCCAACACTCTGTCGATATCACTTATGATAATACCATGTTTGTCCTCTATTGCATAGTTCTTGGGTTTAAATTCTCTCGCAAGAATTTTCACTTTCCGGAAGAGGTCTTTGGTTTCATTTCGATATCCGTGATTTTCTATTTCTTGACAGATTTCAGAGATGTATTCTTGTTTGTCTTTTCGGCATCTTCGTTAAATATCTCTGGAGAGAGCTTTACTTTATAATAGTGTAAAAATGTATGACAGGAGCAAAAGGAAATAACAGAAATGTAAATTAAAAAAAATTGATAAAACACCGTGAGCTATTTATTAGACATAAAAAAAAGAAATCTATCTATCTATCTATACAGCCCTTGCTGTCCAATTTTGGACATAGGCCTTCTCTTTCTTTTTCCACGTCTGTGTATTGTAGGCAGTTTGTTTCCACTTCGGGCCCGCGTGTTTCTTCACGTCATCTGACCATCACATTTGTGGCCTTCCTCTTTTCCGTTTGTAACTATATGGTCTTCAGTGTATAATCATCTTATTCCATTTGTCGTCTTTCTGTCTTATGGTATGTCCAGCGAACTTCCACTTAAGTTTTGCTATCTGCGTTAATACATCGGTCACTTTTGTTTTGTTGCGGATCCAAGTATTTCTTTTCTTGTCCGAAACAAAAAAAAGAAAACCAAATATAAATATCGCATTCTTCCATATATTGTCCCAATTCTGACAATTGAGAAACTGCGCAGACCAAATTCAATCCGCTTTACTAAATGACGTATCCTATTTATCTGAATTTATAAAAAACAAAACAAATTTTATAAATTTTACTTATTTACAGTTCCATTTCAAAAATTTCTATTTCTGTGATATTGATCTTAAAATGACCTGGACCCTCTTGTCAAATCGCTCGCTAACCTCCGTCCTTGGATCTGTTTCCACAAAATCGAATCTGGATACCATGTCCTAACAGTTTTATCCATACAAAGTTAAGATCCACAAAGAATTATCTGAAGATCATTTTGATAGCCGATTAGAATTTTGTGAAACGGTAACATAGAAAATAAAGATTAAAAACAATTTTTTAGATTTTGTTGTATTCAGTGATGCAGCTAAGTTCAAATAGCTATGTGAACAGGCATAATTCTCGATACTGGCCAGTTTGTAATCCGCACTAGATGAAGGAGATTTATACACAATATCCAGAAAAAATTAATGTCTGGGCTGGTTGGTAAAAAAACATTTAATTGGTCCTTTTTTGATTGAAGGTACCCTGACCGAAATATCTCAATTTTTCTCAAGTTTTCTCTCTCCCAAATCTCTAGCGTTTTGTGTTCTGTCTGATTCATTATCCAAGTTTCACATGCATACAACAACGTTGGTCTCACTATTGTTTAATAAGTTTAAATCTTGGATGCTCTTGACACGTTTTTCTCTTTAACAGTGTATTTACTGGTCCTACTGTTTTGTTACCTTTCAGCAACCTTTTATTTATTTCTTTTTTTTTTCACTTTTTTATTTGCAACTATTACTCTAAGATACTCAAATTCTGTTAGTTTTCCAAACGTGTACTTTCTCTTATTCGTCCTTAAAATGATTCATTTATTTTCTTCTTCAGTTTTCTCTCTCATTTCCATGTCCTTGGTTTTTCCTTGATATATAATCAGGCGATATTTTCTAACTTCTTCGTCAAATTTTGTGAACATTTTTCGAATTTCTATTCTTAAACATGTCAGAAATGTCATGTTAACTGCTAAACCATCTGCGATAGCCATGTTATCAAATTATTTGTGCAAAATACTTACAAATGTATATACAAGTCTAAAACTAAATAACTCAAAATGTAATTTGTGAATTTTTCATTTTAGTTTGCAATCAACTACTTACCTCAAATTTTTAGGTCATCTCAAATGACCTAAAACATATCTAGACAACCTTGTACCATTGTATGCTTATATATGTACATATATAAATTATGTTCTGTATAAACAACACACTTTAAAAATTAAACTACAATGTTACATTAAAATAATTAGTTCATTACGATTGGAATTCAATTTGTTATTCAGGAAATACTGTAACGATATAACCAACTCGTTAACCTTTATCCTCGCTCATTTTTCAGTTCATTATATAATTGTATTTTGGTAAATTTATCCAAATAACCTACTATTGCATTGGATTTAATTTAATATGTTAATAGATGAAAAACAAGAGCTAACGTATGAGTTTCAGTGACGACAGTCTATTGAGTTCCAACGTCGCAGATCCTATCTGCTACTTTTCGTAATAAACTGTCAGGCAAAATTGCGTGACACCATAACAACATAAAATATAGTCATACTCGCTTTATTCTTTGTAATATATCTACAGGTTGTCCTATATCGCTGACACAATAATTAATCAAGAATTTTTTATAATTTCGAACAAGCAATATTTAAACGATATTTGATAAGGCAAACAGAATTTTAACGATGGTTATTTAAAGCTAGCGTTTCTCAATATTCTCCAAAATTGTCAATATTCTCCTTGTGGCGCAGTCACTTTTCAAAGGTTGGCGATCCAAGTGACAATAATTATAGATTTGGAAACTTCATCACGAAAGATTTGTCTAGATGGGCGGACATACCACCTCGTCAGATCATTTAACCATGAATTCCTGTCTTCCTACTAAATTATGACAGTGTACTTTACACACTATTATGAATCAAAGTAGCTCGTATCTGTGACCTACATAATCCAAATGCTGCATTTTTCTTTAATGTTCTTTAATAGTTCTTTTTGTATACTTGTGCTACGAAAAACCTTCTTGGTGATATTTTGTATCCAAATGTTGTAAAAATATAAAGTAAAGGGGAAAAGCCCAGTGGTTGGCGGTATACTATCAGTCCAAAACACTTACAGAGAAGTAAACACTTCTTGTGTATAATGGTATGTTTCATTAAAAATAATTAAAATTTATTCAAAAGTATTACAATTTTTTAAAACGTTTTCGGTCCAGTTGGACTATCATTGGTGAAACATTTAAGGAGTACTTGAAACTGACGACAAAAATAGGTGTAAAAAGACGCTTCTGCATAGTTTCATCTGCATTTTAATTTAAAGGTTAAAAAAAAACAGTTTTATCAATACCGTTCTGTATTTATGAATTTATTTTGTTGCATGCCTGAAATCTGTTTTATATCTTATGTATACGAATATTGAGAGAATATAGTTTTATCACATATTTGGTTTATCTCGGAGCTTTAACAACCTAAACTTCTCTGTGCCTGGTAAAGTACATTGAGCAAAAGGGTACAAAATAAAATATATTTTTTTAGGTCTGAAATTTTACGATAATTCTTCCTGAAACAACCACGTTTGAATTTTATGGAAAAAGGTATCAAACGCTTGCAGCATCTGTTAATGATCTGTTGAAAGTGTAGAGATTACCAATAGTGCAGAAATAGATTTAGAGATAATTCCACCAAACAGATAATTAGGAGTTTGATGAAGATGATTTGATAACAACTCAAATTCCTAACGATATTCCAACAGAACTTGAAGTTTTTATTGACGAGTCCAAAAATGAGGATGACGATGGAACGGTGGATGATCCTAACTATGATGATTTTGATAATAGAGATGACCCGGGTGAAACAGATAATAACATTTCACTGTTCAAAGGAATAAAATCATCAAAGAGGGAACTCAGAGTTAACAAACTTACAAATAAGAACTTACTAAAGAAGTCCAAATAGAGTCGTAAACGCAAGAGCCTTCAATAATTATAATTTTAAAATTACAAAAGATAACATCAAAAATTTTTGTTGGAATTCTTCATTTATCATGTACTTTTTTGATACGTACTGCAGAGTTAAGCCTTGAGCTAGCGAAGAACAGATGAACCAGAAAAAGTCTATACTGCCACAAAGATCACACGTTGTTTTAGACCTCCTGAGTATTATTACAGTTCCAACTAAAGACATAAAGAAAAAAGTATCAGAGCTACGGGTACAGTTCGTAATAATCGTAATAATTACGATCAAGAAAGCACTATATTATTTGTTATATGGAAAGACAAAAGTGCTGTAACTATGGGTACCAATTATGATATCATAGAGACCCTTGCACAAGTGAAGCGTTGGTGTGCAAAAAAGTAGCAGTGTCACAATCTCAATTATTCAAATCCTACAATTTATCAATGGGGGGTGTGGATTGACTCGATCAAGGGGTAAATAATTACCGAATTGGCATCCATGGAAAAAAAATGGAGGTGGATACTCTTTACCCATATAATAAATGTGACAGTTGTTAATGCGTTAAAACTATATGGATTACAAATGAAAATGACAAAATAGATTGGCTACTAATTCCTTTGCTAAAAAATTGTTGTCCGTCAAATGCAGAGCTTTCAACAAAGCCATACAATGACCATCCGTATCTATCAAACCATCTGGTTTGCTGGCAAAGAGTATACTGGATACTCGTGATAGCAATTTTCCCAAAAGAACCACAAACCCTCGTAGATGTCGTTAATGGCACATGAGAGTTAGATGGATGTGTCAAAAATGTAATGTAACTCTTTGCATTGAGCAGAGAGTGTGTTTCAAAATATTTCACTCAAATTTACTTGTTTTATATATAATATATATATATATATATATATATATATATATATATATATATATATATATATATATATATATATATATATATATATATATAACGATAAGCCCATATAAAAGAATGCGAAATAATAAACACAATAAAAATAAGAAAGTTACAATATCTGGGACACGTAATGAGGGGATAGCGATATGAACTGCTAAGGCTGATAATACAGGGAAAGATAAGAGGAGGAAGGAGTATAGGAGAGTGTCATGGTTGAAGAATTTAAGGGACTACTGGTTTAAATGCAGTTGTATAGAACTCTTCAGAGCAGTAGTAGATAGAGTAAAGATATTAAAAATTTTTGATAATTGTAACATGACTGGGCAATATTTAAATTAAGAGTAGATTGTTTCTTACCCATCCACAATTTTATTTACGCATATTATAAATTAATTAGCGCTTGTCATAGATAATTTAAACGTAGAGTAAAGATAGTGATGATGATATCCAACCTCCGATCGGGAGACGGCACTTAAAGATGAAGATGATCTTCGGACATACTCTCTAGGACGTATAATTTGTTAAATTGCCTTTTGCGTAAAACTTCAATAAGTTTTTTTGTATAAAACACAAATCTTCGAAATACAAATCATTTTCTTTTAAAAAGCTTGGCAGTTAAGCTTTTTTGAAGATGTATTGCGGATATTAGGGAGCTGCTGGGAATACTCTTGTGATAATCAACGTTACAATCGTCTATATTTAGTCAATTCTTCCAATAAAGTTGTCCTAAAAAAGTACCTCAAAAATTTTGACAATATCATTTAGAGTCACCTACTTTAAAATGTATAATATATGTCTAAATTGTAAATATAAATGAGACACATACAATTAAATTATTAAAACAATTCCTTTGTATTACTAAATAAAATAATTTGTTTAATTTATAAACATGATTTCTAAGATTCCTAAAGGTGGAAATCACTACGTCAATAATAATTTTTTACATTTAGGGTAGCTAAAAGAATATAAAGGTATGCTAACGTTAATAATCAATAGGAATATAAAAATATTTTTACATAATTTGCGGAGATAGAGCTTCCAGTAATTTTTTTTTTTCAATGCAAGGCTGTCAAACTAAATGACAGTAGCTTGTAGAGACAAGCTTAATGACAGATGTTTTAAATTAGACTGAATACTGTTCTAAATTTTTAATCATTAATTAAACAAATATGAATTGCACCACTATATAATATATAATTTATTTATTACCTAATTAACTAGCCGAAAATGGGAAAATTATTCAAAATTTAAATCATTGCAGTATTTTATGTAAACATAATTATATGTTTATTTACGGTCGAATCCGTATATAAAAATCCAATATAACCTTTATTGATATATGTATATTATGGAAGTTCATTTTATATCCCCATGGAACATCCATGTATATCGATAAGGGCCCGAGTGTTCCATTGCGGGCTGTTTAAATCGAAATAGAGACCTGTATATTAGGACATTTGTAACGTCCATAAGTCGAAACAGGAATGAAGATTTACAGTATTATGTATGTCGATATATTACCCATCTGGCACCACCAAACTAAATTTCCAATCGCCTAAATCCACCAATAGCAAAGTCTATTATTTGATCTGTCATCGTCTGTAATGTAGCTTTAAAATGGCTATTATATTATTATCAATTTATACAAGATTGGAGAGTGTAATATTAATTGCGTTAGAAAGATGCATTACAGTATTGCATTGGTTAGTAATTAGTGAAGTAGTGTCTCGGGGCTAGGGAGACTGAGACCTCGGATGCAGCTCTGAAGAAGACATCAAAGAGGATGTTGAAAGCTCGGCGTAATGATAATCGACGCGGAAGACTGTTGAGATTAATAATAATTCTTGTAATAGTATTAATCTTATCTGTAGGTTTAATATATATATATATATATATATATATATATATATATATATATAATTTGTTTAGCAAACTAGATTCTTTTGCAAAATTCAGCAGAGACTGGGTTTTAACATAATTTACTCTTATCGATCGCAAAATCTGCAATGCCGCAACCATTTGAAATACATTGAAAATATTTACCCATCTACAGAAATCCACTTTCATTTAAAATATAATGTACCTCCATACAGTTTTTAAAGTTGTGCATTCAGGTATACGTCATCGAGTCGTAATGTAATTGGTTGAAAATTTTTGTTTCATTACTGGAGAATATATGGTGGGCTGAAGTGTTACCGGGGGATGGAATTCTCTGCACAAGGCTAACTTTCGAGAATGTACCCGCTGGCTATGCGGTTAACGAATATTGTTACAATCGCGTGTTAGGCCAATATGTGGAAGGCGCACCTGAAAAATGTGACGGTCGGCTACAAACTGAAATATCACTAAAAACTAAAAAAAAATTAATTCGCCTTCCAAATTTATTTACGCTTAATATTTGTCTGAAGCTCTTTTCTTGTGCACTTTAATACAATTTACAAAATTAACCACAATTTTAGTTTAACTTTACTTTACTTAATCAGTAGACCCATTTGTACCTTTCGGTGTTTGGCCGTTTAAAATACAATTCATTACATTACACTATTTGACAGTCGTCTGAGGTGTCCTAGCTCTTAACGAACTTTCTCCATTCCTTCCTATTGGATGCCATCTGTGTTGCTTCCTGCCAAGTCTTACCCTTACTCTGTAGTATCTGCGAGATGTCACTGTTCCATTCTTTAATGGGTCTTCCTCTTCTGTTCTTCCCTATTGGTTTGGCGTCCCACACTCTTTTAACTTGTCTATTATTGTCCATCCGGGTTAGATGTCCGAACCATGCCAATTTTTTCTCTTTGATTGACTCGAGTATCGGTTTGATTTTGAGTCTTTCTCTTATTTCTTCATTTCTGATTCTATCAGTTCTTTTTACTCCTATCGTTCTTCTGAGGTATTTCATCTCTGCTGCCTGAATTCTGCTCTGATGTCTTTTGTTTAATATCCAATTTTCTGCTCCATATGTCACTGTAGGTCTATATATTGTTTTGTATATTGTCATCTTGGTCTTTGTTGATATTTCTTTGTTATTAAGGAATCCTCTATTTAGTGCTTAGAATAGTTTTCCTGTGTTTTCCATTCTGTTGTTAAGATCATCCTCGATGTCTCCTTTGTTGTTGATTACTGTTCCTAAGTATTTGTATGAATTTGTCTGTATTATTTTTTGTTGGTCTATCATTACTTCTATTTGATCTTTCGTCCCTTGTTTCCTTGATATTTTCATTATTTGAGTCTTCTCTTTGTTTACGTTTAAGTTGTATTTGCTTGCTTCTAGGTTCCATTTCTCTAAGTTGTATTTCAGTTTTTCTGCAGGTTCCGCAATTAATACTATGTCGTCTGCAAATATACACATCTCAGCATTTATCATTTGCATTCTGTTCCAACCGATGCAGTATTTCTTGAATGTTTTCTTACATTCTTTCACTATCTCATCTATTACATTTATGAATAGTACTGGGCTGAGACTTCCCCCTTGTCTAACTCCTTGGGTTGTTTCAAATGGTTCTGACTGTATATTTAACATTCTTACTGTATTTGTTGTTTTCATGTATATACTCTTTGTTGCTTCTATCAGTTCTTCACTTACTTGTTTCTTCTTTAGGCTTTCCCATATATCTTTTCTTTGACTGAGTCGAATGCTTTTTCCATGTCTATAAAGCTCAGATGTATTTCTTTATTTTTCTTTAAGGCTTTTTCTATTACTTGTTGCATGGTGAATATATGGTCTTGTGTGTTGTGTCCTTTCCTGAATCCACTTTGTACATCCTCTAATTTATGTTCTATTTCTTCTCTAATTTTCCTTTCTATTATGGTTTCGTATACTTTTGCTGCTACACATAGTAGTGATATACCTCTATAGTTCCTACAGTCTCTTGTGTTTCCTTTCTTGTATATAGGTATAATTACTGCATTTGTCCATTCTCTGGGTATTACTTTTCTCTTCCATATTAGGTTATATATGTATAACAATTTTTCTTTTGCTTTTACTCCTATATATTTCATCATTTCTGGTGCTACTTCATCGCTTCCTGGTGCTTTTCCAATCTTTATCTTTCTTATTGCTTCTTCCAGTTCTTCTTTTTCTATAGTTTCTGTATTTTCCGTGTTTCTCATGGATACTCTCCTGTTGTGGCTTTCCTTCTCCATTGTATTCGCTTGATTTCCATTCAGTATCAGCTGAAAATGTTCCCTCCATCTTTCCATTATTGTCTTATCGTCGTTTATTATTGTTCCTTCCTTGTTCATTATTTGTTTCAGTTTCGTTTCTTTGTTGCTTCTTAGGTTTTTCAGTGTTCTGTAAAATAATTTTACGTTTTCTGTGCTGTTTTCTTCCATTTTTTCCCCGAATTTTTCCCAACTTTTCTTTTTCTCTTTCTTAACTATCTCTTTAACTTTTGTTCTTTGTCTCTTATAATTTTCATATTTTTGTTGTGTTTTGTCTTGGATGTATTCTTTCCATAATTTCTTCTTTTCTTTTATTTCTCTTTTCACTTCATCGTTCCACCATCGTTTAGTTTAAAATATGCTTATTTTGACATTTCTATTTGCTCTTTGGAAATCATTGTCAAAATAAAAATTAACCAAATTTTGTTTTTGTTACTTAATAAAACAAAAAAATCTTCTCATATTTTAATTATATTTCCCATATTCATATTGACAATTTAGATACAGAATATACATTTTAAAGTAGATGACTTTAAAATGATATTGCCAATATTTTGCGTTGCATTTCTGGGATGACTTTATTGGAAGATAGTTCGTTTGATTATATAAAATCAAGTTTAGCTTATAATTACCCATCAGAAAAATGAGAGTATTTGATTTTTCCTCACAAATACAACCACACCCAATCATGATAATAAAATAAATGCTCTCATTAGCGATCCCATATTAAATTATAAAATAAAACCCAAGAAGAAAGCTTATAATGTTATCCCGACATGGTAAGTATTTGGTATTAGTACATTAGTACATATAAACATTTGGTTTACTCTTAATATTATTATCAATCACTAATCTGATATGTACGTTATTTTAAAACATAAATGATATATCCTCGATACGTCACTGACTTACTGATAGTGGTATTTTCTTTCTATTCTATAAAATGTCTTGAAAGAATGCAGTAGATTTTCAGTTTTCTGAAATGCAGAGATTTGCAGTTTTCCAGAGATTTTCCTTAAATTTTTCTAAACTGTACTTATCGTATAAGTCCAAAAAATCTATAAATCCATCATCAGACCTGTAATAACATATGGATGCGAAACGTGGACCATGACCAAAGAAAACGAAGAAAAGCTCAGACGCTTTGAACGAAAAATACTTTCGGACCTCACCATGACATCACCACAAACCAGTATAAGATCAGAACCAATATAGAATTAAAAGCACGTTACAATCACGTCGATATTGTCCAAGAAATTAAATCACAGCGACTAAGATGGGCAGACCACGTGCACAGACTGCATAACGAGAGACTAACGTAAAACTGGTGTGGGAGGAGATTCCCACAAACAAAAGACCACTCGGACGTCCCAGAATGCGATGGAGAGAAAACATCCAAGCAGATCTCCGGAAAATGAACATTCCATTTGACCCTAGGTTGATGGAAGACCGAACAAATTGGAAAAAAGTTGTACAGTCAGCCAAGACCCACCCAGGGTTGTAGCGCTACGTGATGATGATGATGACTTATGGTTGTAGAAGTATTTAGAGAGAGTTTTTTCATGATTATTTTATCTCTTTTTTTACATTATATGTTCCCTCAGCTTTTATTTTATTTGATTCCATTGTTTTCTTCTATTTTGTGATGTATTAGTCTATTGGAAACATTTTTATATACTCTTGTAACTTAGCTTCATATAGGTGTTCACCACGGAAGAAGTTTATGCATTTTGGGAATTTTTGTATTACCTACATGGTCTCGGCGGCGACTGCTGTGGTAGTTTCTAAAGATGTATTAAAAAAGTTATCAATGTCGTTTAATGATATGAAGTTGATTTGGTTAATATTTTGTTCTATTTTTTTAATAAAATTTATCCAATCAATTTTTTTAATATTTCACTTTAAAATAGACAGCTCAATATTTATGGTTCTGGTAAAACGTTCCATGGTAACGTGGTGGACAGAATTGGCTCATACAGAGAAATTACAATTGCCGATATTGTGCCAGTTTGCATGTTGAATCTGGTTGGCCTTTTATTGCTAAGTAAATTAAGATTTTGATACGTTATAATTTCTTCTAAAATTCGTCCTTTCGGGTTGTTTTACGGAACCCCACATCGGATTTGGCAGTTGACGCCTCCAGCAACAATTATAGGTAAAGGAATTTGTCTCAAAATAGCTGTTAAAGCTTTTTAGGATATAGGTTAATTTGGTAAGATATACAAATTACATATATAAGTCTATAAGTTAATAATTCAATATTGTTTATAGTCACTGGCAACTGCATGCTCATGAGTTTTTCTTCCACGTAAATTGCTACACCTCCACTGGTATTATTTTGGTTTAATCTGTTGTTGTAGAAACATGAATAATTACGAACGTTTGCATTTTTGAAATTTGTTTCCTGTAGGTAGATAACAATTGGGTGTGTTTTAGAAATAACCTGCTTAGGTTTTAAAAATGAGTATAAATCCAATTTACGTACCATTGAAGTAGAAAAGTGAATGTAATTATTGTTGAGAGGAATTGATATATAATTCGAAGTTTTTTTCCAACAATGATAATCTCCCTGCTAGGCGCATATTTAAGTATTTAATAAGTTTTCATGCTAGTTTGGTGCTTTTAGTTCTTCTTGTTGTATAAGTGTAATATGGACGTAATCTCGTTAGAAACTCTAGAAGTATATAAGAGCCTTCTGAGTACAATTTTGTTATGCTGTTTATTGATCCTTGTATATTTTATCCACTACTTGATCAAAGTTTAATACCAATTGCATTTCGTTTTTTACATTTTCTCTTACTGGTTCTAGTAATGTTTGGAGACTTATTATCTCCGTTGTAAAATTTTTGGTTAGTTTTTTCTTTAGTTAAAGCTTAGGATTAACAAAGTTGTCTCTTTTTTTTCTGCTACTTTGGTAGAAATTGGTTAAAGTTTCTGAGTATCCATAAGCGTATTTTTATTTGAGGGTAAGAGTTGAACTGAGGAAATAGTTAAAAGTATAGGTGTATTTTGTAGTAAAATTTGTTAAATTGGGTTTGTTGGTAAATATGTAATTACTACTGTTGTAGTCTTGTTTGAGAAATAGTACTAGGTGTGAAAGATTTGAAATAGTAGTTATATTAGTACTATGTGAAAAGTAGTATTTGTAATTGTGAGTGTATTTTGTCAATTATCTTGTTGAGTATTATCTATTGGTAGATTTTGTGTCATCACTGTTTAAGCTGTATTATTGTGAGAGTTAGAAGGTCAAATATTTAAACAATTAGCTGCCTGGTGTTTGGTTAATTTACATTTAAAACATATGGTGTTTTGGGCTATAAATTTTCGGTACAATGTTTACTCGATCTCGATAAGAAAGGATTCAGGTAGTACAATATTTTCTAGCATTGCTGATATAAAAATGTGTCTTTGAAAACAGTATGTGACTAAAAGCTAGATAAGTAGCTCCTATGTGTAAGAATGAGGTTTCTATAACACGATTTAAACCTAGTTTTTAATTTGTCTTTGATTATGTTAGAAGGTAATAATACTTAAGAGTTTAGAAGGTTAGAGGTTAGAAGGTGCTAATAATTAACAAAAAACTAGAAAGAAAAAGAATATATGAAAAAAGATACAAATGGACATCTGAAGAAATCAAAAATAGTGAATTTAATAAAAAGATAGCGCATGCATTAAATCAAGTTAGCATGCAGCAGATAAACTCCAATGATATTGATGATTTGAATAACCTTTTTACCGAAACAGTGAATAAAAGCCTTCTGCAACTGAAAAAACCAAAAACAACATACAATGAATTAGACAAAGAAATATTACAACAAATAAAAAGAAGGAAGATCTTAAATAAATCTAACAAAAGGGGAACCGACGAATATAGAGAACTTAATAGGCAGATTAGAAAAGGAATCAGACAACAAAAAAGAAAAAAAAAACGAAAAATTAATAACAACAACTATTGAAAAAAATAAGAGTATGAAATGCCTCAGACCGACACTAGGACGACGTCAGATGATATCATTAATGGGAAAAGACGAAAATGAAATCACAACTAGAGAAAACATACTGACACGAATAGAAGAATTTTACACAGAACTTTACAGAACACATCAACAAGATGATAAGATGAGACCAGCATGGAAATTAATAAAAAATGTTGGATCAGAAATAATGCCAAAAGTAACAATTTCAGAGGTAACTACAGCATTGGAAAATATGAAGAGAAATAAAGCTGCAGGAGAAGATAATATTACCACAGATATGATATTAGAAGGAGGTAAGAAACTAATTGCAATTGTAACTAAGCTTGTGGACAGTTGTTTACATCAGGGCAAAGTCCCTAAGAGCTGGAACAACTCTAAAGTAATCTTATTATACAAGAAAGGTGATAGTCGAAAATTGGAAAACTACAGACCCATCAGCCTACTGTCACACCTGTTTAAAATACTCACCAAAGTCATAACTACTCGACTAACAAGGAAATTAGACGAATACCAACCATATGAACAGGCAGGTTTTAGAAAAGGCTATTCAACTTCCGATCACCTGTTAACCACAAAAATATTAATAGAAAAATGTAACGAATACAAGTTTCCAGTTTTCCTAGCGTTTGTAGACTACGAAAAAGCTTTCGATACCATAGAACACACGGCCGTAATAAACGCAATGCAAAATTGTAGAATAGACAGCAGATATATTAACTTAATAAAAGAAACTATGAACCAAGCTACAGCTACATACTACCTAAATGAAAATGAACACACGAACCCTGTACCATTAAACAGGGGAGTCAAACAGGTAGATACTTAATCACCCAAACTGTTCACCTTAGTTTTGGAGGACGTTTTTAAAAACCTAAATTGGAAATATAAGGGAATAAACATCAATGGCCGCTACCTCAGTAATCTACCATTTGCAGATGACATAATCCTGATAGCTACTGACCTACAAGAAACGCAAACCATGCTTTTAGAACTACATACCGAATCTTCTAAAATAGGACTGAAAATGAATTTAAACAAAACAAAAGTCATGCACTCCGAAGACACCGTGACAATAATAAACGATAAAGTTATAGAAAAAGTTGAAGAATATATATACTTAGGACAAAAAATAATACTAAATAGGGAAATTCAAACTGAAGAAATAAAAAGAAGAAGAAAGTTAGCTTGGGCAGCATTCGGTAAACTGAACTATATACTCAGAAATCAACAAATTCAATTACATCTTAGATCTAAAGTTTTTGATGCATGCATTATTCCGATATTAACTTATGCGGCATAAACATGGACAATCACAAAAAAGAATATGAATATACTTAGAGTCACTCAACACGCGATGAAAGGAGCAATGCTAGGTATATCACTTAAGGACAAGAAAACAAACACATGGATAAGACAGAAAACCAAAGTCACCGATGTGGTGCAAAAATCAGTAAAGTTGAAATGGGAATACGCTGGACATGTAGCTAGGAGCGATCTAAACAAATGGCACAGATCAATTTTAACCTGGAGACCATACCAACACAAAAGACCCAGAGGCAGACCTCCTATGAGATGGACAGATGATCTGAAAAGGACTGCCGGGAAAAATTGGCTACAAGTAGCGTACAATAAAAAACAATGGAAAGGAAGACTTGAAGAGGCTTATGTTCAGATGTGGAAGTGAATGGCGAGACGAATAAGAAGAAGAAGAATGTTAAAAGGTATGCTTGCACATACATTAGATATAATTAAGAGCAGTGATGGAGTTATTAATGTTCTTGCTTCTATAATACTTTCATGTACGTTTATATTACTTATTTCCACTATGAATGTATCTACTTAATTTTTAGATAAAAGATATATGCATATTCTACTGTTTGTTATGCGGAATTCGAAGATTATATATGTCAGATCTATATTCTGACTCAATCGTTCGAGATAGTTATTAAGTGTACAATCCTCTATAGTATTCAAGAATAAGAATACCTTGTTGTTGACTAACTGCTTTTAAATATGATACATTTTGTGGTAGTTCGATTAAGGCTGACAAGTTTTATTTAAGAGATTTTAAATCAGATTGAAGATGGTCCTATTTCACAGCCTACTGTTGTAGACCGGTTCATCGATGTGAAGTTTGTAGTAATTTAACTTCTTTTTCTTAACTTGCATCATCCCTAAGGACATTGGCGATCATCATGGCCCATTTGACTCTTTCTGCAGCCGTTCTGAAAAGTTCTATTGACGTTTTCCCACTCAATTGTCTCAGATTCTTCAGCCAGGACGTGCGTCTTGTCCCCGGTCTTCTTTTGCCTTCCACCTTCCCTTGTATGATCAGCCGCATCAATTCGTATTTCTCGTTTCTTAGTATGTGATCAAAGTAGCTCATTTTTATTTTCTTTATAGTGTTGAGTATTTCTTTATCTTTTTTCATTCTTCGTAGCGTTTTCAGATTTGATATGTGTTCTGTCCAAGACATTTTCCACATTCTTTGATAACACCACAATTCAAGATTTTTTTCTCTATCGCTTCTGTAATTGTCCAGGCCTCAACTCCATACGACAGGACAGAGAACACGTAGCATCTCAGTACTCTAGTTCTAATTTCGATGTTGAGTTTTCCATTGCATAATTATGCTTTCATCTTATTAAAAGCACTTTAGCTATCTCAATACGCCGTTTTATTTCCATACTTTTATCTTATTCTTCATTTAGTTCGCAACCTAAGTACTGATATCTGTGCACCCTGCCTAAAAGTTTTCCTTTAGCATAAACAGTGTCTTCCTTCATCTTGTTCTTGCTTACCACCATGATTTTTGTTTTATTTGTATTCAGTGCCATTCCATACCTTTCGTAGTATTGGGTAATGCGATCAACCAAGATCTGTAGTCCTTCTCTGCTGTTTGCAAGGAGTATTGTGTCATCTGCGTATCTAAGATTATTCAGAAGTACTTCGTTAATAAATATACCTTTATTTACGTCTTCTAATGCCTCTTTAAACAATTCTTCTGAATACATATTAAAAAGTAGAGGGGAAAGCACACATCCTTGTCTTACTCCACGATTTATAGGTATTTCTTTCGATTTTTGTTGGTCTATTTGTATTATGACTTTCTGATATTGGTATGGATTGGCAATTTAACTTAAATATTGAAATACAAATATAAATATGATAATATTAAGTTGTATTTACTTACGACATCAATCTTTTGTACGCAGGGCACTGTCACTTGGTTTTTTATACTTCGTATATAAGTTTTTCAGATTCCAAAAAAGACCTTCAATATTCACTACCCTTTAATTCTATGATTTAGCAGGAAGGATTGAATTTATAATAAAGATATAATATACAGCAATTATGGACACATCAAATTGTCTAAAATGAAGTTTAAATAAATTACCAAATTTAAAATCTTTATTTTAGAAGTAAATATTTACATAATTGGCACTAAGTCAAAGATAACTCCAGTAAAGCAATCAACAACGCTACCAAAACTATAATTATGCGCTACTCGCAAGATTGATGAATAATATAACAATTATTGGCTTACAAATGGCTAGAGTAACTTCAGTACACCAATTTAACCAGTATTAACCACATAATTTACAAACAGCGATAATATGCGATACTCTAAGAACCTAATATGTTGTAACCACACCAAATTAGTTTAATAACCGCCGAAATCAATTGCACATACTCAACATCCTATGTAATTTCTATCCAGTAAGAGTTTAGAAATAATTGTTTAAAAGTTATCTAAGAGCCCCAATAAGCACTATTAAAAAAGTAAGACAGAAACCGTGCATAAAGCGCATTGATATAGAAGAAATCTGTCAAAAAAGATCGGAAAAATCGTTGTTAAGTGATGAAATAAATGTTGATTAAGATGATAATACTATCATTTTTAGTTTAAAGTTGGAGCAGCTATAGTAAAACGTATATTAACTTAACACAAATTAATTTAATTTTAATTAAAATATATTGTTTGTTTTATGTTAACTAATTTTTGTTTACCAGAAGAAAATGTTTGGTTATTTTGGTAGCGATATCGCGTTAAAACTTTTCTATCAAGCTGCCCTGACTGCTAAACAAAGGCTTTGTTCAAAAACAATAAAGACACTATGTTAAATTCTTTTCAAGATTCCTTTTCTTAACTGTTTGGTTAAAATGTTTTTGAGATGTGTTTAGTCTCTACGTGACTGGCCTATAAAATACACTGTAGCATTCGCAAATATTTAGGACGTACGTTCTACGCTAAATGTAATAATATTACCACTTTTCCCCAAATTGGATGACTTTTTAAAACTTGTTTGCTATTTAGAAAAAGTAGGAGTCATTGTGGAAAGGCATGTCATACAAATATAATACACAGACTTATTTCAAAACCCGGAACTTTATTATAACACAATACAGTTATAGACCTCAACAACGACTTTGTAAAGCGACGTAACGTTCTGAATAAAATTCATGTCGAACAGTGTTGCAATTACTAAAAATTCCTTCGGGCTCTTTTTAAGTTTCACGAATGAATTTAGTACATTTTAATTACCATTTACACTGAAATTTGCTGTTCTTAAGATAAATATGTATAAACATATTAAAAAAAAGGAAAATTATCCAGACACGTGATTTATGTATTTTTTGTAGGGGTATAAATATAAAATATAGTATTTCTCCAAATAAACAGTAATCAAAAGACTTTTATATTAAAGTAGAAGCTTCTGTTGTAATATTTAATGGTATTACAATATCTCTCTTTAATTAATATATAATCGATTTGATTCCTGAACTCTTTTTTCAGCTTATTCGCTGGCCAACGCCATGTTTGTGATTACTAGACTTTGTTTTTAGCAGAATTATGATAGCCGATCTCTCCCATCACATTTCCCTATCGCCGATCTCCCACTATTGTTCCAGCTCTTTCCCTGCCGACTTTTACATTGAAATCGTCCATAACTACAGTGATTTCTCGGAATTTTGTTATGTTAAGGGCCTCTTCAATATGTTGTCAGAATGATTCAACTTCTGTTTATCTTCTGTTGTACCCATATTTGACACATAGAGTTGGGTCAAATTTATATTTGTGTGATATGTCCTTATTTGTGGCAGTATCACTATTTTTGAGATTGAGACAAAATCCTCGACTGTTGTGTTGATTTCTTTATCGACAATAATTGCTACTCCTTGTCTAGGTATATTGGTTATTAATGCTTTCCGAGTAATATAAGGTACCGGTTTTTGTCGAAAGGTATCTTGAGTTAAGCCACCATATCTTGCTTACTCCTACTACATTTTCTCCATTCTGTTAATTTCCTGAAGAATGTTATACGTTTTATGTGACTGACACATGCTTTTGTCATTCCATGTACCTACACACAACCAAACTTATATGGAATCATCCAGTATTTCCGATTTTGTAAAGTATTAATAAATTTTTTTTAATGGAAAATGAACTACATTTTATACTAAACCAGTTTAATTAGTATCAAAAACACAATCAAAAAATGCTACAAATGCTTGAAATTAACCAAAACGCAAAAAACACGAACAAATGAAAACACCTCTAGCACTAATACAAGCTTCAATCCGACGGGGAATGCTTCTAATTAAATCGTCAACTTGTTCTTGAGTTAAGTTTGCCCATTCTTCTAGAGCGGCTTGAATGAGCTGATCCACATTACCTGGATTATCCCTTCGAGCTAAAGGTGTTTTTTCTCCCATCATAATACCTCCCCAAAACATTACAGTTCCTCCTTTATATTTTGGAACGGATCTAGCAGTTTGCAGTCTAGCTTGTCTGCCTCGACCTCTTAAAACCCGAATTCGACGGTCATCTGATCTCAGGCCAATTCTGGTTTCATCTGAAAAAAGTACATTTTGCCAATCTTCATTTGTCTAGTTCTGGTGTTCCAGACACCAATTCAGCCGATCAATTTTGTTCTGTCTGGATAACTCGGGAACCCTCAACTGCCTCCTGTTAAATAAATTTTGGGAACGAAGTCTCTTGTACTGTTTAAACTGAAATGTCAATACCTGTAGTCTTCAAAAGTTGCTTTTGGAGCTCCGGAAGAGAAGAGGTCTTCGTAGGTCTTCGTAGATCTTCGAGGTAGTCGTCTTATTTTGAAACGAAAAATTTTTTCTTGTTGACATTTTCGGTGCTTCTGTTATAGTTTCTTGCTTTCGTTATTTAAAATGTCTATAAATAGTTCCTTCTATAACTCTGGTCATGGCTGAATACTTAGATAGTATACTCCGAATAGCACTAATAGGGTATTTATTAAAAACGAGTCATATACATTTAAAAATACTGTGTTCAAATGCTCTTTTAAATCACACTTTATTTTTTCAAGCAATTAAATTTGTAACAACGTTGATTATAATCTATTTTATAATTGCTACAAATGATAAAAATGATTATTTATTACCCGTTTTTATGTTTCATGAATTATTAAAACGTATTTTCAACATAACTTTAAAATGATTAAATTATGAATAATTCAAAAGAGGTACACTACTACTACTATCGGTTTACAGCGTTCTCCGACGCCTTCCGAATCCTAACCGCCATTCTTCTCTATTCAGCCATAGGCCTGGAGGGATTTCTCTTTCCTCTAGTTCTTTTTCAATTCCCTCTCTCCAGCTTTTTCTCGGCCTTCCTCTTTTCCTTCTCCCTTGTGGTGTCCACGTCAAAATCTGTTTTGGAATCCTGTCATCTGGCATTCTCTGTACATGGCCGTACCATATTAACTGTTTTGTTTTTATGTCATCAACTATTATATGCTTGACTCCCATCATTTCACGTATTCTCTCATTTGGTATCCGATCTCTTCTTGATTTTCCTGCTGCTCTTCTCCAGAAGTCCATTTCTGTTGCTAGTAACAGTTTCTCTGTTCTTTGTTTCATTTGCCAAACTTCGCTGCCATATGTGATTACACTTTTAAGTATGGTGTTGTATATGAGTTGTTTGTTCGCTTTAGATATTGTTTGGTCCCACAGAATTCCGTTCATCATGGATATGGCTTTTCTACCCTGTATGTTTCTGTCTTTTATAGCAGCATCGAGTGTTCCATCTTTAGTTATCTTCATACCCAGGTACTTGTATTCATCACAGTTTCTAATTTCTACCCCATCGTCTAATATAATGGACTGTTTTGTCCCTCCAATACACATGGCTTCAGTTTTCTTAATGTTGACTTCGAGACCCCATTTGTTATATTCTTCTATTAGCTTCCGAGTCATGTAACTCAAGTCGTCATGATCCTGAGCAATCAGTATTTGGTCATCAGCGAAACATAAGGTGTACAGTGTAGTCTCGTCATTGAGAGGAATTCCCATGCCATTACATTTTCTTTTCCACAGCTTGAGTGCTTGTTTCAGATAAATTTTGAAAAGGGTAGGCGAAATACAGCAACCCTGCTTTAGTCCTTTCGTGACCTTAAATCCTTCAGATATCCTTGATCCAGTTTTAATTTTTACAGTCGTTCCATTATACCATGCTTAATGTTGGTTTGCTGTAGGGTTGACCATAGTTTACTTAGGAGTACACTGTCATATGCTTTTTGTAAGTCTACGTACATCAGGTGAACTTCTTTATTGACGGCTGTTTTTTTTTTTTTTTTTTTTTTTTTTTAACTTGCGTAATAGAGTACAGGTGGTCTACTGTGGATCGCCCAGCTCTAAAACCAGCTTTTTCCTCTGCTTCGTAATCTCTATAGTCATTTTCTATTTTGTTCTTAATAAGTTTCCCATACATCCTACTTATTGTGCTGTTTACCGCAATTCCTCTGTAATTTTCACACTGATCCTTGCTGCCCTTTTTGTGGATAGTGGACATAATAGATAATTTCCACTCTTTTGGTAATTCGGCTCCATTCAAGCAGTCTTGAAAGAGTTTTCTTAACTGTTCCCGGAGTTTGTCTGTACCGGCTTTCACTAATTCTGCAGGGATGTCACCAGGACCAGGGGATTTTCCATTTTTCAGGGATTTGGTTATTTCTTCCATCTCTGATTTACTTATTTGTAATGGTGATGAATTTATACCCAAAAGAGGTACATATTATATAAAATCTCTATTGATTGTATTAAATAAATTTAAGTAAATAAATAAAAAGGAAATTAAATAAACAATATAAGAGGGAATCGAATTACAATCATTTTAAATTTATTTTCAGATTTAGCGAAATTTCATATTTTTTAAAAAGTAAACATAATTTCTAGAGCTGTCTAGTGGAACAGTTTTTACTTATGTCGCTACTCCTGTCAGTGAATATTTTTTGTTTTTTCTTGGATATTAATCAAGACTCGTAAATAGCTGATTTTTATAGGATAGCGTTATTAGCTCTTCAGCCCAAAAAAGGAAGAAGGTCGAAGGAAATACCCAAATAAAGTGAAAAAAAATTTGAAAACTCTAAACATTACCAACCGGAAAAAAGTAAGGAATATATCGGAATGGCGGAAAATTATAGAACAAGCTAAGACCTACAAAGGGCTGTCATGCTTTTTTAAAGCCATAATGAAGAAATACAGTTGTATATCTCTTGAATTATAAAAGATACCTAAAGCAGTAAATTTTTAGAGAGTTTTAAAAATTTTGATAAAAATAATTTCTCGAACTTTCTGGAATAGAAAACTTATCAAGAAATATGGGATGTCATAGCTAATGTTTGGTAATTTCGTCCATCACATTATCCAAATCTTTTTGAAACCAAATCATTGAACTGGTGCCATATTACCTTTGGTAATGTTTACCGAAATTTGGAAGAAATGTCAGAAAGAAATCATTTTACACCACTGTCTATAAATTATAACAATATTGTATCAAAGAAAACTTGTTCAAATAAGAAATCGTTCAAACCGAATAAATATTTTGTTTGTATTGCGATGCCTTAATTTTTTAGGGACATACTGATCTTTTTTAATTACATATTTGTAGAGATACTATATTTTATTTTAATTTGTCCAATTTTTTCTACAGAAGTTACAGAATTGTCGTCGATTTAGTGGTTGGTTAAAGATTGTTAATAAACCTGTCGATATACTTATAAAAAGCACATTTGGAAGTGTTCCATGAATGTACACTACCCACGGTAAATTAAGTACTTAAACCATTCACAGATAATAGTAAGCAATCACGAAGTATTTAGAATAAGCATTGTATAAGCTTCTTTTAAAAAATAAATAATAATCTTATTTCATTATTGTACTCTCAATTCGGCAACAAAATCCTTACCTGCAAATTAAGCCGCGTTTACACGATGACAATTGGCGATACAATTGTCAGAAGACAACTAACTGGCATGAAATTATTGTCTTCGTCTAAACACTTCAGGCCAATTGCTTTTCCAACTGCTCTCACAATTGGCCCAAAATTCAGTTGTCTCCGGGAGTAGACTGAGGACAATGAGCTGCGCCCAGTGAGCCCATCACCACTCGAAATCTCAATTGTCGCGACAATTGGTGCCGTGTAAACGGTGTAGGCCAGTAGTACTGCCTTGTTTTTTGCCTGTTCCCTCACCGGACACAACAGATAACGAGCAGTCGGCCATGTTTTAACTGTCTACTGCCATGGCAATAGTTGGCCCCGTATAAACATTTTCTCGTTCAACTGGACTGACATCCGACAATCCGCAACCACGTGATGACAATAATTATCCAATGACAATTGTCTTGCCAATTGTCATCGTGTAAACGCGACTTTAAGTAACATTGCTATCTTGAAATAAAACCATCATATGTCAAAATGTGATATTTTTTAGGAATGGGAATTTAAAAATCGATGAATTTTAAAAATAGCGTAAAACTTTAACATTAAAGCCGCGTTTACACGATGGCAATTGGCGAGACAATTGTCAGAAGACAACTGACTGGCATGAACTTGCCAACTGCCCTCACAATTGGTCCAAAATTCTTCCCTATAAACATCTTCTCGTTCAACTGGACTGGCATCTGACAATCCGCAACCACGTGATGACAATTGTCCAATGACAATTGCCTCGCCAATTGTCATCGTGTAAATGCGGCTTTACTGCGAACAAGCTAATGAATTGTGAATACTTGTCTTCATTTGAAAATTCTTTGACGTTCCATAATACACTTCATTGTTTTTGACAGAAGTCAACTTTAGCATATAGAGTCTACCCCTAAATCCTTAAGACATTTTTAATCTAAAATAATTTCAACTGGATTTATTTTTTTAAGAACGTCATAAGTCGAAATAATTTGTAGATAGTTGGGTTAAAAATTAATAAAGTTCTAATAATGTTCTAAAATACTGACATAACCCAACCTTATACTACAAGAAATTGTAAACATAATCTCAACTTTTTTACAAGATTGACACAACTCAAAATAGTGCAATATTCTTCACAGAAAGTATCATATTATCGAGTTTTTGAGAAAGGGTGGCATATTTCAAAATATAACAATATTGTGTAAAATGTCAAACTTTTCGATTATATAATTATTATTATAATAATAACGACACTTTTACCATCTGATGGCCATAGGCATAATAGGCCGAAAATGGTACTTTCGAACGAGAAAATTTTATAAATATGGACCCCAAAAAACGGCATATAGCAGTGGAAAACGGAAAAGAAGATGTGATTATGGGACGGGCCCTAGCGATGAATAGGAAAATAAGTTTGAACATAAATAGTAAAACAAAAATAAGAATAGGTACCTAAGTATTGCGACATGGAATGTACGAGGAGTATATAAGGAGGGAGCTCTAATTAACCTAATAGAAAAACTAAAGAAATATAAAATACACATCATCGCAATAAAAGAAACACATTTTACTGAAACCAACATTGAAACTGTTAGTCCATACACGTTTTATACAAGTGGAGGCGATAATAGGAATTTTGAAGTAGGTTTTCTGATACATGAAGACTTTGGAGCAGCTAAAACAATTTGAACCAAAAAAGAAGAACTAAAATTATTATATACAAAACACTGCTGAGTTCACATACAAGGCGAAAATATGGACTTTAACGTAGAAGGATGAAAGATTTCTGGGAATATTCGAGCTTAAGATACTCTGCAAAATATTTGGAGCTATAAACGATCAAGGGCAGTGGCGCAAAAGATTTAATTTAGAATTATACGTACCAAATTTTTAATGAACCAGATGTCGTAACGTTTAATCAAATACAGCGACTTATATGGGCCGGACACACGATACGAATGGCTGACAACATGACTGCTAAAAAGCTAACGACAGGAACACCTATAGGAACAAGAAGCAGCTGCCGACCGCAAATTAGGACCGACTTAGATATAGAGATCAGAAGATGGAAACACCTTGCCAGAAACCGAACAGAATGGCGACCAATCTTAGAGCAGGCCAGAATCCACAGAGGATTGTCGAGCCAAAGATGATGGTGATAATAAAACAAAAGAAGGTGTTGAAGGACATAATGAATCAGAAAATTTTAAATTACACGTGTGAAAGACAAACCAACAGATGGCCAGTTGTTATCTGTAATGATATGATGAATGTAGGGGCTCTCAATGCATTTATTTTATTTTTGACTCAACACTCCGACTATAAGAATGAACGAAATGATAAATGGAGATTATTCCTAAAGGAACTGTCCACAGAATTAATTTTGTCCTACATGAAAAGAAGAGCGAAAAACGAAAAACTCAAAAAGTATATTCCTGAAGAGATGAGAAAATTTGTGAAAATTGGCAACTACAATGAGA
This sequence comes from Diabrotica undecimpunctata, assembly GCF_040954645.1. NCBI lineage: Eukaryota > Metazoa > Arthropoda > Insecta > Coleoptera > Chrysomelidae > Diabrotica > Diabrotica undecimpunctata. The sequence continues at coordinate 31,478,867 of NC_092812.1, forward strand.
GCCTGACTGTCAACAAAATTGTAAAAAAAAAACGATGCTTGTGTCGTGTCCATCCAAAAAGGATCGAACATGCGAATGCGTTTGTGCCAAGTGTAATGCATTTATTTGCAAAGAACATTTAATTTACGTAAACGCAAAACATGCTGTTGAATTAGGGTTTTTTATTAGGTATTTATTTTTATTAGGTTATTTAGGTATTTTTATCTACGTTAATGTATTATTAAAAAAATTGCTCAATAAAAGCTGATATACTAGTCGGGGATTTTTACTTATGTTATGTATATGTAAAGAACGGTCCAGCCATACATCCTGGGGTTAAAATAAGCTTTAAAAATAAGATAATCCCAATTACAGCTAGTTTTACCTGTGTATGAATTAAGTACTTAAGATATTGTGAAATAAGTCTACTACTTTCTTGAGTTATCTGTTTATAAGCATAAAAATATTGATATTTTAAAACCATAAATTCAAAACTTGTTTAATTGTGACATGAATATCACAGATATGCAGTTTTTTAGGAAAAATTATATTGTCCATGAAAATCTCATTTTATATTAAAATAATATTAATTATAACTTACTTTGTATTGTTCTACATAAGGGTAACAATTGTTGTTTGCTGCTAGAATCTGTAAACAAAAAAGAAATATAAGTAAGTTACAATGATTTGATATTTTTTATTGCAAGTTTATTGCAATCCAATTTTAGTTTGTTTGTAAACACAGATTGTAAATACAGATTTTTTTTTATATTATAATCATTTATAATATACTTAAGATGAAAATAATCATAGTTCAGAAATGTCAAAAAGCGTTGAAACAAATAGGTACTTTCATAGTTTGTTAATCAAAGAATTTGATAGAAAACCAGTAAATCTAGAAGCAGTTAGTAAATAGTGATAATTAAACATTGTAAGCACATACAATTTTATTAATAGCTACATCTAAATGCTTTTCAATACTTTCGGTCTTAAAACTATGTTTTTAATCACTTAGTGAAGTTAATTTGTACATTGAAAATGAACGTTCTACATCGACATATTTCGTAATGGGAACATATTGTGAAGAAGATGAAGTGAAAATATCTATAGAAAAACTAAGGAACCATAGGTCCCCAGGTAGCGATGGCATCATAGCAGAGTTATTTAAGCATGGTGAAGAGCAGCTCACTAAGTTGATGCGAGAAATTGTTTGTAGAATTTGGTCTGAGGAGCAAATGCCTGAAGAATGGAGCTTAGGCTTAATTTGCCCGTTACACAAAAAGGGAAACCAACTGGAATGCAATAATTACCGCGGAATAACTCTCCTAAATACAGCATACAAGATATTGTCAAATATTTTGCACGAGAGATTAAAGCCTTATATTGAAATGTTTCTAGGAGAATATCAGGCAGGATTCAAGCGTGGACGTTCAACCATTAACCAGATCTTTACAATACGACAGATCCTCGAAAAAACGCACGAGTTTAACATAGATATGTGTCATATTTTTGTCGATTTTAAAGCGGCATATGACAGTGTCTTAAGACCAAGTCTTTACAACGCTATGAATTAGTTAGAAATTTCAAAAAAACTCATATGTTTGATAAAAGTGACAATGGCAAAGAAGCTATCAGCAGTAAAAATTCAAAACGACTCGTCAACCCCATTTCAAATACATAGATGGTTAAGGCAAAGAGATGCGCTGGCGTGTCAGCTTTTTAATGTCGTCTTAGAAAAAGTTGTACGAGACGCTAATTTAGATAGCAGGGGAACAATATTTAATAGATCAGTTCAAATTCTGGACGTGGACATTATAATATAACAAGAACTAGGGCGAGAACTGCGGAAATCCTAACCGAGCTAGTATCAGTATACAGATAAATCAAAATAAAACCAAATTCATGGCGACTAACACAAACACAAGAGCTGGAAATGTTGACACAAATTTAATCATCAATGACCAAAACTTCGAATCAGCCAAAGAGTTCATATATCTAGGGACATCGGTTAACCCCAATAATACCACGTCTGAGGAAAAAAAAAGGCGAATAATAATTGCAAACAGGTGTTTTCATGGTCTATCAAAGTACTTAGCTAACAAACGTCTGTCTCAAAAAAACTCGTATAAGGCTGTATAGACCACTAATAGACCCCGTTCTCACATATGGATCAGAGGCATGGACGCTAACGAAAACAGATGAATCTGCTCTATCCATTTTTGAAAGAAAGGTGCTATGCAAGATATTCGGAGCGGTCTGTGAGAACGGAATATGGAGGCGTAGATATAACTTTGAACTGCAGAATATCTACAAGCATACGTTTGGTGGTAAAGATATTACCGCTATAATTAAGCGAAACCGCCTGCAGTGGGCAGGACATGTAGCCCGGGCCCCTGAATCGAACATGATAAAAAAGATTCTAACAGCGCTACCCGTGGAAATAAGAAGACGGGGTAGACCAAAGCTGAGGTGGATGGATGGGGTAACACAATATGCGGAAAAGATCGGAGTCGGCAACTGGAAAATGCAAGCAAGGAACAGAACAGAATGGCGTAGAAAGCTTGAGAAGGTCGAGGCCCTCTAAAGGCTGTAGCACCAAGATGATGATGAAGCATATTGTAGGGCGAATAATGAATCTGGCTCAGTTTGTAATTCCTCGGAAAATGTTCCATTTAAAACTTAAGCAACATTAGATAAAAACGAAACATCTTCATTCTTGTCAAAAATATATTTTATTTTTTTTATTTAAATAAATTAACCATTACTTCCACGGCCGATTTAATTTTTGCCTTTAAATAAATTGTGTTCTGCTGAACACTTTACAAACGTATTTCAAATAGATCCAGCAGACTCTGATGAAGAAGTGGAAGAACTAATTAGCGCAGCATATAAAATGTCTCTCCCGATCAAAAGTTTTACACGTATACAACTAAAGAAAAAATAAACAAACTCAATTCAGGAAAGGCCCCAGGTTATGATTTATTCTCGACATAAGTACTAAAATAACTTTCTCGCAAGCCTACGTCTTGGAGACAGTAGCCCTTACCAAAAAATCTGCTAAAAAATTAGAAACAACGCAAAGAGCAATGGAACGAATAATGTTTGGAAATTATCACTGAAAGACAAGATTAGAAACACCGAGATAAGATGTAGAACAAAGATTAGGGATATTGTGGAAGACATTACAAAAATGAAATGGCACCGGGGAGGTCACGTAGCCCGATATAATGACAACAGATTGACACGAAGAATTCTAGAAAGGAGACCAATGAATGGCAACAAGATGCATGGGAAGACCTCAAAAAAGATGGGTAGATGATATAAGAGCAGTGGAACGCAAACAGTGAATTAGATTGGCGCAAAATAGAGAAAGATGGAAGCAATTGGGAGATACCTACATTCAGGAGTGGATGGAAAATGGTTGACAAAGAAGAGAGAAGAGAAGAGACACAGCCGATATACCAGAGACTAACAATACTACAATCGGTTTCTTTGCTGACGACATAGCAAGACTAGCTGTAGATAAAGATCCCAAACAAGCCTCACAAAACACTATCTGAACATAATCAGTGATTGGTACACAAAACGGAGAACAAAAGTAAACAAAACAAAATCAACTAAAATAACATTTACCAACCCCACAACACATGCCCACCTGTAAGAATGAAAAATGTAACAATACGGACAAGAACAGACGCACTTTATACCTTGGCCTCCATCTTGACCAACGTTTCACTTGGAACAAACATATCCAGACCAAAAGAAGACAGCTCGACTTAAAATTCGGCAACTGTTTTGGCTCCTTGGACGTAAATCAAAAGTTAACATCCAAAACAAAATTCTTCTCTATACAGCCATACCTATCTGGTTCTACGGACTACACCTATGGGGCTGTGCTTAGGCAACGTCGCTGAATATCATTCAAAGATTCCAGTCTAAAGTGCTAAGATCGATAGTGTGTGATCCAATACAACATGGTACGTAAGTAATCAAACACTTTACTACCACTTAAAGATTCCTTTCATCAAAAAAAAATCCATCGGGTCACGGAGTCACAAAATAAACGTACCATTTACCATGAAAATAAGCTAGTAGGGGAATAGCAACTGTAGGGTGCATTATAAAGGGGCATAATACAATATCTATGGTACTGGATAGAAATATAATAAGGAATTATCAAAACCGAATAATTAAAGTATTAAACAAACAAAATGTAAAAATAAAGAAAGTTTTACAAATGTAAAATATGAAATCGGAAAAAAATATTTGAATTGAACAAAATTTCGAAGAAAGCAAACATTTACTACCGTTGGTTGATTAGCTACTCCAATGAAAATATTTAATTCGTAAATAACTTACTGTTCCTTCTAAAACATTCGGATCAAATAAAATTTATTCAGATGAATTTAATTGAAGCCATTTCTCCAACTCTCATGGGGAATCTACTATACATCGCTTTACGATTTCCCACATTTCTCGAACATCCTTTTGTAGGCATAATATTCGAAAGTCTTTTAGGAATATTTACATTTTATTTTAGGATTATCCATTGGATACAAATTTGAAGTTTGTTGTTGATTAGAAATATATATATATATATATATATATATATATATATATATATATATATAACCAAAAATTTTTATTATTATATAACCGATTTTATTTATTTTATTTACTTGTATTGTGTTTTTGTCATTCTGTAATTCTAATGTTACTTAAGTATTTGTGGTTAACATTTTAGATAATATTTGTCATTTTTACATTTCAAATTATCCCGCTATTTCAAACAAGTTTAGTGACTTTAAGATTGTTTTAAACAACGTGTAAGATTCCAATTTATTTGTGATTAGGTTTTTATGTAAATAGATCGATCTTAATTTAATCAAAATACATTGTGAACTATGGATACTTCTCATCATATATCTAAAAATATGTTAAGTATATACACAGATAACACTTTCTTTGTTTTCCACCCAAAACAATTTTATTATTATTTTTATACTTAGTTTCTACCTTTATTGTTTGTTCTCTTGTTTGTTTGTAGTTTACTCTGATGATGTCAATAATCATTGACGAAAGCTTAGACTCTTAATTAAAAAGCACATCTAACGGAGCACCCGAGTTTTATTTTGCTTCCTCAGGGATAAAAGGGTATCTCCCAGCATTATCTCCTTTTCACTATATATATATATATATATATATATATATATATATATATATATACATATATATATACAACAATTCATTGTCTAATCTATCATCTTAGATGTTTTTAATGGGGTTATAAATGTAGGGAAGCTATTTTGCTTCTTCAGAAATGCATATATATTTGTTCTAAAAGTTCTAAACCTTTTTCTTAAATAATTGATCTCTGCAGTTCAAAGATTGACTAGAATTGCTTTTCAATTTTCTCCTGCTAGTCCCACATTATTCTTATATATTAAACAATTGGAAATGTCAACATGGAAGTTTTCGGTTTTTATTTAACAATACATAAAGATGATAGAGAAACTGTGACAAAATAAATTTAGGGGAGGCTTCATTTTATCGGTTCTAATATATACATGAGTTTGCAGTGGTCTGCAGATCCGGATAGACAGTGCAGGCTGAGTGGTTGCTCGTTGGTACAGGCCGCAATTCTCCCATGGATTCATGGAGACGTACAAAAGTATGTTCGTCTAGAACAGTAGCACTAGGGACAAGCAGCTGTCCAGATAGAAGAGATATCTCCACTTAAATCGAAAATTACAGTGAGTTCAAAACAAAAAGATAACAAAGGCTATTTCTGTGTATATAACTAGTTTATTTTTAATTTTTAGTCATTTTCGATTGTTTTTGATTTACCCAAAAAATTTAAAATAAGAGTTCGCGGTCGTCTACAGTTTCGACATTTAAGCGACTTCGAAAAGGACGCATTGTAGGCATGAAAGAGGTCGGTTTTAGTTTACGAAAATTTTCACAAAGAGTTGAAGCTAATTAATTCATCAAAGGTATTAAGACTTCGGAGGAGGTGGTCTAATGATGAGATTTATCAGCGACGTGGAGGATCTGGATGTTCTTGAATATTGCAAGGCCGTGATATGTGCAATCTTAGACTTCTTGCTCTCAGAAATAGACAGGGCAGTATACATCAAATAAGAGATGATTTAGTTGCAGCTACAGGAAAGGTTGTCTCAAGAAGAACAGTTAATCAAAAATTACTTGGAATGGGACTTATCGTTCACTTTTGGTGTTATCTTTGATCTCACAGCATATTTCTCGCCGCTTAGAATCGTGCAGCGCTCGGCAAAACTTAAATGGCCAATGGTATTTTGTCTGCTTGTAATGAATCTAGGTTTTGTTTGGGTGTATAAGGATAAGACGTTTTCGAGGTGAGACACGAAATATAGACTTAAGGCTGTTAAACATCATACAGCAAGACAACCAAGTGTTCTTGTATGGGGCGCTATATGTTTGGGAAACAAATGATCTCTAGTTCTTATTAACTGCACTGTGACAACTAGACGATATATTGGTGGAATACTGCAACCGATTTTTCATCTCCACCTACAAACCATTCCAAATACAATCTTTTAAAAGGATCACGCAATACCTCATATTGTTCCAAACAATGGAGTTCACACAAGAATCTTGTGTAGAGATTTTAGAGTGGCCATCAAGATCAGCTGATATCTCACCCATCAAACATGTGTGGAATATGGTAGGTCGAAACATACATCGATTGCCACTTCTTTTAGCAAACTTACTTCCGTAAATAAATATTTAAAAAAACACTTGTCCTTCTAGATGTGGCATTTTTTTGGCTCTTGGGTATGTATATGAGCATTTAGAAATTGCTTACATACACCCAAGCTGATTATGGACAAATATGTACAGTGTTATACTGGTATGAGTTCCAGGCTACCGGGCAATAGAAAACTGAGGAATTTTTCAGATGATCAGATGAGACTGAGAAAATTATTTTGTTAATAGCCGGTCGTCAAAGTGACAAATGAAATCGTTTTAACTGAAAAGAAAAGCTTGGATCCGATCTCCACGCCTATCCGATGGATATGCTCTAATAAAGCTAAAGAAGGCCTAGGAGGACAGGTCATATATTTGGCCATTTAATTCAACAAAGCGATAGCAGCTTTTGCTACAAGATTTAATCTTTTACATATTTCGCATGGCCCAGAGGACAGGAAACGGTATTATTATATCGTTTTCGTTCATGGCCGCCAAAGCAGGTGGCGTCTTTGTACGCTAACCACTGCGGTGGTGAAGATTTAGGAGACATTCGTTGGACTTTCCGAGTTTGAATTTGTATCAGCCCAAGTATCTGATAAAGCTGGGATAGGCCGAAATGATTTATAACACTTTATTTATACCGATTCGAGCACGGGAAGTTTAACGAATTTATCCTCCTAGGAGTCCTAGGCCATATATATATATATATATATATATATATATATATATATATATATATATATATATATATATATATATATATATTAATGATAATAAGAAAGTATCAAGAAGAGCAACCCTTCAGGATAGAGAACTTTTTATTATGTAAAAAGAAAGAAGACTGTAGATTTAGGGCACATACTGCGAGGAGAACGATACACTGTTCAGCAACTAGTGCAAGATGGAAAGAGGGGTCTAGGACGTAAAAAGATATCACGGCTGCGTAATATTCGCCAATGGATAGGAATTCTCAATTATGAACTGCTTTGCAGTACGACTAAAAATAGAATAATTGAATCCTGATTATTTAACATCTCACCTGACAAGACAATGTTCGGTGGACGCCTCGGCAGAAATGCACGGTTCTGCAAGAAGAAGAACATAAAAAGCCAATTGGCTTCAGCCGGTTTTTACGGAACGGCATCTGGAAAATTTTACGCTGACACTTTCATGCTACAAATGTCGCGTCACTCAGCGCTACAACATTAATTACAATTTTTTTCTATACTAAAATCTAAATTAGTTTTCATAAATTTTATTAACTTCGATATAACTATAATATATGTTGATATTTTATGCCAATTTTCTCTAAATAAATATAAATTACTTATAATGCATCCATCGTTTTTAAAAACATCAGATTAAAATATTTTGTTTGCATTACTTTTCAGAATAATTTATACAGTGTAATGACAATTCTGTTTATTTAAAACAAATATGGTAATTAATATTGTACAAGGTAATATAGTACTGTAATTAATATATTTTAAAATTAATTTATCTAATTCAAAACAACAATACATTGATTCCAAAGGCATAAATTTAAATATGAACAATATTTTGTTATTGAAATATGGGCCTATAAAATAATTTATTCAATTAATGTTAAAAATTAATTTGCAAAATTAAATCAATAAAAAACTAACTTAAATGCAGTTCAGCAGGAATTTCTTTTAACTAATTTTCATCTCAAGTGTGCTGTGTTTGAATATGACATTATTTTTAGCCGGAAATGTTTAGTTCTTGAAGAAAGAAATCTTAAATCTTTAAGATTTCGCACGCGGGCGCGTGCGGTCACACCAATACTTACTTATGTATTTTTGGTAAATTACACATCGACACCTCCTAACAGTAGTTACCATTGTAGCTATTATAATTACAACAAAAATATATTTCTGATTTGTTACTGTTTTTTTTCCTATTAAAATATGTTTAGATTTTCTACATTTCTTATTATTGCTGGAATTTTCCCTGATCATTGACGGTTTCTGTAGTTTCCATGCTATGTAAGATATAAGGCCAGACCCTCCAGATGATCGATTGGTGAGGTAAGCAAACACCGTTTGCCAAGGCGGCGGCTGATTACCCGACACACACAAAACCTTAGTGCGGATAGTGCCCTAGTAAAAAAGACCAAAAACCGAGCTTACTGGCTCGCTGAACGGCACACAGTTGGAAAAGTGGCAAAGCCTAGAGGTTTTACAAAAAGAAAGGTAAACCAGGGAAAAAGACGCATAGTGTCACCCCTACTAAAGCGGCATGACCGTAGAAAGGTGTCTCAGATGCTTCATTACTCAAGACATCCAAGATAAAACAAATAAAGCCTATAAAGGGATGTAGCTAGATTGGAGGTCAAGAAGGTACCATATCCGCGAGGCATGAAGAGACGCGTCTGGGACGATCTTCGGAGATGAGAACACCTTACTCCGAGAATCCCATGTCCTCTTGAGCTTTGATTTACTTTGTTGTGTGTAGAAGACAACTGATATATATATATATTTATCTTTTTCTTTGTGCTTACTGACTGTATTTTACTATCCCAGTCGGCTTCATTTTGTTAAATCTTAATCTTTGTACATATGCTTTTTTAGTTATTATAAACAAACGCTCTGACATTGGAAGTCTGTGTTTGTTATATTATATTAGTAATTTACAATTAAAACTTTAAAAAATATTTATAATATAATATTTATATAGAGCATGCATTCGTCCAATTGACTATAAAATGTTATGCGAGTGAAATAGCTGGCGAAGGGTTATTTTAACATATAATTAATTTCAATTGAATTGGCATCGTGTAATTTTCGCTAAATTGAAATGTTTAGCATAGTATCCAGGAAATAATTAATGCCCATATCGTTGTTATATATTTACAAATACCAGGGTTAATCAAATATAAACCTAACGGTTCATCCTGCAGGCTCTGCTTAGGGTTAATAATATCTGCAGTGGAAAAATAGAGCAAGTTTTATATCTCATCGCTGTTTATCGCGCAGCTGCGAAAAGTCAATTGAACTTACGATAGATAAACTGGAATTTTTTTGCGCATCATCGTCATTAAAATTCATATGAAAAGAATACAAATACAAATTAATGTATTCCAAACTGACAATATCACATGTTGTCAAAATCACAATTTTTTTTAAAATTTATATGATTTTACAGAAGACAAAGATAAAAAAAATACTATTTTGGACAAAATTTTTAGAAACCTTTACGTAGTTCCTTTCATATCGGTCTAATATGGGTCTGGAAAAGGCATTAAGAGGAATTCGGGCTTCCGTGGCGTATTGTTCCTGTTCAGTGATGGAATAATTAAATCATATCTGCCACAGTTGTAGACAAATTGTCTGGAAAAATAATTTTAAACCAATATGATAAAATCCACATACAATGTACTTCATTTAGCAATTTGCACCATTTTGGTTTGATCTCTTCTAGGTATTTCAGCATTTCCTCCTGAAAACCATAGTCTTCAATCCGGATAAAATGTAAGTTACTGAGTCGATACGTATTTCTAAGAATCATTGAACAAGGTAAACTGGAAGCCTTGTTACCAACTCAATAGTGCTGGATTCAATAATGAATTAAAGTCTATGACAAACAGTTGCATGCAGAAGCAAGAAGATATTATGCTGTAACATTAGATTACTTTACAAAGCTACTTCACAAAAGATTACATTCCTAAAACTACTGTGAAATCAGCAACATATGATTCGTCACTTATTTATTCTTCCCTTTTTATTATTTTCTAATAAACATTTAATGCAAACGTAAACCACAAAAACAATCATATAAAAATGTATTAATTCCCCATCAAGCTTCATATTTACAACATTGTTCTTGTGATATCAAATGTTAATGATATATTTAATGTTTTTGTATTAAACCGTGGAGATGACAGAGCTAATTAGGGAAAATAAGCAATCAATGTTCACTTTTCTTTTAACCGGTCATTTCAGATAGGGCTTTTTGGAATCTCGCATCTGGTACTGACAGAAATGATTAAATATTTTACTTAAATAATTTAAGGTAAATGCCTAAAACAAATTATATGTCATGGTATCATTTGTCGGTTGAAGAAGATATTTAAATGAAAATAAAATGAAAATTGAAACACTACTGTACAGCGCTTCCCGATTTAAATATCTGAATATTCAAAAAAAAAGTACAGTATATTATATATATATATATATATATATATATATATATATATATATATATATATATATATTGCTTTCTGTGGTTTTCCCGGTTTGGTTTTGTGAAAAACTATTATTTTGACGACGCTTTTCTTGCTGGTGTTTAAAGTCAACTCACTGCTTTAATTCTGCTTCTATATTCTGCGTCAATATATTCAACATGCAAGGTAAGCGTAACATATTAAGTGCCACGGAATATTAAAAATGTCAAGTTTAAAAACAAAATTTTGTAAAGCCCCGGAGAGTAGGATATTATATCCATAGATGAGTATCAAAATTGTAGACACTAAATTCCAGGAAATGGCGAATTATTATGGGTCTTCCTGTGGCGTACAAAAATTTTTTTGTCGGAGTGTATAGAATTTTTACACGTTATATGTAGGTACTACTTTTCTAGCAAAAATTTCAAAATTTCAAAACAAATATGTGAGATGGGTCATAATCCAACTGAATAATTCAGATATCTAGTTTCAGGGACCAACAAAAGGAAAAATATGCCTTATATGCCTGAGATATAAGTTATATACCAGATTCAAAAGATCTGGTATTTTACATGCTTCTAGTGGGTATTAAGATATCGTTCACCCACGGAACCATAATTCTAATTCAAAACTTGGCACGATTTGATGGCAGGACTTGCCGAATTTTAAATGCAAACCAATTAAATATCTGTAGATAGGTATGCTTTCTCTGTAGATAGGTACTCATTTATTTGGATGATGCAGTATGTTAAATTTCCTTGACATATAATTATGGAGATGTTTTTCGCTATCTAGTACACGTATTAGAAAGAAATTAAGCACTGAAAGAAGGCTCTAAGAAGAATCATAAACAGAATTCCCACTGGACAACTACAATTCCTACTAACAGACCACATATGAGAAGGAGATGGAATAACACCTTAACTATATAGCTTATACAATTACTTATAATGGAACTTTACTATGGATAAAAAAAGTCTTTTAAAAAAGATAGGAATATCCAGGATATGGATAAAGGAATAGGGATAGTAGGGTATGGACAGATATGCCAAATGACTAATGTGCGACTAGAAAAAAAATATTCTTCATAATACATCTGTATGGTGTCGAAAGTTGGACTCTTTAGTTACAAAAGCGCCAGAATACTGATATATTTGACATGTTATGTAGAATGCTCATCTCATAAACACTTCTACACTTTATTCAAGCACATTCTTCAGTTTTTTAGGCATGTGGCCAACACAAACGAAAATAATTTAGAAAAACTAGTTGTCTTTGTAAACGTTCCAGGAAGAGGAGCAAGGAAACGGTCACCGAGTCGGTGGACTGTCCACATTTGGACATCAACGTAGTGTTTCTACTCTGAAACACTTAGATAAAAAATAATAGAAGCAACTAGTTTAGGGGAAATCACGATGCTTAGTAATGATGTAACAACAAGAGAGTGGGACAGATAAAGTTTTTTCATACCTTTATTGATTTTCCTCTCGTTTGTGTCTATACTCAATTGTTATTTAGATATTAGTTTACTAATTTATTAAACAGTGTTGCTGTTTTTTTTTTATTTCCAGGTTAATTGTTTTAATTTTCACCATATCTCTGTTATTTGAATATAGGCTCCTCAAAACTTTATTCGACATTACTCACCGCAGTAAACATTTTACCAAACACGCGGGAACTATAGAAAAAAATCACATACATCTTTTCTTACTGACAGCAAGGTTTAAATGGTGTTTGCCTTCGAGTATTTCATTTTTAGCAAAGTGTAGTATTTTAATAATTAAGACATTCCTGTTCACATAACAGGCGTTAATAAAGTAACTGATACGAATAGTTAACTCCAAATTAATGTGCCTAGCTTTTCTGAAGGTGTAGCGTTTCAGTAACACATTCATTCAAATGTAGAAGCAACAGTATATTTTAATCAATTATGACATGACAGGAAAGCGTGTGTGTTGATAAATGCAGGGTAAATGTGTAGTATAGGGGTTAGTTAATGTAAAGGGGGTGAGAACGAGGTTTCGCAGTTGCTGCATGGGGTTGCGCGTTTCTCCTCGACTCGTTCTATTAAATATTCAACGGAGCCAGCAACGAAACAGTCAGGACAAGCTAAACACTGCATTTTTAATGGTTTATTTGACATAGAAACTTTTTCCAACAGATACATATTTATCGCTTTGTGTTTGTATAAGGCAGTTTCAAAAACGGATTATTTTCATAAATAACCCATGTTTAACAAATATCTATTCAGTACGAAAAACGATATCATCGTAGTCGGAAATATTACCTCAAACAAAAAAGCAAATCCCTGCAGAATTGTAAACGATTTATAAATCACTTTATGTTTTATGCAAATATCCTGGGAAATAATTTCTTTCTCCCAAGTTAATTGTATCATTAAAAATCTAGTCGTTACAAAGCCTGTGTATGATTATACTGAGCTATCGGAAATATCGTAATTAAAGCAGATCTTGGAATAAGCCTTCCTCCTTTTGGATATTTAGTTTCAAGAAATTCAAAATAGCTAATTAACGAACAAATTTTCGATTTTTCAACACGAAACTTTAAAGAAATACTCTGAAATACGTTTAGTTAACTTTTGTAAGATATATAGGTCAGTTTTTTGAAAGTTACTTGAGATGCCGTTTATTTTGTATCCCTTGCCTATGCCTCGTAAACCTTATCGAATATATACATGAGTATCTATTAAACAATGAAGGTGATAGAACGCATCGCTGATGGACTCATAGTGTGTATTCGTACTTCTAGTGTGTATCCGTTTCGTCGGATTGGGAAACATTTCTGTTAGAAACAAACACCATCTTTAAGTGTTTTAAAATGTTAAATTGTTAACTAGAAATTCTCTTGAAAAGACCACTCGGACGTCCCAGAATGCGATGGAGAGATAACATCCAAGCAGATCTCCGAAAAATGAACATTCCGTTTGACCCTAGGTTGATGGAAGACCGAACAAATTGGAAAAAAGTTGTACAGTCAGCCAAGACCCACCCAGGGTTGTAGCGCTACGTGATGATAATGATGATGACATACATACGATCGGCTGTAAGGACGATGTCATCTGCGAATCGTAAATGACAGCTTCTCTCCATTTATGTTAATACTATACTCATTCAGATATGTTTCTACAAGTATATTCTAACAGCATCGTTAATAGCTTTGGAGAGACGGTATCTTCTTGTACTTCTCGTACTTCTCACTGTATAATGAATTCATTTGTTTCTTGTTGAGACAATCTTGATAGAATAAACACTGAAGGAGAACGACTGGACTTGAAGATTAATATAGACAAGACGAAGGTAATGGTGGTTAGCAGAACACGAAATATGCAATTAAATATAAAAGTAAACAATAAGAACATCCAAAAGGTCCCCAAGTTCAGATATCTCGGTAGTTGGACAACTGAAAATCTAGATCCAGACATAGTGATACGTAGCAGGATTGAGCAAGCCAGAACAGCATTTACCAATATGAGAACCTTGCTAAGTAACAGCAGCCTTAACTTAACGCTTCGATATCGCTTTGTAAAATGTTACATTTACTCCATACTGCTATATAGTGTAGAAACCTGGACCATAAAGGCCAATGTGATCAACCGATTTGAGGCCTTTAAAATGTGGGTATTTAGAAGACTACTTAAAATTCCCTCGACAGATCACACAACAAATGTCGAAGTATTAAATCGAATTAGCAGAGAACGAGAATTGCTGCCAATAATAAAAAGAAGAAAAACTGCTTATCTGGGTCATATATTTCGAAATTTCAAGTACCAGTTCTTAAAGCTTATTACGGAAGGGAAGATAGAAGGAAAATGGGGCATCGGAAGAAGGAAATACTCATGGCTTAAAAACATAAGGGATTGGACAAACCTCGATGCCCATGCACTCTTTAGAGCCACACAAGACCGAGAGGAGTATGCCAGAATTGTCGTCAACATCCACTAATTGGATAGGGCACCATAAGAAGAGAAGAGACAGTCTTACGCTAGCTGTGACATTTTGGTAGATATATTTGATTATGTTAATGTAACGATGGTGTATTCGGTATTATGTCCATACTTTTAACATTTTTTCCTAAATCCTACTTGTTTTCTAGTATCATAGAAGTCTAACTTAGTCTCCAGTCTTTTTTTTGTGCCATTTTGACTTAGTTTGTCTTTGTGTGTCACGACGGCCGCGCATCACTAACTTTCCGCTTCTTTTAGTCTTTCTCTTATAGAATGTTAAAAATCGCAGTTTGTTCTACTCCATCCAAAACTTTCTCATAGTCGAAGAAACAGATATGTTTCTATATATATATACTAAGTGACATAGAAATCCGAACACCCAGTTTAAATGATTTTATTTCAATAAAATTTGGTGTAATTTATTTATCTTGCTGAAAAAAGCAAGTGATAAAGTTTTTAGCCTTATCAGTTGGAGATTTCGGTTTTTATCCTTTTTGTTTTTAAATTCACTAACAATCTAAAAATGATTATTTCAGCCGCAGTAAAGATCCAAATTTGGCGGATTGTGGTTCTTGACATTCTTTACGATTGGTTACGATGCCTAGATTAGGGAGACCTGTACGATTTCGTCAACTTAGTGAGTTTGATAGGGGCCGTATAATGGGACTTGGGGAGGCTGGACTTTCTTTTCGCGAAGCTACAGTTAGAGTGCAAAGAAGTGTAGACACCGTGGTTAGGTGTTGTCAGGCATGGCTTCAAGAAGGCCGTACGCAAAGAGCAAGGGGCACTGGACGCCGCCGTAGACCGTGTAGATCGCCGCCTAAGATTATTGGTCTTAAGAGACCGTTTCTCCACTACCAGCTCCATTGCAAATGAATGGTTTGCAGAACACGGAAGACCTATTGGCATGCGAAGTGTTTACCGACGAATGAGAAGTTTTGGCCTGTTTTCATACCGACCACACTGGGTCCTCCCTTTAACTCCAGAACACCGCCGTAATCGCCTTGTGGTGCAGAGAACGGTTACTCTGGAATCAGAAGTGGAACATTGTCTTTAGTAACGAGTCTCGATTTTATTTAGGCATGCACGATGGTCGAGCGAGGGTTAGAAGGCGACGTGGTGAAAGGAGGAATCTACAGTTTTTTGTTGAAAGACATGTTCATCACACTGTTGGAGTTATGGTTTGGGGTGGTATAGCTTATGGTTCCAGGTCACCTTTAATCTTCATCAGAGGTAACATGAACACGCAGCGTTGTATCCAAGAAGTTCTAGAACCCCACCTTTTACCATATCTTGACACCCTGGCAAATCCAACTTTCCAACAAGATAATGCCCGACCACATGTTACAAGAGTCACAATAGACTTCTTTCAACATAATGATGTCACATTGTTAGCATGACCACCAAGATCTCCCGACTTATGCCCAATTGAGCACGTATGGGATATGATGGGTAGGAGATTGCTCAATAACGTCCTCCTCAGACTCTACAAGCATTTCGTGAGGAGTTGGTGGTTGCCTGGAATGAGATACCACAAGAGGACATTGACCACCTGATCAGAAGCATGCCTAGGCGCGTTGGAGAATGCGTAACACATCGGGGTGCATCCACACATTATTAAAGGTAAAAGGGCTTTAAAGCAATGCAATCATTTTGAAATTTTAATCATTTACTTACTATGCTTCATTAAGTACTTATACAAAATTTTATTAAAATAAAATCATTTAAACTGAATAGATAATCCAAATTTTTCTTTAATACTTTTCGTTCTTTCTCGAAAACCAAAGTGGCCGTCATCTAAGTCCAATTCAAATTTTCTGTACATATATTCAATAATTAATTATTCTCAGCAGGTTTTTTATATCGTGGCTTATTTATAATTACCTGAAACTTTCGTATTTGCGTCTTTATTTGATGGGATAGAAAGAAACAACGATTTCAACAAATTTCGTAGAATCCTACTACATTTATACATTTCATTGAACAGTCTCGTTAACATAAGGATGTTTTCTTTGTTCGCTAGTTGAAATATCTCTGTATATAATATATAGTATCAAATAATCTTGTGAGCATGTATTTTATAATGAACTAAAGTTTGTTTTAAGTTTGTTCCTTTGACAGAAACGTTTGTGGAATCTTTTTGTTATGGAGAAGATGGATGTGAATTTTTTAGAATATTATTTTCATGTTACTGTTGGTTGCTCTGTACATTTTTATAATTTTTACTGTTCGATATTTTTACTGTTTTATTATGACTATTAAAGAAACCGTTAAAAACTCTGGATATGAGAGCATTCATGACGTAAATCGCTAACAATTTCTAAACATATTTAATATAAAATACATAAATTTAAACAAATACAATTTACCAGCTTTTATGTTGGTTATTCATCAATAAACACTAATTGATGTATGATAATGAGATATTTGATGCGAGTTCTTAGTTTTTTTAGGTTTTCAGATTTTCTTTATTTGTTATATATAATAGTCTCCCGGTTTATACCGCTGTCGCGGCTTTGGGAGTATAGCAGGGTAGTCTGCTATATCTAGGGCCTACGGTATACAAGGAAGGTAACATGGCCAGTGCTACGCTTCAACCGTCTATTATTACCCCTGGTTTTACCCAAGGTACTCATTTTTTTTATTCAGGCTGAGTCGACCTGGGGCCTATAGACATTTTTAAAATGTCTAGATGTTCTTGCCGGCGGTGGGATTCGAACCCCGGACCACCGGCTTGCGAGTCAAGCATCCTACCGCTTGCGCTACGCAGGCCCTTTTATTTGTTATTATTTGTTTAAAATGTGGTACCGTAAAATGGGGTGAGATTGATCTCCCGGGGTGACATTGATCATTTGTCGTTGTATCACATATATGTAGATACAACCGGCAACAATGTAAAATTGTTTCTGGGCGTGGCACTATTCATTTCTTAGATCTTGACTATGATCAGTTCACGTCTATGTTAGTTTGCAATTGGCATTGGGAAGAAGTTATGTGGCTTTGAAATTAACTATAATTTTTGGCCTGTTTTTATAGTTTGTGTACTTTTGATGGAAGAGAAAGAACAGAGGTAAGTTCGGTATTTCTACTGTTATAAAATTATGTTGTATGGTTCTGTAATAATAATTTTAAGTATCTATCATTTAAACTAACGCCAGCTTTTTTAAGATGGCGGATAATATTGAATGGGGTGACATTGATCAAGTGATCAATCTAACCCCACGTTACGTACGTTCCAGAAATTAATTTATAATTTTTGTTACAGATTTAAGAATATCAATCAAAATGGGAAGAACGTACAAAAGACAATTAGGCAGTAGAACGTATGGCAATTTTAATGAAGACTAAGTTAATCAGGCGTTGCACGATGTATTGGAAAATTGATTAGCGCTAAGAAAAGCCGCAAAAAAAAAACCAATTGTCCTACGGAACTTTAAATAACAAGTACCATTAAGGAAGATTAAGAAAACAGGTGGACAATCTGTATTCACATATGAAAAAGAAGTAGCCATTATAAATAGCATTTTAACGTGTAAAGATTGGGGATATCCTCTAAGTGCAATGGATGTGTGAATGTTCGTCAAAAGTTTTTTGGACAAAACTGGTAGTTTAATATTCGTGGAATTGACTGGGTAAATAGCTTGTTAAAGAGACACGGAGGTATTGCTGATAAAAGATTAGCAACTAATATTAAAAAAAGCCGAGAAGAAGTATCTCCGGATCTGATTAAAACATACTTTGACAATTTACAACAAACGATTGAAAATGTTGAAAATTGTAAATATCCCAAAAAAATTTGCAACCATTCAAAATCTGCTACATCGATAATGCTGCGAACAGCCATGTTGCTCACTAGGGACACGATATAATCGAACCTCCCATGGTTGTATTGATATGTCAACAGCATTCAATGCTTGGTTTGTCACTTGCTTCTTACCACATGCTAGGCGACTCGATCAAAAAAAAGTGTTAATAGGGGACAACCTAGCATCTCATTTTAATCCAGATGTTCTGAGACAATGTGAAGAAAATAATATATTATTTGCATGCTTACCAGCCAACTCTACTAATATTTGTTAGCCATTGGAAGTCGCATTCTTTAGGCCCTTAAAAGAAAGCTGGAAGAAAACTTTAACATCATGGAAAATGCAAAATTCCAAAACCTCTGTCATTCCGAAAAATGAATTTATTAAAGTTGTTAAAGCAAAGACTTGAAATCATGAATAAAGTACCACCTAAAAATCCAGACGGAGAAAGAACTGCTGTAAAAATAAATTTACTTTCTGGTTTTGAAGCATGTGGCATTGCACCATTCAACCCCAATCGAGTTTTAGAAAAGCTACCACAAGACGCTATTGATCAAGCCGAGCTTAGATACTCTCTTACTAACTTTTTGAAAGATTTGAGGTACAATGGTGTTACAGCACCTAAACCAGTGGTCGCCAACCTGTCGATCGCGAGCTACCAGTAGCTCGCGGAGACAATTCTGGTAGCTCTCACAACGATTTTAATTTAAAAAATACAAACTGCAAAAATCAGAGAAGCTTCCGAAAATTCCACAAAAAAATCTAATTGTCATAATATTAAACATAAACAGCGGCAACGTTGCGGTGAGCGATCTGCCCCTGACGCCGTCAAGCTAGAATCGGCTATTTATAGAACCGACCAGCCGGACCAGCGCGTTAGTGCTCAAGAACGATCTGGATTGCTTTGAATGGGATAAATACGCACGGCGCGGCGACATTGCGCTTAGTTTAAAACTGAACGCGTAACCAACGTCCAGCGCTTAGGTTAGTAGAGAACAACAAAAATAATATTATGGCAAGTAGTTGTAAGAAGGTAAAGACGTACCACTTTCATTCGGAATGGGAAGAACAATACTTTTTTACAGAAGTTAAAGATAAAAATGTATGTTTGTTATGTAATACTTCGGTCTCCGTTGCTAAAAAATATTGAGAGACATCATAAAACTGTACATTCTAATTTTGAAAAATCATCCCCACTACATTCTGCCGCCGTACTTACATAACTGTGTTTATTTTTCACTTCAACTGGATGAATCAACAGATGCCGTTGACACTGCCCAGATGGCCGTGTTCGTCAGGATGGTTTTTAGTGATTTTACGATTAAAGAAGATCTTTTGAAGTTCATTCTACTGAAAGGACACACTACTGGACAGAAGTTGTTTTCTCATTTAAAAAATATTATTTCTTCCGAGAAAATTCCAATATCGAAAATGGTAGGCTTGACAACCGATGGCGCTCTAGCTATGGTGGGTTGTGATAAGGGTCTGGTGGTGTTATGTCGTAAAGATGAAACTTTTCCACAATTTCTCTGTTACCACTGCATTATCCATCAGCAAGCATTATGTGGAAATTTCCTGAAGCTAAACAACAATATGGAACTGGTGGTAAAAATTGTAAACAAGATTAGAGCTTAAGCGTTACAAAGAAGATTATTCAGAACCTTGGCCGATGAAGTTGACTGTCAATACGGGGACCTACTCCTTCACTCTGAACTCCGATGGTTAAGTAGAGGATGGGTGCTGAAACGTTTTAATCATGTCCTATCTGGCATAGTTAAATTTTTTAAACAACGCGATGAACCGACTCACGAACTAGAAAATTCAATCTGGCTTAGAGATTTTGGTTTTCTCGTGGACATTACAGAGAAATTAAACGAACTTAATTTGCAGCTTCAGGGGAGAGACAAAGAACTAGCGGAAATGATTTCTGATATAAAAGCATTTATCAAAAAGCTGGAGTTATGGGAACAAAACCCAATTAACAGCGATTCCAAGCATTTTCCTATTCTTTCAGAAAAAATATCTCAAAATCCATTAGAACCCTATGACAACAAATATCATGTAGAAATAATTTCTACCCTGAAAAGTAACTTCAAAAATCGTTTTAAGGATTTCAATGAAATGGCTTTAGTAGCGCAGTTTGTTGTTTCATCCTTTAAGGAAATTGATATCCAGCAGTTTGCAGCTTGTGTTATGCAGAACTTTGGCGAAGACATCGCTGCAACAGAAATGGAAGTCATTGAGTTTCAAAATAATTTAGCCTTAAAATCGTTAGTCTAAAGTACTGAATGTATCTGGCCTATTGTAAGTAAAAACAAATATTCAGTTCTATGCCGTGTTGCCTTGAAAGTGAAAGCATTATTCAGTTCAACCTATTTGTGTGAATCTTCTTTTTCCAGTATGAAGTTTATTAGGAACAAATATCGCAATCGACTTACAGATGAACATTTGGATAATTGTATTCGAATGGCTGCATCAAATTATACTGCAAACATTAAAAAAATTATCGATGAGTCTGAGCTTCTTTATCCTTCTCATTGAACGTGCTTTTTTATTTTTCAATGTTTATGTTTATGATAGTGCGTTACTTTTTTGTTGTTATTATTAACTATTTTTAAATCATACGTGACATGCCGTTGTGGCTGGATAAAAGTTTCTGTTTATTTTTCAAATACCTTCGTTTGATAGGTAGGAATGTAGCTATGAACAAGTACGTACTAGAAATATTAGTTATTTTGTTATTAGTTTATTATTAGTACCTATGTATTATGTATTACCAGTTAAACAGTAAAATAAATACATATAGTGATAGATTAACTGTGGATTATTTCATTTACGTTGCGTTACGTGGCTTCCGTGTGGGTAGCTCGCTGTTTATTCCAAAATTAACAAAGTAGCTCAACACATTGAAGAGGTTGGCGACCACTGACCTAAACCATCAGAGGAGTCCAGTGACGATGATTCAAATCAAATGAAAACCTGGAATTAGATGACAGCAACAGTGATGTTGATATTAACAAAGATGAAGCGGAGGTTGAATATTTCTGTTCTTCATTAGAAAACATCACGAAAGAAAAACTTCTTTTAAAATTTTATCTGACTCATTACATGAAATCGAATGAACTATCTTACAAGTAAAGTCGTCCCAGGAACGCAACTCAACAATATTGGCAATATCATTTTAAAGTCGTCTACTTTAAAATGTATAATGTATGTCTGAGTTGTCAATATAAATGAGTCAGATAAAATTAAATTATTAGAAGAATTTTTCACCAAGTAACAAAAAAAAAACAAAATTTGTTTAATTTATTAATGTTTATATTTTAAGAACGATTTCTGAAGTGGAAATTGAAACGTCAATAAACGTACTTTAACCTTTAATTGTGGCTTATTCCCATTTAAATAATAATTATAGTAAAAGTAATTTATAGTTCATCCAGCGATTTCAAAAAATGTGTTAAGGAGCATTGTCAATACTCATTGGTATTACAGGAACCCAGAGGAATCTAGAAATGGCTGCTGTTACCAAGACCATTCAAAATTTGCGAAGAGTCACAGAAGTAATTTCTAAATAGAATAAAACAATCCTTTTACATTTTTTTTTATAGTATTAATACCTAAGATGTTATTTGTAGTAAATTCTTTTGATATAGTTCATGTGCATTACAGATTTTATGCGGAAATGTTTGTTTTCTTAGAAGTATTACATTTTTTGCTCAGCATTAAAGATAGTTCCATGTTAACAAGGTTAAAAAGAAAATTATGATTTTTGAAAATATTTTATAGACATATTTTTTTCTATTTTTTAACTCCCTGATAAATTATTTTAACAGTGTATAGGCTACAGAAATGAATCATTTTTAAATTGTTAAAAATACTCCATATCCTCAGTGAACTCGAGTTGAGTCTGCGGCTCTGGCCCTGAATTTGTAGTAGCAGAAAACCATTAATATGGAAGGACTGTTACCGCCATAAATTTTGTAGAAGTATAATTGATTTTGGAGAATAATTAACTTTTGATCATTTAAAAAAATAACTAGGACTTGCTAATTGTATGGTTTGACGAAGTAAGTTTACTTTTAAGTTTACTACAAACCATTTATCACTTAATTTAAGTAGTTATGTTTCAATGACCATCCTAAGGTATCCCACAGATCACGACATTGTTTTATTGACTATACAACACAATGGCAATCGCTGTTACACGTCTCCACCTCTATAATAATTTCACAGTAGGTAATTGTAGTAATTGTCACATTAACATTAAAAATTTCAAACGAAGTTCTGAAAGAATAAACAAATAATTAATAAAATGCTTATTATGTTGTATACCGTCCAAGAAAAAATGCAACTTGTAACATGGTACTTTCAGGGTCATTCTATACGCGAAGTAATTGATTGATTTATTGTTGCTCTCGAAAATAGACCCCCACCAAGTGTTACAACAGTTAAAAATACCATTAAACATTTTCAAACTTCCGGATGTGTAAACAGTTGTAAAAAGTGTCATGAAGGTAATGAACCCCGTGTTAGACCTGTCGATGAGGAGCGTCAAAACAGGAATATTGATATTTGTGCTTTTGTGGAAGCTAGTGAACCCTGCAATAGTGTACAAATTGCTAGGGAAGTTAACGTGAATGCTCGAACTGTCCAGCGAGCTCTCAAAAGGAATGGGTATCACTGTTTTAAGATACAACCAACACAAGAACTGTTTCCGGAAGATAACTTTAGGCGAATGGAGTTTTATGAAATAATGTTAGATAAACAGAATAAAAATGTAAACTTTTTAAAAAATATTTTATTTTCTGACGAATCTTTATTTTCATTACAAAAAAGACACAATCCATCCGTTGCAAGGTATTATTTTTGGAAAAATAAGCACCTCAGTGTTGCAGTGCGAACGCAGCATCCGCAAAAGTTAAATGTTTGGACTGGGATGTTAGACGACCATACTGTCGGTCCATTTTTTATCGATGGAAACCTAAACGGGCCAAAATATTTACAACTTTTACAGAATGAGATCATTCCAGCAGTTCGACGCCTTCCCGTTAATTTTCAGGAGGTTTATTTCCAACAGGATGGGTGTTCGGCTCACAACTCTAGAGCAACTATTGACTTCCTCAATCAAACGTTTCCTGATCAACTGATAATTACATGTGATACAATTTAATGGCCCGCTAGATCCTGTGACTTAGCGCCTAACGATTTTTTTCTGAGTTTTCTCAAAGAAAACATTTGTAGGTATCAGTTTGAAAGGGCCACAAACCTAGTCGAATTAAGGGCAAAAATACTTCATTTCTCTGCAAGCATTACAAGAGCCCTACTCCAAAATATGAGGAGAAATCTGTATGG
Organism: Diabrotica undecimpunctata; assembly: GCF_040954645.1. Taxonomy (NCBI): domain Eukaryota; kingdom Metazoa; phylum Arthropoda; class Insecta; order Coleoptera; family Chrysomelidae; genus Diabrotica; species Diabrotica undecimpunctata. The sequence goes on from NC_092812.1 coordinate 31,502,880, forward strand.
CAGATTTGGTTACTGTTTAGCACAAGGAGGTGGAATATTTGAGCCCTTAATTCATTAATCAGCTTTCCCAATTTTTATTTTTTGTTGGGTACATTTTACGAAGTTTGTAGGTTCTTAATTAGGTAGTATTTCTTATGTTTAAGTTTGGAAGAATTTTATTGTTTTTTTTATTTAAAAGTACAAACGATTCTTATTCTGATTTTTTTTCTTTCTTGTCTCATTGTTATAAGCGTTGTCCATAAAATTTGTACAATTTTGAGTGACAATAAAGCATATTACTTATTTATTTGTATTGCTATTAATGCTAAAAAATAACCAAAAAATTAGTTTTAGAGCATTATACTAAATATATTCTAGAGATGGGATTGCAATAAATCAATTCCTATGGTCAACAAAACAATATCGTTATCTGTATACTGGTAATTTGTATATTTTCTTGCACACACATTTATTAGTATACTAAATAAACCTCATTCAATAGAATAATACAATTTTGTATCTTTTAAATAGTTTATCACTGTTGGAATATTTTCCGTCAACATGGTTTAACGTTGCACTTATTTTTGTGAACAATTCCAATTCTGTAATTTCTCATGTAATTTTATTCGTATGTTGCTGATCTCTTTGTTTTAATAAATTTTAGTGCACTTCTTATGAATCCAACAATCAGATAAGTTGACAAGAAAATGGAATTGTTTTAATTCCCGACCGAATAAAACCACATAACTTCAGAAGATTATTTTATACTAGAATGTGACCCGATTCTAATGCATCGCAATACTAGAACGTATGATGTTGTACTAAAATGCTTTTATCTTGTCACACCAAAAATATTCTATGTAGATTTATTTTGATATTATGAATGAATATGAAAAAAACATGAACATCAAACGTTTTAAGACGCTATTGTATCGTGTTCGCCATTTAGTAACAGACTTCAGACTTTAGTAACTTCACGGGTGGTAACAATTAAAACTGATTGATTTTTTCTATCTTAATATATTCGTTATTTCTCCTCTTTCATTTGATATGTCGCATGATAGGATTTGATCAGTTATTTACTTTGTACTAAGCCAGATGCCTTTTTTAAGTCAATAAATCAAAATTTGTCTAAAGCAAATCTATTTTTATCCATAGCATCCTGATATTTCGTATGTCGCTGTACGTTTATTAATAACGAAGATGCTGTATAATGCCTTTTTGGTAATGGCCTTATTTTTTTTGTCTTATCTTAATCCTTATCTCATTTCGTTTTATTTAATGTATCACACGCTCCAATCAGACAAATAACAACGGACATATGATGTAACACCGGCGCTGGAGTTTTTATTACGGACAGACAGACAAACAGACAAACAGAATAAGCAAAATATATGTATTAAAACTGTCATGTGATATCTCGTATGTCGCTATACGTTCAGTAATAACGAAGATAAGATATACGCCCTTTTTTCTAGTCGTCTTATTAGTTTTTTTATCTTAATATAATCTGTATCCCCTCCCCTTTCATATAACGCATCACACGTTTTCATGTATCCGGGCTGAATTTACTTTACTGCAATACCTTATATTTTGGCGCGTTACATTCCCACACAGTGTAAATGCTTCGTATTAACATATCTTGTTAAAGAAGTTCTTGTCAGTTACAATCTTATTCATCATTACCTTACTAAACTGTAATCTGTGGTCGTAATCATCTTTAGTTAATTCTTTCAAAAACTGTATTTTGTTGTAGGGTTTAAATGAATTTTTATGTAATACACCCAAGACTAAAGAATAACCTACATCATATACCTGTACAGTTCTGCGTGAGGATGTATGTGGATTTTTAACGAAACTCAGAATTAAATCCAAAATTTAATTGTAATTTCGAATAGTTTCTGGTCTACCTGTTCAAGCTCGTTCAGTTTATCTTCAGAGCACCTCAGATATCTTAGGATAAGACTAAAAACTGTGCTAAGGATATCATACACATACACTTGAGTTTTAACCTTGTTTAGGCGTGAGCCTCTTCAAGGAATGGGGTACTCCTTTTTTTGTCGGAGCAGTGGGGATGTGATAAACGTCAGTTACTGTAATTTCTGAGTCTTTAAGAAGTAGTGGACTACTAAGGAGCAGGGGGAGTAGAAGGTGGCATATGTGTGTGGACGACAGAGGAGCGCACAAGAGGAAGTGAGGAGCTTTGCCTAGCATGCCAGTTCAGGTACTTCAGGGGTTACCAGCCATACAGTAGGAACGGCTCTTTATCAGCGTTTTGGCCCGCAGTTTTAACTGCGATATTTAATGAGGAACGATTCTAAGATATCATCAGGAAATTCATGTCCAGCGTTATGAAGAAGTTTTGCTGGAGGAAACGGAACTTTTCTTGTGGAAAGCCTGGTGAGTATTTGCCCTCGTGATTGCAAGGCGTCTTTAGTATTTGTTTGGGTCTGTTGTTCGAGCCAGCTATGGTTCTTAGGATATACTTCCTGCTGAGGGATAGGATTCTGTCCTTGATTGGTGTGATGTTGGCCAATATGTATATGTGAGCTGATGGATACGACCATGCAGTATCTGAGGATTCTACGTTTAGTTGCCATTATGGCATTTAGTTGATGGGGCTTCAGAGAGACATGGACGCACGCCTTGTATTCGACGATCGGTCTAACAAATGTTTTGTAGGTGTGCAACAAAGTTTTATAAGAGGTTCCTCCCATTTTACCAGTCAGCACTTTCAGGAGGTTAAACCTCTTTCTGATCTTATCTAAGGTTTCTTGAACGTCGGTTTGCTAGTTGAGAGTCCTTGTAAAACGAACTCCCAAGTAGAAAACCGAGTTTCTGAAAATAAGCTCTTCTCCCAAAAGTGTTATCCGGCCCTGGGCATCGCGACAATTTGAAGATTTGAAAAGAATGGCTTGTGTTTTGGAGGGATTTATAGTCACTCTCCATTTGTTGCACCACCTAATAACTCTGTCAATGTAGTTTTGTGATCGTTCGAATACAGACCGTTGTTGTCCACGCTCTCTGTGAGACCCTGATGTAAGGAAGGCCGTATCATCCGCGAAAAGTAGAAGGGACTCCGATCCTTGCTATGGTCGGGGGATGTCACTGTTGTATACTGTGTATAATACTGGAGCAAGTATTGAGCCCTGGGGTACTCAAGCTTGTGGAGTAAAGGGGGTGGATAAATGGTCAACTACTTTGATCCTGATCGTCCGGTGAGAGAGCTAGGAATTGATTAGTTTAACGAAAGGTGTGGGCAGTCCAGCAAGGTGGGGCTTTTCGACCAGGCCTGTGTGCCAGACCTGGTCGAATACCTTCTGGACGTCTAGGAATATGCCTATGACGTGTTCCCTTTCATTGAGTGATTGTGAGATAAAGGTTGTTGCTTCTACTAATGCGTTTTGCGTGGAGTGTCCAGCCCTAAATCCGAATTGGTAATCTGGAATTGCGAGGTGAGCGTCTAGGAATTCTACGAGTCTTTCCTTAAGGATCCTCTCGTAGACTTTACCTAGGGTGCTCAGTAGAGAAATACCTTCCATGGAATAGGAAAGTAGCACAGCGTTAGAGATGCATTGATAATATTGGTGAGCAACGGGATAATATTCTGTGGAAGATTTTTGAGGCATCTTCTGTGGATGCCATCAGGGCCAAGAGATGTGTTTTTACCAATGTTACACATCTGCCTGACGGTGTCCTCAGTCACAGGACGTGGTCCATCATGTGCCTGAGGGTAGTAGAATATATCTTCCACTCTCCGTTCGGCGTCTCTTTTGGATCTTTCGCTGAAATTGGGGTTATTAGGGGAAATGAGGGTGATCTGTAATGTGTCTTTGAAGGTTTTGGGCCTTGTCTTGTGGACTATTGAGGATGATGTTATTGACTATGAGGTGAGATCGTGGCTGACTTTTCTGTTTCGTTACAACTTTGAGTTTATTCCAGAATGCAGCACAATCTCGGTAGTCAGGACATCAGTCAAGGACATCAGTCCACAGAGCTATGTTTTTAAGGTCAGAGTAATCAGCTCTAATTTGGTCCCACTCTGACCACATTCTCTATGTTAATCATGCTATTAAGGATACTATAAGATACTATCTGGTTGTATAAAACTGGCTCCAACCTCTAAGATATATTCTTTAATAGAAATTGCTCCTCATAACAGCAGACGAATCGTGATTTCTGAAATTAAAACAACAAACAAGGAGGTGCCATTATAAGCTTTAGAGAGTTAATTGGTCTGTTGGTGCCTTAGATTCTAAAGAAAAACTGGTTGCAAGTTACCATCTACCTTATATCCTAGATCCCTTTTGTTTTGTCACCTAATATTAAAAAAAAAATCTTCTGATAATTTAGTGTTATCTTCCTAATTCATATTGACCCAGATGAATTCAGATATATACATTTTAAAGTAGATGACTTTGAAGGTAGAATGTTTTTGATGAGCGTTCTGTCCTTCAATAAAGTCGTTCCGGGAACGCAACTTAAAAATAATAATATCATTTTAGAGCCGCCTACGTTAAAATGAATAATCTAATATATGTCTGAATTATCCATATGAATGAGGCAGATAAAATTAAATTATTAGTAATTTGTTTTTATTAAACAGAAAATATTTTGTTTAATTTATATTTCTAAAACGATTTTTTGAGTGGAAGTTGAATTCCCAGAATAACTATATTTTCAATCGGAACTGTCGTTCATATGCATCAAAAAAGTAAATATTTTTTTTATATTTAACGTTGAGTAATTGAAGCATTATTGAATAATAAACTCATTTTACTATATCGCTAATAGCCTTGAGTGGATGTGACTATTTCGTTAATAAAAATAATATTAAACTATTAATTCGATAACATTCTTTTATTAAATTACAAATGTATTTTTATTGTACTCACGTTTAACAACAACCAATTAATTAAAATCAATTTACGAAAGGATCTGTCTTTTGCAAACATTTTAAACGTTAAAGCGTTTAAATATGCTGACAATGAGCTCCCGATCCCACAGACATCTGGCGGATAAACTTCACAGCCCTTACAGAACAATCGATCGCAGAAATGTGCAAAATTAGAAAACTGCTGGCAGATCTTCTTATTAATGTTTGACGCCTGACTATCTACGTGGGGTATGAAAAGGGTCAAAAAATGCAGTACATGCCGTACATTGGGTTACAGTGTCATGCTTTGAAATAGGGTCAGATGAAATCCGCATTGTTTAGAATTTATATTTCTGAACTGAACCAGCAACATAAAGTCGCCGGCGCCGACGTCTTTGATCTTGCGGCGTGTTTAGTTCCGCGTGGCATGTTTTCAATTTGATTGATTAAATTAACAAATAATATATTTGCATTGCTCTCTTATGATTTAGTAAAAAATAAATTTTTTTAAATAGTTACATACGAGTCACATAATATATTTTTTCTACGCCCATCTTAACACATTGGCTGCCCAAAAATAGAAAGAAAAAATTTTCATTTCAGGCTCCAAACTTTTTTTTATTAATTCATATTAAAAATGCATTAGGTTATTAAATTTTTGAGTTCAGTTACAAAAAAAATATTTTTTTCTTGATTTATGACCGTGAATTATATTTAACGCACAAAGCTCTAAGATCAAAATACCACTTCCAGGCCAGGTGCATTGTAGGTGACTCACGCAATATACTTTACCTACCGCTACAAGTCTCAGCTTGCAATTTAGTTTGAGTAAAGATTTCGTTAGAGTAACAGTGCTGTTCGAATTTGTTTCGTATTAGAACTACCTATTCTGTTTATTATGGCGAAAAAATTTGATACTTAAGAGAAACAACAATATTTGCAGAGATTGCATAAGGATGAATACTTTGATATGAGTGATGAGGATGTAGATGATCCTTTCGAAGGTGACAATTCTGAAGACGATTATATACCATCTATGTCCAGCTCAGATAGTGAACAAGAAGAACCAGCTACCAAAAAATGGAAACGAAAAAGTGCAGAATATCAAGTGATAGTAGTGTAGTGTTGCGGGCTAGTCGTGAATCATTTAGTGATAGTCGTAAAACTGTGGAATAATCTTCAAGCCGTATCACGGAGACAACATATCATCAATCTAGTGAATCATCTGAAGACACAGATCACGATGGCATTGAACTTCCTGTTACTCCTACCGAATTTCAAATTACATAGACTGCTGTAACGAGAAAAAAATCTAAAGGTATTTGATTTCAATGCAGTACATCCTGGCATTTCACCTGAAATTGCATCGCTATTAGCGGAAAATGAACCCTATGATTTCTTTAAATTTTTTCTAGCAGATGATATCATTGACTATATTGTAACTGAAACAAACAGATATGCTGAGCAGATCAAACAAAATGAAAATATTTCGCAGTATTCAAGAGTCAAAAGATGGAAACCTCTAACAAATTCAGAATTTGAAATCTTCCTGGGTATAATTATGTGGATGGGTTTAAATAAAAAACCTCGATTATCCGATTATTGGTCCAAGAATATCCTGTACGTCAATGATATCAAAAAGCGTATGTCACGAAATCGTTTCGAACTAATATTACGTATGTGGCATTTTTCTAATAATACAGAATGTCCAAGGGGTGATCGGCTTTTTAAAATTCAACCCTTAATTGATCGTTTACTGGCCAAATTTCAAACTGCCAGAATTCCGAACAAAAACGTATGCATTGATGAGACTCTAGTACCGTTTCGTGGACGGCTGGCTTTTAAACAATATATCAAAAATAAAAAACATAAATTTGGGATAAAACTCACTGCACAGAAAATGGGTATACTTTCAATATGAAAGTTTACTGCGGAAGAGACGTTTTGAAGCCAGGGATTTCAGCATCATCTTCAGTTGTTATGTCGCTGATGGACGGTCTACTAGATTGTGGTAGAATACTGTACACAGATAATTTTTATACTGGTTTTCACTTGGCTCACCAACTTTTAGATAGATCAACACATCTCATAGGCACACTCAGATTGAACAGAAAATTAAACCTCCAAGAGGTTGTGAAAGCAAAGTTGAAAAGAAATGAAATTATTGCACGAGAAAGTAACACAGGAGTTATTGTAATAAAATGGAAAGATAAAAGAGATGTAATAATGCTTAGTACAGTACACACAGACAGCAAAGTAGAGGTTATGAGTAAAAACAACAAAATGGCAGAAAAACCACAAGCAGTGATCGATTATAATAACTATAAAGCGTTTATTGACCTTTCAGATCAAATGAAGTTATATTAGAATTCACTACGAAGAGGAGTAAAATGGTACCGTAAACTAGCAGTCGAACTTCTCACTGGATCAGTTATTACAAATGCCTACATTATGCATAAAAGTATATCTAAAAATAAAATACAAATTACTGCCTTCAGAGAAGAAATAACAAAAAAACTATTAAAAGAACAAGTGCCGGAAGAACAAGTCGTACAACAAGAAATTTTACAAACTTGTTGACTGAAAAAAATGGAGTCAGCAAGAAGAAGGTGTACAGTTTGTTATGAGAATCTGAAAACAGAACATGGAAGAGACTATGCTATGAAAAAATGTAAGCAGACTCCATACAAATGTGACATTTGTGAGATATTTTTCTGTGTGGAGTGTTTTTTTGTGAAACATAAAACTGTAAAAATTTGATTTATAAAGAACTAAATAGTTTGTCACTTTCACAAATATCTACTTGATGTGATTGTTTTTTGGTAATACATAATTTACAGTAAAATGTGCATCATATTTTCTACGGCTATTACAATAGTATTTTTCAAGCAAACCATTGGGCTAACTTCAGTAATCTGACCACAGGGCCATGTACAAATGTTTTGTATATGAATAACGTGTAAACTGTAAATGATATTTGTCTCACAGAGCATAGAACCAAACCTGTCGTTGGAATTATATTTAACTCACAGAACGTCTGGTCAAAACGGAGCGTGAGTTAAATACAACTCACATGGCGGTTAATGTGTTAATGTAACGCAAACATTCTCAAATATTTCTTGTTTGCATAGTTTTCGTCAGCGGAAAGAACAGAAAATTTGATCTAATTTGTGCAAGAAAAAGAAATGGAAAAACAATAGATACATACAAAAAACTCCAAAAACACGTTCTTATTTGTCTTTTTTTAGAACATTTGATTTCTTGACGAAGCTTTTACTATGTTTTTTTATTTTCGTTTACCTCTAGTTCTTGGTTAAAATTTTGTCTAGATTGTTGAATTTATTCAGTTCTTTGATATATTTTAGCTGATTTTCGTATCATCCTCTCCTTTTTAACCTATGTATTCTTTTATCTTCCTTTCGTTTCAGATAGTTTCAGATAGTATATATATATATATATATATATATATATATATATATATATACATATATTCCATTATTCTTCTTTCCATTAATGTTTTTGTTTTCTCGCATGCATGGTTTTGAAAGTTTATAGCATTGCCAAAGACTTCAATATCACCCGTTTAATAAACAATATGCTCCAAAGTTGCAGATTTTTCATAGACTTCTAAGAAAACAGATGTCACTACATGACACAACAGAATGGGTTGCCACAAGGAAGCGTTTTGGCCCAAACTCTATTTAATATCTATACGAACGACCAACCCTTACTACACACAGAGCTTTATATATACGAAAGGCTGTGTCATTACAGTCCAGACCGACCTGTTTCATTAAAATTTATTGAGTTACTATGTTTTGAAATTTAAAGAAATGGCGCATAATTTTCAAACACCGCTTTTATAAATTCGATTTTAATGCAAATTCCTGAAAGAATGTTACCTATTCTTTGAGTGTAACAGTTTTTCAGACATTATGTTGGTAAATGAATAAGCCATTAACTTTGAAAAGTTTGTATCCATCTGTCAAAATTTTATAAACATATAAAGTTTTGACTTATAGTACCTTTTACAAATTTTGTCTAGCATTTAATGAAAAAACTAAAAATGCAATAACATGCACGGTGTTTAATTTGAAATAACAAAATTGCTGTTTACTTCAGGTATAACTGGAATAGGCATATCTGTCAAAATATTTTCTTTAAGCTCTTCATAATTTGTAATTTTAACAAACCAATTTTCATAAATATCGTGTTCGTAGTACGTAAGTTTGATTAAATATTGTTTTGATTTAACTAGGTTTAAAACAATTATGTCACCAATTTGACAGTGCGATGAAGCCCAAAGAGCACATATTATAATTTTGTACTAGGAAGGATATACACAAGAAGATATCACACAACATCTCAGGGGAAGTCAATATACCGTTTCAAATACTTTAAAAAGGAACCACGAGACAGAAAATTTTGTACGAAGTCTTGGTCAAGGTCGCCCAAGCTGCAAAATTGCAACTGATCACCATTTTATGGTTCTTAATACTACACAAAATCGCTCATTGACATCGATGCACCTCAGAAATGAGCTACTAAATATTAAATAAGTTTATGTGAGCTCCAAAACAGTTAGACAAAGAATAAAAGAAGCAGACTTAAAGCCTAGATGCTCTGCCAAAGTTCCACATCTTCTATAAAATCAAAAATTTTGTCGTTTAGAATTTGCAAGAACACATATTCAGTGGAATATCGACAACTGGAAAAATGTTCTTTTCACTGATTGAGACATACCAAAATCCTATTATGGAAGCCAGATGATCGAAACCACGTCTACAGAAGAGTTGAAATAGGCAAACTCATTAGATAGGGGCTTTTAAGAAATAAAGATACGTCTACTTACACAGGCGATTCCAACAAATTGTGAGTAAATATTTTGGAGAAATTCTATGTAAAATATTATGCTTTCTCTTGTACACTACATGCCCATTCTCTGTTAAATTTTCTAAATGGAGGTGACGGTGTCTGGAGTTGTTCCAGTTTTCCTGTAGCTTTCCATAGTGAGTAAACGCTATCTTTAGTGGAATCTAAATTTTCCAGCTAGTACTAAAGTGACTGGTTTCTGAGGTCTTGGAATAGTTTTTTTAATACCCTTCTTGTACTATTGAATCTACGCTTATCAGAAATATCTCTGGTCTCTTGCCATCTTCTCCTTAATCTTCTCTTTATACTAATTTTTTCGTTGACGACTTTTGGGCAGTCATTTGTTATGCACTTGACTTGTATTGTTGATGCTGCTTGCCAGGCAGCTGATTGGATATGGTCTACTGCAAGAAAAAGATCCTCTTTCGTTTTTAGGCACCTGATTCTCTAGGATAGATCTAAATGGTCATTTTGTGCGCCTGTCATCAAGTAAAGTAGATATTAATTTAATAAGTACCTGGGTTTTTACTGTAAATAGGGTAGGTGCATGATAAGACAATAATTCGTAGCTTATTTATTTTTATATTAGCCTTAGGGATGTTCTTAACCACAACAAAATCGACGAAATCCGGGGTTTTATTTGTATTCGAGGGCCAGTATGTTGGCTCACCGGTTGATGCATAATCCATGTTATTTAATGTTATTTAACTCTATGATATTGAGGAGAACTCTACCCCTCGGAGTGATTGGTCTTGATCCACACCTGGTGTGTTTGGCATTATAGCCCCCTGCTGCAATAAAGCGGCTTCCAAGTGAATTGTAATAATCTTTAAATTGTTCCTTAATGATAGAGTGTCGTCGGGGATAATACAGAGCAGATTTGTGGTCCATTTTAGTCTTCAACCACAATGTTGGTAGCTTGAATATGATTTGTTTTTTACTTGTCAACAATATGATGTGTTATTGTATTTCTAACTATAATTGCAGCGCTTGTATTTGCGGATCCATCTGGGTAATTAGTAATAAAGTATAGTTTGGAATCTTAAGGTAACGTTTTTGTGTAAAGTGAGTTTCGGATACTAGTAGTACATCTATTTTATGAAAGTGTAGAAAGTATTTGATTTTCTGTGTTTGTTGTGAGAAGCCATTGGCGATCCATTTTGCAGCTCTTTGTAGGCTAGGAATTCACGGTAGTTTGCTGGTTGATTCCTTACATACACTTGGATTATCCTAATTGTTTCGTTCTTTGCGAGGGCACATCAAAACTGTGGTTATCCGCACATTTAACACATCTTAGAAATAAAGCAAACGTTTTTGGTGTGAAGCATTGGTGTGACCAATTCAGTTTTTTGTCTTCTAGTGCTTTTGTTATGACAGAGTAGGCTTCATTATTTTTAGGAATTATTTCTACTTGGTCTCTGGCGAGTGTTTTTATTACATAAGCATCTTTTACAATTGTTTGTAGTCTTTTGGTAAACCGAGTGATACTTTTAACACTGTAGGTGATGTTTTAGCAGTTTTATTTTGACTCTTTTTTTTTCTGCATCCTAGTTTCCATCGTTTTTTCATTTCTGAAAATTTGTTGGAGGTCGATATTGGTAACATTAACCAGCAATTAGCTATTTTTGATTGTTTATTTGCTCTCATATATTCTTTCGGGCTATTACTTCGATTTCTTTTCTTGTTATGTACAGGTAGTGTAGGATAATATTGTACTGCACTACTCGAGGGCTGCGCTAATTGTGTAATTAAATACGGTTGCTTGTTTAGAATATTTTGAGCTGTGGTATTATATAAGGAATGTTGACTTGGTACATATTGCAATTGGGACTAGTACGGACCTGTACATTGGTTTATTTTATTAAGAGATGGATTTATCGTAACGACCTGTTGTCTACATAGTGAGTATTATAATTTTGGGTTCATGGTTTGAGGTCAATAAGGTACATCTGTATAAAGGGGGATCTTAGGCTTCTGCAGGAACAGCTTGGTTTGGAGAAGACATCCTAGCTCATAGACAAATTTTTATTGATTTAAATTATATTTTGTCTATTGTTCAAAGCTGTTTGGCATGTTAAGCCATAAAAAATACAATCATAATCCATAATGTACTGTACTTACGATCTATAAAAACTCATGGGAGTATGTTGGTCTGCACCATCTTTTTTGGAAACAAAACGCAGAAGGTTAATTTTACGCTCACAATTTTGTTTTATATGCTTTATATGGCTGGTCTTACATGAAGCTTTTTTTATCTAGGATCATGACCAGATTCTTAGACTTTCCTGTTAAGGAAAAAATATAATCATCTATCTGGCATTTGTCTGAGAATTTTTATCTGTGTCTTGTAAAGGATTACTGGATTTTTTTTTTGGTGATATACAACTTTGAACTATATCACTTATACACCGATCCAGATATTGTGAAATTCGTTAAAGTGTAGAGACTTAGATGGGCTGGACACATTGCTAGGATGTCAGATCACGAATACACGAAGAGATTAACATTTTCAAAACCAGAGAGCACAAGAAGCAGAGGACGACCACGAATGAGATGGATTGATGATGTGGAAGAAGACCTACAGATTCTAGGGGTTAGAAGATGGAGGGAAGTTGCCAGGAATCGACAGGAGTGGCGACTTCTTTGTGAGCAGGCCAAGATCCACAACGGATTGTCGAGCCACTTATGATGATTATACCCCCTTCGTAGGATTTATGGCTGGTATATATTCATTATATCGTCTGCATATTGATATTTTACAGTTATCATTTATCAATCCATGAAAGTCTGCAGTATATACATTAAACAATAAGGGGCTTAAAATTAACCGTTGTGGAAGACAGTTTTATAATTTCTTGGGCATTGTAATACATTTCCATGCTTACGTAATTATATTTTTCTGATCATAAACAAATTAAATATATTTATAGTATCATATTTTATCAATACTAAAGGCCACCAATCCAACCATCTCATATGCGCCCCTTTATATATAGAAATAAACATTTTTTAAAAAGCAAAGTTGAATATCTGTAACTAAATGTATGAGTGCATCAATAGTACCTTTTCCTTTAAGAAATACATACTGTGAGCAGGGTACGTGTGATCTACTTTCAATAAAATGTTCTAATCTGAAATTATTGTAGTATTCTGGTTTCAACCACCAACTATTACAAATTTGCAAGAAAAGGTATTTTGCATTTAATGGAAATTTGTCTAATTTTCTGTAAATCAACTTTTCTAAAAAAGATGCTCTAAAGCAAACTCTAGTTCTGTTAAAGTAAAGGGTTTTGACATAGAATCTATATTAGTATTAAAACAAAGCATTGTATTGTTCGTTCCAATATTATTATCTGGTGCAGATGAAAGTGCTAGTTTATCTAATAACTGTTTAATAAGATCTTCAGAAAATTATGCCTTTTTACTATATTGGTAATTACTGGAAATAGATCCTACAGTTTAACAGTTTCAATAGTTCTTATGATTTATGTAATTATAATTATCTTGTTTTCTATAAGATTTCGAGGTTTCTGAAAGTATTTTTTATAATATATGTACATTAGTCATACTACCCATAAGGCTTTGGAATTAAAGAAGTAAATGGATTTTAGAAGCTGGTACAAGTTTTCAGAATCTCCAACAAAATAAATATAAGGCACATTGTCATGCATAAACCAATACTTTAAATTATTTCACTTTGCTTGTGAATATCTCGAAAACCTGTCGTTTTATGAATTTCTAACACAAACGTGAAATTCACTCAAAAATTATTTAAAACTGAAGTTATATTTAGTCTGACTGCAATACCGTAACATTTAGAAAAAAGAGTTTTCTTACCCATGTGGAACGCCACTTATAAGGTAAAATGAACAAATTTTGTTACTGACAGGTATACCTTTTCTCAGTAAAACATTTGGCAAACTTAGAAACATTATACTAAGTAAAATAAATAAAATGGTCAATATTTTTTGGTTTTCAACTTTAACACCCTGTATTTCTAAAACAAGCATTTAACGTAAACATTTTTAGTTCAAACGTGATATTTTATGGAACATCGCATAAACATTTATGTTAATATAACTATTTAAGGCAATATACGAAACAGATGACTGAATGATGTTCACTTTTATTGTAATTTGGATTTAAATTAAAAACTATTTTTAAAAATCATACTATTACATAATGCCATGTACAAAAATATACATAAAGATATAAGTAACGTTCAATTCGAATTTTGGAATGACGAAGTAGGAATTACTACATATATTCAGCTTAAATATGCTAGAATTGCTATTATTAATTTCCGATATGCAAAGCAATACTCATTTACGAAAATGAAACATTCTTTTGGAAGACAAATTTAAATATCAATTTAAAAATACGAGTGCTAAGGTTTTATATATTTATTATTCTGTTATACATTATAAAAGGAGCTTATGTAGAAGCACATTTCCTAATTTTTGTTCTTACTAAATGCTAAGCCATGTGGAAAAGACTAAATACCAAGTAAGAAGGATATAAAGTTAAACGTACATGCTAGTTAAATCAACATTAACATCCAAGTGGAGTCATATAGGGACCCCATACATTTTGTTGTTTTTACGTGTAATTATAATTACATATGTCATTTCAATGAAATATTTAAAATATAAGTTTACACGAAAACAACATTCCTACTATTTTACAAGAACCACTCTTCTTTTTGTCTATGTGCTTTACTAACAAAGTTTTAAGATGAAGAACTTTTTTGTCTGACATTTCTGACTGACTGACATTTGAAGGGATCATCGACCCCATTTGGCAGATATTAAACTAAGTTTAAAACAAATCCAACGACAAAAACCAACCATATATAGCAAGATATAAGCATAAAAGATAACATTAAAAAATAATTTAACAATAGAATAAAGAACATCGGAAAACAAAAAGAAGATCCAGAAAAACTATGGAATGAATTTAAAAACTAAGTTAACAAAACCTCCACAAACAATGATTATAGAAACAACTCAATCGAGAAAAATCAATGGATGACAGAAGACATTTTCATATTGATCGAATATTTTGTATATAGAACTAACTTGCTTATTGATCATAGTGAATGATCAGCAATAATCATAAGATTCCTGTTGGAGTTTTATTAATAAAAAAAATATTTATCGAATAACGTCGACTTATAAAATCGAATGAAACAGAATATAGACATCTACAGAAAAGAATTAAAAGGGAAATGAAATTAGCCAAAGAAAAATGGATGAAGAAAATGGAGAGAAAGGTGCGAGGAAATTGAGGATGTGATATTTAGGAACGACTTTTTTAATGTGCACAAAAAATAAGCAACATATTTAAAAAACGAGTTTCCTCTGTAATAGTTGACAGTAGCAACAAAATTATTATAAATAAAAACAAAATAAGAAGAGAATGGCAACTGTGAATTAAGGAGTTGTTTAAAGATGACCGAAATAATATTACCGAATCCTACCAAAATTGTAATTACGGCCCAGGAATTATAAAATCAGAGGTAGAACACGTCTTAAAAAAGCTAAGATTAGGAAAGCTTATGTTCCAGATGATACACCAACTGAGTTACTGAAGCTAATAGATGAATATAACATAAAAATACTGGTAAAACTTCTTAATGCAATATCACTGGAATGATTCCCTCAGATTGGCTCAAGTCCATCTTTGTTACAATACCTTAAAAAGACAATGCTATTACAAAAATGCCGTGATCAACGAAAAGATGTATTTGCATGCTTCGTTGACTTCGTAAAGGCATTCAATAAAGTACAGCATATAAACTTAATGGAGATGCTAAAAAATATAGGAATAGACGACAAAGATATTTGTTTCATTAAAAATATGTATTGCAATCAAATTGCTATCGTAAAAATGGGAGACAATTACACCAACGAAATCTCCACAAAATGAGAAGTCAGACAAGGTTGCATGTTTACTCGGACCAGCTATTTAAAAAGGCAGTTGAAAGACAGCCATATGGACTCAAAACCAACGGGGAACTACTTAATGTAGTTAGATATGCGGACGATAAAGTAATTCTGTCAGAAAATATTGAAGGTCTCCAAATTCTGCTTGATCGTATTCACGAAGTAGAAGAGGAAATTGGCATTTGAATAAAACTAAAGCAAAACCAAATTTGTATTCTTTAGTCATAACCCACATGCAGATGTGGGTAAAGTAAAGTAAAGTAAAGTAAGTAGGGCTTTAAGTAAATGGAGTCCAAGTGGAAAAAGTTCAGAAAATTACATACCTATTTGGGAACTGCTATAGTAGACCAACTTACTAGATTCAGACATAAAATTAAAAACTAAGAATAGCAATACCTAAAACTACTTTTATAAAAATGAAGACATTTCTTTGCAATAACCATCTCAGTTAAGAACTAAGACAAAGAATGCTTTAAGTGCTATATTTGGTCTGTACTATTGTATGAAGCAGAAGTGTGGTTACTAAAAGTATCAAGTATGAACAGAATTAATGCATTAATAATGTGAATTCATAGACGGATGCTAAAGAAACCTTAGACAACAAGTAAAACTAATAAGGGAAGTATGGTTTAAGACTGTTAAACATCGGAAAATATCTTATCTGGGACACATAGTGAGGAAAAATCGATAAAGAATATTACAACTAATCCTTAAATGCAAAATAAAAGGCCGAAGAGGTGTAGAAAGAAAACAGGTTTCTCGGTTAAAAACATACGTGAATGGGCTGAGATATCAAATTCAGGCCAATTATTCTGTGTGGAAGAAGATCTAGAAGCCTTCGCAATGGTGATCGCCTACATCGGATAACTCTGATATAGCACAGGAAGAAAAAGAGGAACTTTCTTAGGACTTTTCTTTCGCAGACTTCCGGCTTTTGTTTTGTGACTTCTGTTATAGCCCATGTCTTACATCCATAACATACTATTGGTTTGATAATAGTTTTATAGACCCTGATTTTCGATCTCCAGTATGTGTTGTTGAAGCGGAACATATGGGCATGTAAAAAGTAAGGTTTGTTTCCCTTTTCTTATTTTTGTTTGAATGTAACTTCCAGATATGTAAAACTTTCTACAGATTCAATATCGTCCTTTAATTCAACTGTGCGTCTGTTTTCCCTAGCTCTTGATTGTGTTAGTTTTTTTGTCGTTTGAATATTTATTTCTAGTCCGGTCTCTTCTACCCCTGTTCTTAATTGTGAATATATTTAGGCCGCCTCTTCTGTTCTGCGAGACATAATACTAATGTCATCGGCATGGGCGGTAATCTGTATTAAATTATATGTTAGGGGATTACCTCTTCCTATATTCACCTATCTTATCTCATATTCAAGATTCAGGTTGAATAGTGTCTGTGAGAGCCCGTCTGCTTGTTTTAATCCTTTGACTATTGAAAAGTTCTCAGTGAGCTCATTTTGTACTCTGACAGTTGCTGTTGATGAGTCCACTGTTGCTGTTACTAGTTGGATGCATTTTTGGGGGATGTTAAAGATATGCAATATTTAATATTTGCTCTCAATTTCATATTACTGCGAGTAAGGAAATCTACTAAACGTAGCAGAAAAGGTTGTCGTCACCAGCCAATAGTTTGCTTCCAATATTATACCAGGCAGTATCTGTTCTTAAATTCCTACATTTGGATAAATTGAATATGATCCCATTTTTTGCTTTAATCGCTTAGAAATATTATTAGAAATGATAATTTCTAATAATATGGATATTGTGGATACTTTAATAGGTGGGCTAAACTTGTTATTACACAGTTTGAGAAAAAAATTTGAAAAATTAAATTTTTTTTTACTTATTCTACATATATCTCGGCAGCTATACATTTTAGAAAAATTTAGTGAATACAAAAAAGATTTACAATTAAATTTTCTATAAGATATAATTAATTGCAAATTAAAAAAAATTCAATGGTTATTCAATAATCTTTTTTAGACATTTAAATGCCACATAGAATCTTTAAAACCTGCCCTTAAAGTTTTTTTAATATAAAAAACACTGCACAAAATTTCAGCATAATTAATTATGCAGTTTTTGCAATCTAAATTTTTGAAAAAAGTTTTCAAAATTATACCGAGCCAACAGAAAAAGTTTTGGAAATATGCTTTCCATTTCTTTATTATTGTATCAGAAGGTTGCTATATCAGAAAAAAATATTTGACGAATAAAGCATAGCGTTTGAATATACAGTGTGTAAAAGCCAAATGGAATAAATTCTTTATTTAGGTTACTGTACATATTTATAAAAAATCCCGAAACACGTCAAATTTAAATTATAACTTGACATTCTTTAACGTGAAAATGCAAACCTTACCTTCAACCCTGTTAGAATGACAGGTACAACCCCAAATTTTTAAAATAGGAGGTATAGGCTTGTGATATATCGTTTGAAAGGTCTTTTCATTCTCCATTCAAAAATCTTGTCGCTTTCAAGTTTATTAAGATTAATTAAGATAAAATAAGTTAAAATCATGTGGTTACCGAAATTCGCTAAAATATACTCAAAACTTATTTCCAGTTTAGCTCTTGATAATGAGAAAGTAAACAAAAACCATAGCAATGTGGTTTTTAGATGGTAACCATTAAAAAACTTTAAAGAATTTTCGTGGCAACGTTATTTTAACACGCATTTGTAAATTGTTCTATTTAAGTTGTCAGTATTTTAATTTAAGTAAAAAGTTCGTTCAATTAGATTCTAAAAAATGGTTAGATTAACGGAAATGCATAAAATAACAGTTTTACTAATGATTGGTTACGGAGATAACACCCGAACACAACAGGAAGTAACTCGCCTATTTCATGAGAAATTTCCTAATTTACCGCCTATATCCCAACGAACAATAAGTAAAATAGAGAAGCAGTTTCGCAAGTTTGGTCATGTAAGGCAGATAAAAAAAGCAGCTGCCAATGCACTGAGTGATGAACTCAAATTAGATGTGTTGCTTGAGTTTCAGGAAAATCCACATACATCGAGTAGACAGGCATCCACTACATTCAATGCTAGCCATACATCGATAGTAAACATATTAAAAGAAAATAAATTGCATCCCTATAAGATGATACCTACTCAGGAGCTCATGGAAGACGATTTTAATACGAGAACTTTTTTTTGTGAGCAAATGATGGACATGTTGGATAACAATATTATCCAATTATCCAATTAGAAGACGTTATGTTTTCTGATGAGTGTACTTTTTCACTTAACGGCCATGCTAATCGGCAAAATTGCCGCTACTGGGCCACGGAAAATCCTTACTGGATGAGAGAAGAACACACTCAATACCCTCAAAAGGTTAATGTTTGGGCAGGGATTGTAGGAAACAATATCATTGGTCCCTTTTTCATTGAGGGCAACTTGAATGGCAACAATTATTTGGCACTACTTCAAAATGATGTCATTCCAACGTTGGCAAATTTATGTCCTGATCCAGGAAACCCTCAAGTTTCAGCGAATACGATATGGTTTCAGCAGGATGGAGCACCACCACATTACCAACTTAATGTCCGGCAGTACCTCAATACAATATTTCCCAATCGGTGGATAGGGAGTCGAGGATCGATTGAATGGCCAGCGCGATCATCTGATCTTACATTATTAGATTTCTTTTTATGGGGATATGTGAAGAGCCATGTGTACAAAACTAAATCTTCTGATTTAAATGACTTAAAAAAACGAATAACGCTTGCGATTAGGTCGATCACGCCTGTTATGTTAAATAATGTTAGAAGACAGTTTTATTTGAAATAAGGATATTGCCAAGATGTTCGCGGTGAACATTTTGAACATCTACTTCATTAACAATTATAGTTATTTTTCCTGATCTACATTTTATTACGTTTTGCATTACATTTTAGTTTTTGATTGTATTGTAGCGAATTTCGGTAACCACATGATTTTAATTTATTTTATCTTAATTAATCTTAATAAACTTGAGAATGAAAAGAACTTTCAAACGATATATCACAAGCCTATACTTCCTATTTTAAAAATTGGGGGTTGTACCTGTCATTCTAAGGGGTTTGAAGGTAGGGTTTGCATTTTCACGTTAAAGAATGTCAAGTTATAATTTAAATTTGACGTGTTTCGGGATTTTTTATAAATATGTACAGTAACCTAAATAATGAATTTATTCCATTTGGCTTTTACACACTGTATAAATATCTTTGTGACCTTTGAAAACATAAAATTAGAGTTCAATCTCTAGAATAGGCCTAGAAAACTCACACAATAGTGCCTGAACCCTAAAACCAATAATACGTCCTAAAAAGACAGCAGACAGATGCCCAAACTGGGCACCCACAAATGCAAAAAACACACCCTTTAAAAAAACTACAATCCAGGAACAAGTTTACAGGGATGATATTATTTGGTTCATCCAATGGTTTTCTTAGTCCATCTAATTCATTTTTCGATTAACAAACTGTTACAAAAGTATTTTTTCTATCGCCTCCTGACATTTTTGTGCACTAATATTTCTAGTGATATTATTTTCGTCTTGGATACATATCTAATCGTATTAAAATCTTTTGTTTGCTTTGTTCTATATTTGTCTATTTTATATATCTTCGTTTTAACTTTAGCGATAATAAATTTTAATAAGCTTTTGCTACTTTTTGCTCATCTTACGGAATACTTTAATAAACTGCCTGTAGGAGGTAAGTAAAATTCTTAATAAATTCCTCTTGTATATTTTATTTTATTGAAAACTGAGACCCTTAAACTCCTAAGTGTATAATTTTTGATGGTATGTATAAAATGAAATTTATTTGTAATTTTATACTGTCTGTTTAAATTGTCCAATTAACCGAAAATTGTGAAAATATGAAAACCATGAAAGATATAACACCATCTCTTAGCGCAGGATTCATATGAACCACCCCTTGAATTTGAATGGCATAAAAAGATTAAAATCACCTCGTGCCACTCCCTCGACGGTGGTATTGGGCGCTAGACGACGCCTCTACCGACGTCAATATCATGTAATGCGTCGGACAGCCCCTTAACCTTCAAAATTAGCCAAAAATAATAATTAAAATACCACATAAATCTATTTCTTAAGACATTCCGATAGCCCCTATCAGCCGGCGGTTTTCGCGCCAACTTTGTTGCCTTAACTCATGTACTGTATTGCAGGCGACGTAAATATAAACAAGGAGTGGGGATAACCTCGCTCCCACTACGCTCTGTCGCAGATAGTCAATCCTTCCTACGTTGCCGGATCTCACTTCCGGTTAAGAGGGTTGGAATTTATAAATTTTCTAATAGAAGGTGATAATAATATTCAAACAGTACAATTGGAAAAATATTAATTTGGATTACATAATAAATTGCAATAAGAAAGTAAGGCAGTATGTATATATCTTTGTATTAATATTCTTATTGTATATCTTCGTATTAATACAAAAATAAAATTGACAACTAAATACAGCTATAGATAATTGAATTTTCATAGAGTTTGTGGTTAAAATGTTAACATAATAACTGGTAGGTGAAATTAAGATAGAGTTGCTGAAACTTGATTCTAGTTCTAATCTTTGAAACATTATTTCCATTTTTGCCGAGGGAAGCACATGGATTACTGTGACGTAACCGTTAAGATTATCGAAATGGCATGGCAATGGCATAAAACTAAATATTTAATGAAAATTAAATAAAACAATCCATATTTATGTATGTGAATTTAAACAATGAATAGTTGATTATTGGCATCAATATAAAATGCAGTATTTTGTGATTGTTAATCTAAATATTGACTTGGCAATAAGAAATAAAATGTTGCAAACCATGCTAAAAGAGCTAACGTGGAAACGGCTTGTTTTGGAAAATGTATCATACCGATCTCACACAGTGCAAATGAAAAGTAAAGCAGCATCCAAAAAAATGTGTTTATTCATTATTACAAATTCCTTTTTACTTAAAAAAACATTATATAGTTTATAGGCGATTTATTAGGTAAGTATATCTAATAATTTATGAATAAAAATATTTATGCAAACTGCGTAAATATTCTACATTATATTTTATGTCTAAGAAATATCATATATATTCACATAAAAACATAATCTATTTGAAATGTATAAAAATAAAGACAGGGATTTAAATAAAGCTGGAACATTCTGAAAGATTTCGGTGTACTTTTGGAAAGCGCTAAAGCTGGCAGCGCAGCCTGTTGCTGTCTGTATCGCTTTTATTCCGTTCACGAGCTCGCTGAAAATGTAAAGCAGTTATTAATTTGCTGCACGAAATCAACAGTTTGTATAACACATTACACAAAATACATACATACCTCATTTTTATATTTATTACGATTTTTTTAGCCAAGGATAAGCGGGCTCGAATAATAGATATATTAAAGATAGCTACTTGGAATTGTAGACGATTAGGGTTAAACAATAAGAAATAAAAGACGAAATACAAAACTGTGAGGTAAACGTAGCTGTCAAAACTGAAACAAAAAAGAAACTTGAGGCCTACAAATTAGAAAGATTTCGCCTATAATAGAAAACTACTCAATCATAAATGAGGACGAAACAAATGAATAATAGACAAATCGTGCTCTTACGATATATACTGTCGGGTGCAAGGGCGGATCCAGGACCTATTTTCGGGGGCCACGAACTTTTTTTTGGGAGGGATACTTTTAAAAATTAGGATAAAATTGGTGAGTTTTAAGTCACTTTTTACCCACTTTTGAGTGCCATAAAGACATTCAAAACTTAATCGTTATTAAAGTATTTTTATTTGTCTAGCAACGAAAAATGAGCAAATTTGAATCTAAAACCCCATGTAGTCCAACAAGTGTAAAGAAAGAAATGTGGTTTATTTATATAAAATTAAAATAGCGTAAATAAAAGGCGAGTAATGTTTGTCAAGTTACTTTATTTTTCTAGTACAAAAATAATTATTCTTATATACTAAACCTCATACAACAAACTCGAGTCGTCTGGCTCGCTGATGTGCGAACCGCTCTATAACTTTTTCAGTGTCTACTTCAATGTCTCGATGAACATGAAGGAGGCAAAGACCCACGATTCGAGTTTCTCCCATCCTTGCCCTTGGCCTTATCTTCACTCTTCTTAACGTAGAGAAGGACCTCTCTGCTGTAGCCACACTGACTAAAAAATAATAAAATGTAAATTGAATGACTGTAATATTCTCTTGGAACACTTGGATGATTGGCTCTTTTAGTCTGTGTACCCACAAATCTACGTAACTTTACTTCAACATCCAATTCGTCTGCTAATTCTTTAACTTCGGTAAAGATCCTACTAAAACTTTCTTCACAGTGAGATCTTATCTTTTAAAATCGACTTGGTATTGGAAACAGCCTTAGTCGCCAGGTTAGCATCAAGAGATTTTGTTTGTTTTGTCAGGTTAGTGGCAATGTTAATTTTAATTTACACTAGAAATTCAGATGTGCATAAAGAATTAAGCAAAGTTGATGCAAGTCTAGCAGTTTTGAGATCCTTCCATGTTGAGACAGATGTTAGAGCTTCACTTATATGTAAAATGCCAGTCTTGGCCGACATGTTAAAAAATGTTAATAATTATTTCATTGTTCCCACTGTGTTTTTTATGAACGATACATTAATAGAAGTTTAAAAGAAATTGTTTAAAATATAATTCAGGCAAGAACATACCGATTCCTACACATTTCTTTGGATATAAGTGCAGTTCTTTCAACAAGTTTAATACTATTTTTCCAAAGGCTTCTCCTATCAGGCGTTGTTTTTCCCCTCTTTCTGGATTTTTACTAATTAATTTATGTCCTCATAAGCCTCAATAAACTTGACAAAGTCTTCACGAATGTGTATGTATATTAAATTTAGAGAAAGCTGTTCCACCTGGGCTACGTTGGCCTTTTCTTTAAACATGACAGAGTAGTATTTTGAACTTTAAACCTCATTCATTATTTATTCAATTATTTCTTCACTACATGTTGTTAATTGATTTTCACTGGTGCTACTAACGTATGTTGCTCGGGAAGTTGCTGTGACTAGATGTTGTTAACTCACACTTTACCTCGTTCAGCACAAGCTCTAATACCTACCCTCAAAACTAAAAACATTTGAACTGCAACAACCATTTAAATATTTTTTTTTTATTATAGGGGGGCGGAGCGTAAAAAGTTTGACTAATTTGCTCCAATGCCATATAGTCCGGTAAAATAAGGATGCAACCTCGGAATGAAAGATAATAAGCTGAAAATTTGCATACGTCTTTATTTTGATGGTATAAAACTTACCTCAAAAGTCTCATATAATCCCGTGTCCGCGACTTAAGATATTTAAGGTCAAAGGTCACGAAAATGAGTTTTCTGCAAATATCTCGTTTCCCTTACACTTTATAACATTTAAGGTGGTAAGAAAAATTGTAGAATGGAAAATTCTCTTCAATTTTTGTCTCAAGTACTTTTATGTACCTTCAACCCTTCTTAAGATAGAGCGCAAAGAGTGGGGGACCGCTTACCTGTGTATACGGTAACGCGAAGTCAGCCAGTAAGATTCAATAAATAATAAGTTATATAGTTAATTATGCACTTAAAATACTATTATTATCATTAAATTTTTATTATTTATTATTTAATAAACTATATTTATAGATATTAATTATAAAATATATATTTTTTATATAATATTTATTTTATTTTTAACAAACATACAATATTAAATGAAATATTTCAAATGACCTTTAATGATATTTTTAACAGCTGTATATACGATAAATTAAGATCGAGTGCAGAATTCAACAATAATCATTTTTATATTTAATTAAATACTGAAAAAATCATATTTATTATTTTTTTAAATTATATATTTATTTATTAATCCAATAATCGATTTATTAAAGTTACAAATATACCTAATATATATTCTTTTATTATGTATGGTTAATATTTTTGTATT
The DNA here is from genome assembly GCF_040954645.1 of Diabrotica undecimpunctata. Lineage (NCBI taxonomy): Eukaryota > Metazoa > Arthropoda > Insecta > Coleoptera > Chrysomelidae > Diabrotica > Diabrotica undecimpunctata. The sequence goes on from NC_092812.1 coordinate 31,527,521, forward strand.
AATTTTCTTCTTCATCGTCTTCTTCTTCTTCTTCTTCCTCTGACCGCTCAATATCGGATTCATCATCATCATTCTCGTTTATTAAAGTATCAGAATAAAAATATTCAAGAATATCAGGTGCATATTCACGTTCTTCATTGAAATCATCTGAAGTTGATGAAACGTTTAGACATGATTGTCCATTACACTGCCCACAAATTAAAGTACATTGCAATCCTGATTTCCTGCATCCGCAATTAGAACCACAACCTTTCTTGCAATTGCATTTAATAAACGATATTTTACCTCTCCTATAAATCGCAGAAGTCGTATCCCATCCACTAAACGCGTGTAAAAATAAGATGTGTTTCTTAGAATGAGGGTATTTATCAAAACTTTTCGATGAATATAATTTTGTCTCCGCATTACCCTTACCAATTTTTTTACAAACAAATTTTTGTTGATATGATTGAGTTTCGTCCTTTCAAGATAACTAGCAAATCAATATCTTCTCCTACAATGACGGAAGTTTTTCCTACCTGTTCAGACTCTGCAATAGCTGTTTCTACAATGAGAACATCAGCATCATCTCTGGCTTGTTTTGTAGTGATATTAATAGCTTTTAATTTGTCGATAAGCATGTCTATAAAGATTTTTTTATTAAATGTGTTCAATAAAAATTGTTCTTGACTGATAGGCACATTCATTGTTTCATCAAAACGGAGTTCGTAAGATTTTGAAATACCGGCAGTTCTTCTTAGTTGTTCCATTGCTTTAATGTTCTTAGTGTAGTCTGAGTAAAAATAAAATAAATATTATATAAAAAATATATATTTTATAATTAATATCTATAAATATAGTTTATTAAATAATAAATAATAAAAATTTAATGATAATAATAGTATTTTAAGTAAATAATTAACTATATAACTTATTATTTATTGAATCCTACTGGCTGACTTCACGTTACCGTATACACAGGTAAGCGGTCCCCCACTCTTTGTGCTCTATCTTAAGAAGGGTTGAAGGTACATAAAAGTACTTGAGACAAAAATTGAAGAGAATTTTTCATTCTACAATTTTTCTTACTACCTTAAATGTCATAAAGTGTAAGGGAAACCAGATATTTGCAGAAAACTCATTTTCTTGACCTTTGACCTTTAATATCTTAAGTCGCGAACACGTGATTATATGAGACTTTTGAGGTAAGTTTTATACCATCAGCCTATTATCTTTCATTCCGAGGTTTGTCCCCTTTTTTGCCTTATTTTACTGGATTAATAATATGTGGCTTTTATTTCATCAGAGCAACAGCAAGCTTTTGCTAAATATATATATATATAATTAATTGTGCGACATATTTGTTAATTTCTTGGAAGTAAAATATATTAATCTCTTCGGATGATCTAGTTTGCGTTGCAATTATTGCATAGCTGTGCCATTTATTACTGCTTACATAGCCTCATAACTTAAACTTCATATTATCTCATATATATATCATCCACCAATTATTGTCGAATGTAAATTGTTTCATAATATAATTTAAACATACAGCATCTTAAGATATTATGGCATACATAAATAATTACACATAATTTCATAAAGCTTGGTTTCGTATCAAAAGCCCTTATGTAAGGACTAATTGCCTAAGAAATTCATCTACTTCACAGCGATAATCAACGATGTAATATGCACTTACTTTAAGAAGGTACTGCAAATTCCTATACAGTAAGTAAATCTTTCAGCTGGATATTTGTGCTTAAATATTAAAGTATTATATTAAAGTATTTGTGCTTCCATTAAGGTGGATAACTTCAGAACCACTAGAAGTGCCTCCGAGGAGTTGGAGGTCTTGCATACCACAGTTAATAAAGTTTTAAAAAAACATGGCTTTAGAAGTTTTAAATATTCGAAAAGTCAGGAGTTATTTCCCGAAGATTTCGAAAATGATAATTTTATAAAAAATATCCTCTTCACTGATGAATCGTCATTTTCAGTACGGGGTTGTTACAATCCTTCCAGAACGCTTTATTGGTTTCAGGAAAATGAACATCGAAGTGTTGTACATCGAACCTAACGTCCTTAAAAACTAAATGGGTGAACCGGAATTTTAGGTGACCATATGATTGGTTTATTTTTCATTGAGGGAGTTTTCAGTTCAGCTAAATATCTTGCTTTTTACAAAATAACATTATTCCAGCTATTCAGAATCTACCAGATGTACGTTTTGAAGATTTCTGGCACCAACAGGATGGCGATCGAAAGAGAAACTTAACAAAAAACTGAACTAAAATTAAGAAATCAAAATCATTTAACATGGTGTTAAAATAATTATATCAGAATAAGACCATAAAAAAAGATAATATAATTGAATTTTGTTCACTTCTTTTACGATGTTGATGATCAGAATTTTTAACAAACCAAAAAAATGAGGTACTTGTCTGGATGGTACATTATTGTCTTGGTCAGAAAGAACAGGAATGCGTTTGTAGTTTCTGGATCCAAAACTCTAACAAGGGGTAACGTGAAGTATATGCATCTCTATTAATTTATGCACTTATTATTTTCAAAAATTATTGAAATTCCAAAAATTTCGTATATCCTGATTTTGTAAAGCCAAAGTTCCATATATTCTTATGTAATCAAACAGAGATAAAAGGGCGTTGGTGTTTTTTTTACAATAAAAATTGTTACAAAAAAAGAGAAAACGTTTATAAAAAAAATTATAAAAAAAACCTGGTGGACTGAGATGAAGACACACTGTATGTACGTACCACTTTACACAAAAGTCTAGTATCAAGTAACGATGTGAATTTCCCAAGTCGGCCTTCTGCCGAAAGAATTACGTCAGATTCGTATCGTTTGGCCTTTCCCATCCAATTGGATATTTTTACTAAAATGTACTTTTAAAAACGGCAATTGTTTGTTGCGACTTAAATCCGGAAGATCTTGCTTAGACGCCAAATTTGTACTAAGACAAATCACAAAAAGGCCATCGAGTACAATAACCCAGCATATCTATATTTTATAGACTTGACAAAGGCTTTTGATTGCATCCAAGTCGAAGACGTCTTAGACCTACTGTATAAAAGAAACATACCAATCAATATTATACAAACCATCGAAAACATCTAATTCCACAATCGGATATAGGCAAAGATAAATGGGAAACTAACACAGTATATACCAATACAAAGCGGAGTCAGACAGGATGACTCGTTAAGCTCATCATCATAATCATATAACGGGGGTCCTACGGCGATTGCCGCTTCCCGCATTTTAGCCTCCATCTTTTCCTATCTCTCCAATCTCCCTCTTCTAAGCCTCTAGATTGCATTGTTTTTGTAATTTCTCTTCTCCAGGAATTTGGTGGTCTTTCCCTTTTCCTTCTTTCTGGCGGAACATACATTAAGGCTTTCTTTGGCCACCGCTCCTCCTCCATTATCATCACGTGACCATACCATTGTAATTGCCTTCCTTGTATTCTATCTGAAAGAGTATCTCTAATTTCTGTACGGTTTTGTATTTCCTCATTCCTGATTCTTTTCATTCTCGATACTCGATATGACCTTCTAGGATAATCCATTTCCACAACGTCTACTTTGTCTCGTTCATTCTTTGTCATCGTCCAACATTCGGCACCATATGTGGTAATTGGTTCTACAATTGCTCTGTATACGTGAAGTTTGGTATGCATCTTTATTTTATTAGACCACAGTAATGAATTCAGTATTCGGATGCATTTTTTCCTTGGGTTATTCGGTTTTGTACATCTATCTTAACTCTGCCATCTGCTGATATGATGCTTCCTAGATGTTTATACTGGTTGCAGCCTTTTATGACTGCGTTTTCAAGCCTCAGATCTGTGGTATTTCCTCCAATTTTTAAATATTCTGTTTTGCTTATGTTTACAGTAAGCCCCCATTTGGCATATTTCTCAAATAATTTTCGATTCATATAATTTATATCTTCCTCATCGGTTGCAACCACCACCTGATCATCTGCAAACAACAATGTATACAGAGTTTCTTGTCCCACTTCGATGCCCATAAATCTACATTTATTTCTCCAATTCCTCAATGCTTCTTGGACGTATATTTTAAAGAGTGTCGGTGACAAACAGCATCCTTGCTTTAGGCCTTTAGTGACTTTAAATTCATTTGAGGTTCTGGTTCCAATTTTTACACAACTAACTGCATTTTCGTACAATTTATATATCGCTCGGATATACGTCGAATCCAATCCGGACCTTTCGAGGACCTCAAACATTTTCTTTAACGGGACACTATCATATGCTTTCTCAAGGTCTATAAATACCAAATGGGTCTCTCTACTTCTTTCGACAAGCTTTTCAATTATTTGTCGTAGGATAAATATATTATCAAGGCAGGATCTCCCGGTACGAAAGCCGCTTTGTTCTTCAATATCTTGTATCTGTCTTTCAACCCTCTTCTTTAATATTCTGCCGTACAACCGGCCCACAGAGCTCGTCACACTAATACCTCTATTGGAACAGTCTCTTTTATTCCCTCTCTTATATATGGAGCTTATATAAGATGCTTTTTTATTCGCATCTTTTTTAACTTTATCTTTTGAGCTCTTTCTATCATTCTTACAGTCCATTTTCTTTCCTATTTTTCTAATTTTTTTTTATTGCAACCGTTTTTAAGATGACAAAGATGTAACATGTATGTAAAATTGAATTATTATCAACAATAATTTGTTTTCAATCAAGAATACCAACATTTTAAAACATGAAAATGTTGGTATTGTACCTTGATTTTCTTCCGAAAATTCAGAAGAAATTTCCTTAGTTTGTTGAGACATTTCAATATGTTCCTCAGGCTTACAAGGTATATTATTTTGTTGGTTAAAAGGTGAAATTGATTAATGAAAAATTCGGGGGGTAATCGATCTATTACTAACGAAGGTGCAGTTCTTCGAGTATTACATTTGAATCAAAGATTGAGCTGTAATGACGTTGAACGAATTTTCTGCAATTGCGTTTACATCTGTGAATTTAATTATCTTAGTGAATTTACTCTCAGTTAAAGTTTTAAACAGCAATTTCAGGAATTTATTCGCAAAGTAGATTTAAGAGGAAAAAATTCTTCGTCCAAGAGCTGAAAAACTTGACTTGACTAGAAGAGAACAGTGTAACGCATGAATCTCTGCAATTATTAAGACACCCCATCGTTAGGATGCTTAGTATGATTCAAAAATTGTTCCAGTCATTCAAAAGATATTCAAAGAAGAAATTTAAAAGATAAATATGGGCAAATAACCAAAATGCGAAAAAACGACCCGAATGTGTAACAGATAAATTAATATTTAAATGGGAATAAGCCACAATTAAAGGTTAAAATACATTTATTGCGAATTCCTCGGCAGAATGTAGTAGGATCTGGTTACCCATATTGAAAGAGGAAGTTATTAAAAGGAAAATACCAGTATTGGTAAGTCAGTAACATATAGAGAATACATCATTTATATTTTTTAAATAACAAACATATAAAATCGGAATTTGGTATTTATTGAAGGTAAACTAAATGCAAGACCAAATACTTACCATGTCGGGATAGTATTATGAGGTTTTTTCCTGGTTTTTCCCTCATAATTTACTATGGAATCACTAACGGGAGAATTTTACTGTCATCATGGCATGTATTTGACTTTTTAAAGACGAATTACATGTTATGATTTTTTCTGACGGATATTCTCACGTTAAAGTTGATTTCATGTAATCGAATGAACTATCTTATAAGTAAAGTCGTCCCAGGAACGCAACTCAACAATATTGGCAATATCATTTTAAAGTCGTCTACTTTAAAATGTATAATGTATGTCTGAATTGTCAATATAGATGAGTCAGATAAAATTAAATTATTAGAAGAATTTTTCACTAAGTAACAAAAACAAAATTTGTTTAATTTACTAATGTTTGTATTTTGAGAACGATTTCCGAAGTGGAAATTGAAACGTCAATAAATGTATTTTAACCTTTAATTGTGGCTTATTCCCATTTAAATATTAATTAATTTAAAATGCCACAAGAAAATAGCTTCAGAACAATATGTAACAGATAAGTTGGAAAGGAGTCAAGAGAAGAAACATGGGTCGAAGACAGGCTGATAGGACAGGTTCCGGTCGAAAAGCTTACAGAATGGTTCAAAATGTTAAAACCTTTCGCTACCGAAGGATCAAGTTGTTTTGTAGTTGACGGAGGGGGTACATTATGTACCCCATGCATTTTTATAGATTAAATATTAACATAATGCAATAATTTTAGTTAAAACATAATTAAAACAAATGCAAGTATTTTTTATTGAATATAAGTAACAATAAAAAAATTAATGGTGTCTTGAAAAAATTAATTATCGTTTTTTTTTATTAGCTTTACATTTTGTACATATTATTTTTTTAATTGTTGTGGTTTTTTGATGTTCAGCACAAACAAAGAATTTACAAGAATTGCACGTCTTTCTGCTTTTGCGGTACTTCTTGCGTGGACAAAGTAAACATCGCCCTGAGGATTTCAAGATGGTGGCGTCGTTTTCGCGATTCTCCCTTGGTGGCGGTGGGCATAATTCGTACATCGCGTTTATAATTCGCTTATGGAATTTTTTTGGACTTTGTAGTCGCCTATCGACATGGGGCTTTATAAGTTCTTGACCCAGGTTTAGTAAAAATTCTCTGCGTCTGTGAGAATCTTCATACGCACGAATGGAATTCTTTGTCGTCCACAGTACGTATGCATTCAGACCTGCAATGTCTAGAAGATTTTGAAACAAAACAAATGGCCATCTCTTAGAGGCTCTTTTACAAGAATATTCATTTACCATCTTATCCAGAGTATCTACGGCACCTTTTGTAGAATTGTAATGCAAGATTATGTCTGGCTTATAGTCCGTCTCTTCTCCGCTAATTTTATCGTCGTTATGTTTTGTACTCAATAAAATTACTGCCTTATTCTTTTTAGGAACGTAAGACGCCAGTGCTATTTCCTCAGTGAAGGCAAAAACTGAGGACTTTTCTTGTCTAGAAATATTGGGTAGTAGGGCTGGAGGGATATCCTGCTTGTTTTTTCGAAGTGTTCCACATAATGTTATTTGTCGATCTAGGAGTTGTTTTGCCAAGGGAACACTGGTAAAGAAATTATCAGTAGTGATGCCATAACCAGTTTTTAGAAATGAGACCAAATCAAGTACTACTCTTTTGCCCTGGTCTTTTTCTGGTTTGTTACCATCTTTTTCAGTATAAATCTGAAGGTTAGCAGCATAGGTGATTGTTGCATCAACTAGAGCCCATATTTTGATGCCATACTTGGCTAATTTTGATTTAATGTAGACTCTAAATGGACACTTAACCCTAAAACTTACAAGTTGTTCATCAACAGTTAGATGAGAATGGCACTTAAAACTTTCTTTACAGTGTTCTACAAACTTTGTAAACACTTCCCTAAAAGCTGCTAGTTTGTCAGAACTTCTACGTTCTTCTCTAGTGTTCAAATCATCGAATCGCATAAGTGAAATTAAATCTAGAAATCGGTCGCGTGACATGGCAGCCGGAAAAATAGATCGACTCTACAAAGGGTTTCGACACCACAAAAAGTGCACTGGTTCCCTATTGGCTTTTAGCGCACCCGTTGTAATCAAGAGTCCCAAGACCCCATAAATTTCCACTGAATCAGTGGGCAACCAGGTTCTTGTTTTATTAGGATTTTTCCCATTCCAATCCTGAAAGTATTTCTCCGCTTTCTGGTTTGTACATTTGACGATGATCTCTACAATTTTCTCATCTACAAATAATTTGAAGCAATCACTAATTTTAGCGACATTTATAGATTTTTCTGTAAGCCCTGGTTTTTCGAGCAAGTTTTTTGTGCGACATCTAGTTTGTCGTAAAGGACGATTTTTACAAACTGTACCATTCTTGGAAATAAATGTGGAATCTACTGCCCCCAAAACTGGTTTATCAGAATCATTACTGTCGCTCTCAGATGGCTAAAATATTATAAACTCAAGATAGAAATATCGTACATAAAACAAAAATAAAAATTACCTGCAGAATTTCAGGCTCATATTCCGCTACTTCTAAATTATCATCTAATTCTGAATCATCCGATAAACTATCTCTTTCAGAAACGTAATCATCATCACTTTCCTCTAACCACTGCACTGCAGTTTCACGATCCTGTTCTTTCCGAAGGTCTAACTTTATTTTTTTCGACATATCGGTAAATCGTGTAATCACAAATGGATAAACTAAACGGTATGTTAGCACTAAGTCATCCACAGAACTGATTTGTGTGTTATTGCAAACAACAGGTTTGGTGCCGTGCGCAAAACGTCTGGTTTAGTCAGTGGCGTCGACCGCAATGAACTGTACCTTGGTTGACGGAGGGGGTACAACTTGTACCCCAAGCACAGTGCTGCACTTTTCATAGGTAAAAATATGTCAAATTGAAAACAAATGGTTGGATATGCTTTTACACATCCCAATGAAGAAGTAACTAGAACAGTTAAACAAAATTCCAACATTTTTAAAAATTATTCATGAATAATCGAATTTGGGTTACAATCTGTACCCCCCTCCGGTAGCGGAAGGTTAAAAACAGGAGCTAATTAAATTGAAATAGAAAATGAAATTGAATATTACAAAAATGAGAACGAGTATCCAGCAAGGCAAAGTGTGAGTGAAACCAAAAGGCAATTATTTTTTTGTTTCTTTTTAGAATATACTTTCAGGTTATAAATTTATTGATACTATCATAAATAACGTTTTGTGCAAATTAATAAATTATACACCCACTTTTGTCCTCGATACCTTACCACATTAGGATAATCGAAATACGTGTATCTAAGCTTGCGATTTTTCATACCGGCGTTCCAACAAGTGCAAACAATGTGTGTTTTTAAAATTTCTCAGATATTCTCGGTCAATATCTCCAGCTGTTTGTAGATCGCTGATCCTATGCAAATATTTGCAGATTTATGAGTGTATAAAATGAAAACGGCAACGTTCTCGCTCAAGAAACGAATTTTGGGTGTTTATCGCCCGAAAAATAGACAGAGTCAATACACTTTCTTCAATACAGAGTACAAAGTAAAAAATAAATATGTTTGTTAAAATTTTAGATTACCTTGATACTTAAATATTCGTACGGCATAAAATATATAGATAATGTTATAACAGGTTTTTTTGTCGATATTGCAAAAAACTCTGGTATTTGTTTCTATTTTTTACAATATTTAATAATAGAGGGTGTATTTATTGCACCAGTTGAGATGTTGAAGTAGATACATTAAAACAAGTTGTGAGAAAAAGTGAATGGGTATCTTTCTGTATGCATGGAAGGGTGAATAGACATTTTCTTTTAATTTACAACTAGTCCCATCGTAAAGTACGGCTAAAACTACAATAACCTTGTACCGGTCGCGCCCAGTCTGACAGACCCCACTCTTGGGAATTTTCATTTAGTTCAAATATTGGTTAAATTACATTGCCAATGTTTATAGTACCTTCTTAAAACATTAGCTACACCCCTGAACAATAATAACTAAATCAGATGACCGGCCTTCGTAAAATGGGTGGGTGAGGTTTGTCAGACAGAAAAAACAAACGGGAATTGCCTATAGAATTTATTAGCACAACAACTATTAACATTATTAGGCGCCAACATTATTGGGCACTATTTTTAGGTTAGCAGAAGATACAACAATTGTGTTCAAAAGGGAAAAAATGTCATCCTGGCGTCTTCAATGCATCACAATGACCAAATTTGTGGCATTTACATATTCTTTGGTACATAAATTCCTTGATATACAGGGTGGTCCTTAAGTAATTGTACAAATGAAAACCGTAAATTCTGCACCTTAAAATATTACGATTTAAGCTAACTTGCTTTAATAAAATGTTGATATTAAGAAAGATACAGGGTGTTAAAGTGTAAATTTAAAATTTTATTTTTCGCTATAACTTTTATAATTGTAAATATTTTTGGACGAAAATTTATAATTGGATGCTTTAAAGCAGGATAAATTATAATTTTATACAAACTTTAATGTAACTGGTAGAGGGCGCCACATATGCCACATGTGTGGCATAGATTTGGGCTTAACTTTTTTGCTATTTAAGATAGCTCTATTTGTCTTCAAAAATATTAAAGATACATTATTTTTACAACGAAAAGGTATACTTGTTAGTAACCTCAAAATTTAACCGTTTTCGAGATATTCGCATTTTATAAGTCAGCTGTATAATAATTCTTAGTTGTAATATTTGTGCGGTAAAGCACTAAATACCTGTAGATAAGCATATAACATAGTTTATTCTTATTACATCAACTCAAAGATGATAATGTAACATTACAAAATTTTTGTTATGGCTGCTAAATGTCTTATTAAAGAAAATATTCTTCATCTTCTTCTTTAGGTGCCGTGTCCGTATTCAGACGTTGGCCGTCATCATGTTTACAATTTCCCTTTTCTATCGCTTCTTAAGTTTCTATACCTACTGGCGTTGTATTACTTTTTCCCTATTGTAAAATGCTGAAAACCCAAAATATGTGGTTTATTTAAGATGGTACACCACCACATTCTAGAGAGAAGGCAGTAAGAACATACTTAAATATAACTGTTCTGAACGTTGGATTAATTGGGGCAGTCATATTCCTTGGCAATGTGGTGAGATATTGATATAATTATTTAATTTATAAAAAATCCCAAAAGAATACTTATTATTTATTACGTAAATTGTTTACCCATTTTTATTAGGACAATTAGAAACTAAAGCCCAGGTATTGAATAACACATATGTGTCTTGTGTCATAATACTTTTGCTACCAATCTAACCTTAAAGACTCAGCATGTTTACAAAAACATCATCGTTGGCCTAATAACCGGTATTGTTATAAATATAGTAAACACACAGGTAATTTAGTTCAGCATAATATTAGTTCGTTAGTTAATCATAATAAACCATTTGTTCAAGATGTAATTATAGTTACTCATTCATAAGCTGTAACGTAATCATATAAATAAGTAATGTCATCGATAGGTTATTCCGTGTTTATATAAGTTACCAATGAATCAGATACATCACAGTTGTATACATTATTTAACCTCTGCGACAAATAAGATGTAGTTCCATAATATACCATAAGGTTTGGATATATATCCAAAAGAATATATTCATCCATTATACATTATAGCCACTACGTAGCCCAGAATTTAATCCGCCTGATTTTGGTGTATGGAGCGTATTAAAACAACGTGTCTATAAGAATCCCATAAACATTCGCAACCAACTATGGGAAGAAATAAATACTGCAGCAGTTTCTTTAGAACCAATGATGCTATTTAATATGAGACGATCTTTTATGTAATATATTGACAAATGAATTAAAAAAAATGGTGGACATATCGAACACTTATTTTGACAAAAAGTTATTTAGTTTAACTATTTCTTAATTTGGTTTGTAAACAAAATGTTTTGATTATGACTTTAATTTAACATAAAACGTAAAATTCTATTATTCTGTGTTTGTCAAATCCTATTATTAATTATCCTGCTGATATATTTATTTTATTTAATATTTCGTTAACTATTAACTTTAGTTAAAGGTATTTTATACCAAGTTTTAGATTTATTAATGTTTTTGTCTATTTTTTCTTCGTTGCCTGGAGTAATTGCCTTAAATCAGAATTATGCAGCTGATTTGTAAAATACGATTATCACAAAAACTGTTAAGTTTTGAAGATATTAACAAGTATACCTTTTTTTTGTTAAAATAATGTATCTATAATATTTTTTGTCACAAATACAGGTAACTCAAAGCGCAAAAAAGTTAAGTGCAAATTTATGCCACATATGTGGCATATGTGGCGCCCTCTATCAGTTACATCAAAGAGTGCATCAAATTATAATTTCTCATATTTAAAAGTACCCAGTTGTAAATTTGTATGCATAAATCTTTACAAACATGAAAGTTATAGCGAAAAATAGAATTTTGAATTTCCTCTTTAACACCCTGTATCTTTCTTAATATCAACATTTTATTAAAGCAATTTGGCTTAAACCGTAATATTTTAAAGTGTAGAATTTACGGTTTTCGTTTGTACAATTACTTAAGGACCGCCCTGTATATATTGAAATCCCCTCGTATTTGTATTAAATTGAAATCCCGTCATATATGTATTAAAATAACGAAGAATGATTTCAGTGTATTTCTCTTTATTTCCAAACAAATTAAAATACGCAAAAAATATTTTCAATTCCTCTTAGCGTCGCCAAGTAATATAAACACATTTTTAGAGTTTGTTTATGTTTTACAGATGTACACGTCCTCGACATTCTTTTGCGTTTAGAGACAGTCGGCTTAGGTGTGGATCCAAATTTTACATCAAATTTGAAATGTTCCTCGTTGTTCGTCCCATTTCATGAAAAATATGTAATGTATTGTGGCAGTTAATGGTTCAGTTAAAGTTTTAAGTGAGGATTGGAAGAATCGTCGTTTCCATCCTCGTTTTCTTTCTCCCTAGTTGTCATCCCAGGCTTTTTGGCAGTTTGGAGATGAATTTGGTCGTGTGTTCATTACACAGAGAGTGAAGCCCAGTTATACCCCAGAACCACCAGTGGCGTCCAGTTACAGAAAATTTAAAGTGTTTTAGTGAAAAATCCAGGTAACATTTTGTTTCAAATTTTAAAGTAAAGACAGACATTTTTTTTCTTAAGTAATAATTGCTTTCATTAAAATTTAAAAATTGTAATATTTAACATTGTAAATCTTAGGGCATGGTTAGCTGTCATTTTAATTGTTGTTTTAAATTTAATGTTAACATAAGACAGCTCGCTTTATTATTTTCGATATTCATTTGTTTTGTTTTTTTTTTTTAAAAGGTTAACCTCTATTGCAATAACAATTTTTTTTTGTAAGTTTATGTGATATCTTCAACTCCTACATTTTGTAAAAGGATGACATGTAAGTTTTCTTTGTTATTTTTGTACTCTGTAATTATTAATCTAGTAATTTGTGCCATTTCTTTTTGTAACTGTTTGTGGTGAGACACAATAAATGTTTAATTTTTTTTAAACCATTTTGTTTGTTTTTCTTGACTAACTCTCTAACCCCTTTTTTTAGTTTCATTTGAAAAGATATATTTTTTATGTTTAATAAGTATTTCAATAGTTGCAACTAGCTGTTGTAATGGTTATAATTTTGCACCTCGAAGCGGCGTCCTTTTTAAATTGCTAGAGGTATTTCCTGTTTCCTTTTGTTTTGTTCCAAGAGATTCACGTTAGTATCCGTTTGTTTCATTTTTTGTAGTTGCCCCAATCCGACACGACCCTAGCTCTCCAAACAAACCCTGAATGCCGTTCGCATAAGTATCCATTATTTTGCTTGTCCTATCTCCGCCCTAATAATTTCTGTGCCCAATTTTCTACCCCTTATAATAATACCCCATGTGGTAGGCAAATATATTTCGTTACAAATTGATCCAGGAATTGGTGAGAAATGTAAGCCTGATATTATTTTGTTTTTTAGTTCAACAAAAGCCGAGGTAGACACAGTTGATTAACATTGTTCAAATTACGATGTTTGAAGAAACACTAGAAGATAGCGATTGGTTTGTTTTTTTATACATTAATGGATATTGGTCATATAAACTGATACATAATATACCATGTAGTTTGATTACACCTGCCAGTAAACTTCTGGCATCAAAAATATACGTCCAACAATTCCACATGCTTTCATTAAAGAATACCTAACCATTTAGCATAGGATAGATTGTAGGAGTAGATAGTTTTTTTTTATTTTTTTATATTTGAAATATCAAAATTACACGACAGTCATTGTCAAAATTGTACAATCTAAATATTTCAGATCAAGTCAATAGATCTCCTAAATTGTTTTAAGTGATAAATAAGTCCATGATTTGTTTATAGTACAGTCCTCTCTCTTTATAACGATATGCAAGGGACCGGGAATTTTCATCGTTATAAGGAGAGATCGTTATACAGAGAAAGACAAAATTCGGTACTATAATATTAATAATACTGTACTAAATAACCTATTTTAATTTTAAAAAATTACCATAACTAATATAAATAAATTAATATTCTATTCCACATAGATTTATTAACGAATAATATAAGCAATACAGTATAAAAAATGACTGTACAATTAAAACATGTGTACTGTACAATAAAAAAAATAATATGCTACTGTAAAATATATTTTTAGCCTACATTACCAAAAAAATCTGTCGCCTTGGTCTGTCTTCTTTTCCCTTTCCACAGAACTGACCTGACCTTGTCCTGAAGACGCATCAAATCTTCCACAGCACACATATCGTCTTCCTGAAGCATCCAATGCCTGCTGAGGGGTCAGAGCTGGTTCTGGCTCTGCTTTCAATTCTGAGTCACTGTTTTCTTCTTCTTCTACACGAACTGTTTGCAGGATGTCCTCTTTAGAAAGTCCAGATGTTGTAGCTACATTTTCATCAACTTCTTCAAAATCTCTTAGCTCTTCCGGTCCGTAGGTGATAGTAAGTTCAAACTGTCTGGCCCAAACATCTAATGGCAGGTCCTCTCCATTATCAGCCAATCCTTGATCTTCCAGCCATCCTGCGTGTTTAAAGGAATGTTTTATTGTATTGCTCGCCACCTCGTCCCAGGATTTACTAATCATTAGGATGGCTTCAAGAATGTTTAGTTTCCATTCCATCCATTTCCAAACCAATTCCATCAAAAGTCTTCTCCTGTAATGTCTTTTCAAACTCTTGATGACACTTTGGTCCATGGGCTGAACGACACTCCTTGTGTTTGCTGGCAGAAAACAGAGTTCGATGTTTTGAAGGTCGCACAATACATGATGAGCAGGACAATTGTCTACAAGCAAAAGAATTTTTTCCCTTTAAGGTCGATATCCCACTTTCTTATCGCTTCTTCAAAAATTTCCGAGGTCATCCATGCACTCTTGTTTGCTTTATAGGTTACCGGTAGATTTTTTATGTTTTTAAAGCAACGCGAGTTTTTCGACTTCCCTATCACTAGCAATTTTTGCTTCACCGAACCTGTTATGTTAGCGGCCACTAAAACTGTAATGCGTTTATTAGAGAGCTTTCCACCAACGCACTTTGTCAATTTAAATTTTAAGGTTGTGTTTGGTGTCATTTTAAAAAACAATCCAGTCTCATCCGCATTGAAAATGTCGTCTGACGCATATCGTGCCTTCAGTCCAGGTCACACGTTTTCTAGCCAATCATCCGTTACGTTTTATTAACATCGCGAGCCTCTCCGCTGATTTGCCCGTAGTTGATCTTGTGCCGCAGCTTCCACTTGCTCAGCCAACCCTCAGATGCCTTGACATTCTCAATTCCAAGTTCAGTTGCAAAAAATTCAGCTTTTGTCCTGACCACACGCCCCCAAAGTGGAATATGGTTCATACGCTGCTGCTGGAACCACTGGAGCACAGCGCGATCTAAATCTTCGTGCTGAGGTTTCCGCCACTTCTTCCTGCTACCGCCTTCCATCTCCGTTTTAAGCCACTTTTTTCTGTCGTTCCATATCATAGCCACAGTTAACTGACACAGCCCCGTCCGATGAACGACATCCGATTGCTTTTCACCTTTCTCTATTACTCGAGTTATCGATAACTTTTCCTCCACCGAGAGCACTTTACGCTTTTTCGAAAACATGTTGAATGTTGACACACTAAGACACAACTCAAACTGGAAATGAAAAGTCGTCAATAGATGACAATATCTGTGTGATAACAGTTAGGTACGCCGCCCGAACAATAAACTTAAGTCACTTAATTTTCTGATAAGAAAGAGTAGAATGGGTGGCCGCATTCCTTAAGCGCAAAACAAAACAACCGCTGGACAATGACCTTGCCACTCGTGACTCAGGTAGTCTGAACTTTAAACACAATAACACATTTGTCATCAACTATTGAACGCTAAAAAGTTATCGCTATAAAGAGAGAATGACATCGGTATAGAGAAAGAAAAAAGTTATCGCTATAAAGAGAGAACTATATCGGTATAGAGAAAGAATTAATACATTGTCCTTATGACGAACCAACCAACGTTATAGAGAGAGACTACTGTATAATGAAAAAATGTAACTTATAGCCCAAGTCTGAGGAAGCTTAACTTGTTTTATATAATTAAATTCTTAAAGTGAGGCATACGAATATCCCAGTTGTAATTTCAATTATTCTACAAGACCGCTAGTTACAGTAAACGACCATTGTTGTAGCAACTAACTTGTTCTGTTTGTACTAAAATGTAAACATGCATCTAAACAGAAACAGAATTTATGGTGTGGAATAATTGTATTTACTATTATTATGAAATAATGCAATTACTTTAGAGGAAAATGAAGTAGTTATTTATTTAAGACAATAAAGGGGTAAAAACCGCAGAATAAATGTATAGATAGGTCCTAGTTAAACAATTAAAAATTAACATGAAATGTCAACAAAAATATTGCTGTTATTATTAATATCGATTATACGAGTAGCATAGTAATAAATAATATAATATTATTTATTTATTTAGCTCAACAGGCATGAGGTTTTAAGTAGTTCATACAATTTAAAATTAGGTGTTATTTAATAGAATGTACAGGGTGTCCCAAATTGGGATCCGCCGCTGAATAAGAATATTATGACGGCTTTGGTTTTTGAGCTACCTGGTGAAGGGGATTTTGAAGTCGTTGAACACAAATATTACGACGATTATGGTCTCCAGTGTATTTCATGCCCATTATTATCTCGTCAGTAAAAGCACAGTAATAGTTCGACGTATTTTCCCATGTTAAATCCCATAAGAAATCGCTAAGGCGCATTCTGCTCGTTTTTGACGCTTTTTGTGGTGGAGGCGCGACGGCTTATTGGATCGTGACGTGTGAGGTATCGTCGGAAAGGGGAGGGTGTAACGAATACGTTAACACAAAAACCAAAGATGGCGGCGGATTGCCAAAAGGACACTAAGCTTATAACTCCTAAACGGCTCAATGTACAACAACGTGCAAGGTATCGATGGAAAGGGGAGGTGATAATGAATATGTTAAGACAAAAAACAAACGCAAGGAGATTGCCAAAACGGCACTATATCGTATCTCCGTTGTTATTGGTCAGATCGTGACGTGTGAGGTATCGTCGGAAAGGGGAGGGTGTAACGAATACGTTAACACAAAAAAAAAGATGGCGGCATTGCCAAAAGGACACTAAGCTTGTAACGTCTAAACGACTCAACGTACAACAACGTGCAAGGTATCGGTATAAAGGGGAGGTGGTAACGAATATGTTAAGACAAAAACAAACGCAAAGACAGTACCAAAACGGCACTATATCGTTTCTCTGTTGTTATTAGTCAGATTACTACTTGTAACACGTTAAATGAAAGAGGAGGGGATATCGAATACGTTAACACAAGAAACAGACAGAAAGATATTGCCAAAACGGCACTATATTGTATACCCGTTGTTATTGGTCCTATTTTGATGTATGAGACAAATGAAAGGGGATGGGATATCTAATATGACAACAATAAAATTAAACATGGCAACATTGCCAAAACGGCACTATATTGTATCTTCGTTGTTATTGGTTTAATTACTACTTATGGAGCGGTAAATAGAAGAGGATAGGCTAATGAATATGTTATCACAAAAAACAAACGCAAAGACTTTGCCAAAACGGCACTATATCGTATCTCTGTTGTTATTAGTCAGATTACTACTTGTAACACGTTAAATGAAAGAGGAGGGGATATCGAATACGTTAACACAAAAATAAAGACAAAGATATTGCCAAAAACGGCGCTATACCGTATCTCCCATTATATTGGTCCGATCTTTGTGAATGAGAGTTCGTTGGAAAGAGAAAGAGATATCGAATATGTTAACACAAAAATCAAAGACAAAGACATTGTCAGAACGGCACTATATCAGATATTCGTTGATATTAATCCGATTGCAACGTATGAAAGATGAGAGGTCCTGGAGTTTCATCTTAATAAAAATCTTAAATAGCAAATTAACAAAAAACTTCAGAAAAAGAGGTCTACACTTGCCACCAGAGATAACTTAAAGATTTTCGCTGTCGTAATGTTCGTATTCAGCACCCTCAAAACCCCCCAAGTAATGGCTTTTAACTGATATCAAATAGAAATAACATAAAATTCTAGGAGATGGGGTCTACACTGGGTTCCAGGTAGCTCGAGGATCATCGACATCCCCCGAGTCTAACATCTAATTTTACTCCAGTGACATTAAACTGTCATTAAACAGTGTATTTAAAGTTAGAAGTGTCAATAGTGCTCTTGTGTATAAACACCTGACTAGCACTGTTCAAAGTATGGTTTCTAAATGTTTAGTTATGATCAGAGTTGAATAAAAATCCAACTATAGAATTACTTCTTTTGATGAATTATATTTTAATGAAGTACACTTTGTGAAAGTTTTAAAAATTTTGGCAAGATATACAGATCAAAAATTCTCTTCAGGTCTTTACTGAAAGGTAGTCGTTTGATTATTAGTAAAGATTACCATGAAAATTACCAATTATTATGCAATTGTGTTCAAATTATCCTATACAATTTAAAATATCCACGCTTGTGTATGTGGACCATTCAACTTCTTCAGGAGTGCAATCGACGAATAGTTTTCTGACTACCTCTCGTATATAAAAGATTTTCTTTGCTATTCATTAAATCCATAGTTGACAAAAGTAGATATATTTCAAACGTCTGTCTCTGTATGTCTTTCCCTTATCCTGTTTTTGCATTAGAGTAAGTTCGCGTAAGGTATAGCGGCACAACCGAAGGAAATCTGGAAGATAGGCAAGCAACCGTTCTTAAAGTTAAATCCCTTTCAGGAGCTCCTTTTCAGACCTTGATTTAGGCCTGCATTTATAGAGGCTGTTCCTTTACAATGCACCAGCTGATTTATGGCCCTGTTACCCCAGCCCTTTTGCCGGCAATAACTTTGGGTTTTATTCGTAGGTATAGTACACACACGGTTTTATTTTCCCATATATTTTTTGGGACGTGTAATAGTTATTATGTATCTTATACCGTTTCTGTGGAAATGTTTTATAGAAAATAGACCTCAATAAAAATTTAATATATGTATATATATACATATATATATATATACATATATATATATATATATATATATATATATATATATATATATATATATATATAATAAACTACAGTTTTATTTAGAGTTTGCTTGTTGACAGTAAAATATTCCTATTAGTGATCCCATAGTAAATCAACGAAAAATTAAAAAAAAAAACTCATAATAACTACTATTCTGACATGCCAAGTATTTCGTCTTACATCTAGTTTACTCTCAATATTAACATTAAACTCTGATTTTATTCTTCTTCTTCGTTTAATTAACGACTAAACACTAAAAATTTGGTTTTGTTTGAGTTTATTTTCCTCTCCTACCTCGCGAATACGATCAAGCAGAATTTGGAGACCTTCAATATTATCTGACAGAATTACTGTATCGTCTGCATATCTAATCACATTAAGTAGTTCCCCGTTGATTTTTATTCCATATGGTTATCTCTCAAGTGCCTTTTTAAATAACTGGTCCGAGTAAACATTAAACAATGTTGGCGACAAAATGCAACCTTGTCTGACTCCTCGTTGTATGGAGGTTTCATTGGTGTAGTTATCTCCAATTTTTACGATAGCAGTTTGATTCCAGTACAAATTTTTAATGACACGAATATCCCTGTCATCTATTTCGATATTTTTCAGTATTTGCATTAATTTTACATGCTGTACTTTATCGAATGCATTTTCAAAGTCCACAAAACATATGGCAAATACATCTTTTCTTTGGTCACGGTACTTTTGTAATAGGATGCTAAGCGCAAAAAGTGCCTCCCTGGTTCCCATAGCATTTCCAAAACCAAATTGGGTATCTTCGAGATCTTCTTCGCATTTGCGTCTAATTCTGTTGGGAAGTATTCTTAGGAAAATTTTATGAGTGTGGCTCATTAGGCTAATTAATCGATCTTCTGAGCATTTCCTCGCATTGTGTTTGATTGTTCTGATTTTATATGTATATTATTTTAAAGCATAATAACTAATTGACTTAATAATAGTGTTATTTTCTTTCTATTGATTTCCTCTTTTAATATTGGTAATTTGATCCTACTGCGTTCTGGCGAGAAAAATCAAGTAAAACAAGAAAAACCAGTTAATGTTAGAAAATTGGTAGAAAAACATTATGATTTAAACTGAAAGAATATTGAAAAATTATTTTATTTAAAACACGTTTTAGAACAAGACAACTTTGGAAAACATCCACCTGCAAACAAGTTCATAAATAATTAGTTTACTTTCAACAACAATACTAGTAAAATAAGCAGATTCCCCTGTTTTCCCGCTTATCGACACGATATTAGTAAATATAAATTATCACAAAAAGAAATATAAATATGAACCAGTTTTGTCCTAGTATAATACCAAAATATAGTTTACAAGTAAAACAAAAAAAAGCAGTCGATGTGATTGAAATAAAATAATAGTTTTCGTAAGATATTATTAGTAGACTAAGAATATTAATTTTAATATTATTATTTTGTAATAATGATAAAAATTTTATGGACCAACCTTATACTATAAGTTTTTATTCCTCATGTAATAAAATACTTTTTCGCCTTAATTTTATTGTATTTACTAAAAAAATAATTTTGAAATTATTTTAGCATATCCTGATGAAACAAATTATTTTTGGCGAAAACTTGATATTAACAAAGAGTTTATCTTATCCCCTTTAAATCAGCGTTACAAAATGGTGAAATTGTATAATTTACAAAATAAGATAAAACACGTGTGAGGTTGCAGGAAAAGTTGTGGAAAAAAGTCTCGGCATATTCGTTGAAGTGAATAAAAAAGAAATGGACAAAAATCCTGTGTGTAAAACTTCTTTAAAATCATACACCACCCAGACTATCTAAGTCAACATCGGCATGTGGCAATGTAAAAATTATTTATTTAATAACAATCATTTTAGGACAAACAATTATTAAAATATACATATCAGGATGAACACATTCTGAAGTTATCACTGTTGAAGCCACATGGTCAATGAATGAAATACCTTAAGGTGATGACGACCTATCAGTTGTCAGATCCCGAAGTGTCTGTCAGAGAACAATGCTAGTTTTCGGTTAAGGAAAGTTATATTTAAAATAAGAAAATTATGTTAAGATCAATTCAAGACAAATCCAGATTTAGCCATACGGCCCACACGCACTCTAAGGGGAACAATTACTTATCCCAGATACCTAGGGTATGAAAAGGATTAAGCTCTGGTAAGAGCTTTTATCGTGTTATCGACTTAGGTATAATAGGTGACTTGGTATGCTGGAGTATCTCACAAAAATTTTCTTACACATCTGGACGTCGCGAGGTGTACAGCTTTCTTATAGAGATGTTCGTTTAGACGTAGCTGTTTTATGTTCTCTAAGAGGTTTTTGGGAATAACGCCAGTAGAAGATACAATAGTAGGTATTGTCTGGGTACTTCCCATTCTCCATTGTCTACTGATTTGTATTTCTAGATCTCTGTACTCGGCGATCTTTTCGTTGTATTTAAAACGAAAATTATTGGTGTTAGCTATCGCCACATCAATAAGTTCTGTTTGCATAGTAAGTTTATTAACTAGTATGAAATCAGGTCTAATAAGTGCCACTGGTTGGTCTGTGAGCACAGTGCAATCCCAGTATAGGCTGTAGTTGTCATTTTTAAGCATTCTGTCAGGGACGTATTGGTAAAAAGAAAGATGGTCGGTTTGGCGAAATCCCAGTTTGTCAGCTAGTTCTTGGTGGATAATATTTCCCACTGAGTCATGGCGTTCTTTATAATCAGTACCAACAAACGCCTGGCAGCCCCGGTAAGATGTTGGATGGTTTCTTGGGCTTGGAATCCATATCGGCATTTGTCATTTTGGACTTAGGATCTTGAACAATATATTTCACGTAATTTTTAGTTGGAATAACTTGGTCCTGAATGGCAAGTAGCAAACCTTCAGTCTTGGGAAACATCTTTCTTTCAAGACAAATTATTATTATGTTACTGGTTGTTGTATATATAGAAAATAAATTATTATTTATGGTTTTTTGTTATTTAGAGTTTAGAAAACTGTAATAAAACAAGATAGTGTTATTCAGAAGAGTCTAATAAACTAACTTAATTATTATTTGTTTCTAGCATTAGCAGAAAGGAATAAATGTGGCTTAGATGTTTGATATCTGATTTTGTGGTAATCACATTATCAGTTTTTACAATGTTAGTCATTTCTAAAAAAGTCTTCTATTATAAGATTTTTTTTTTCAAGGGTTTCGAAATCTACAGAATTGATTTGGTGATTTTAGGTGTAAACATGGTTAGCTAATGAACACACACCTATCATGATAAAGCCTACAGTAATGTTTATGATTAGTAATGCGATCCTGGACTCTGCCACAGTTTGACCAATAGGTTTACGATTACAATCATTACAAGAAATGCTGTAATCTGATACAGATCTGCTATCTGTTCTTGAAGCGTTTGATCTTCAACTTCTGAAAGAATAGAATTGACTGTTAAAACTATTTTAATGGCGGTGTTATCATAGGATTTGAAAATTCTTGTCAGCTTCGGTATTAATTCCTACATAAAAGGCAACACACAATATTTTGAGAGTTTGAGAGTTAGGGTGGTCACAGTATTATTGATTTCGTCAGTATTAGTGATTATGCTAGTAGGTATTTAATTTTCATGAGTAGTTAGTTTTTCAAATGGTGTATTATTAAACAGAAGTCTCTTTAAAAAAAGTGGTAAATTAGAATTATCTTTAAATAAATCGTAAAGTATTTAGAGATTTTTCTGGTGAAATCACTAATCTGAAATTTTTACAACCCTATTTTTCATTTGTTTTACTAAATTAACTTTTAACTAAATTATTCTAACTTAATTAGAATGTTTATAGTAGGATATGTAATTGAACTGTAATTAAGTTGAATTGCATCTACCTGAACTTATTGAACAAAGAAGAAATCTTGGATGACTCCTTGAAATCCTTCACTTAATGGAACGCAGAAGGTTAATTAAAGGAAATAAAAATGAATATAAAAAATGCAGGCTTACATCAGAAGAAAAATAAGAGAAGCTAAAGAAAAAGAAGCTGTAGATAAATGTAAAGAAATAGAAAGACTACAAGTCAAGCATGACAATTTTAATGTACACAAAAAGGTAAAAGAAATAACTGGTACTTTTAAAAAGCGAACACAAATGAAACTCATAGACACCAATGGAAAATTAATCATTGACACCCAAGAGATGAAAGACCAATGGAGAATATATCTGGAGACACTTTTTCAAGATCAAAGAACGGATTATAGGCATCCATGATCAGAGAGGATGACGGGCCCGGACATACTTAAATCCGAGGTAGAAGAAGCAATAAAACGGATGAAAAGCAGGAAAGCTGTAGGGCCTGATAATATCGAAGCTGAATTTTTAAAACTCTTGGAGGAAGAAGGAATAAATTGGATCACGGCTGTCTTCAATAAAATATACAATACAGGAATCATCCCTGATAAATGGCTAGAATCAGAATTCATAGCGATACCTAAAAAACAGGGGGCTAAAAAGTGCGAAGAATATCGAACAATCAGCCTAATGAGCCACATGTTGAAACTGTTTCTTAGAGTCATCCATGGAAGAATTTATAAGAAGTGCGAGGAACAAATATCGGACAGACAGTTCGGCTTCATTAACGCAGTGGGTACCAGAGAGGCACTTTTCGGAGTACAGGTACTGATTCAAAGATGCAGGGACGTTAACTGCGACGTATACGCGTGCTTGATCGACTATGAAAAGGCATTTGACAGAGTTCAACATCAAAAGATGATAAACATTTTAAAAGAAGCAGACCTGGATGACAAAGACCTCAGAATAATTTCAGAACTATACTGGAATCTGACCGCATACATGAAAATTAACGGAGAAGAAACAGATCACATAAAAATACTAGGTGGAGTTAGACAGGGATGTATCCTATCACCGTTGATATTTAATATGTACTCAGAGAAAATTTTTAACGAGGCTCTTTACGGAATAGACGAAGGCATCCTTCTAAATGGTGAAAGAGTAAACAATGTTAGATATGCCGACGACACCATGGTGATAGCAGATAGTTTAGAGGGACTTCAGAGGCTAATGGACAGAATAAACGAGTACAGTCAACAGCACGGACTAAACATTAATGCCCACAAAACGAAACAAATGATTATCAGCAAGGAGAATATAAATGGGGCTCATCTATACATTAATGGGACGCAGATAGAGCGAGTAAAACAGTATTGCTACCTGGGAACTATTATAAACGAACAGTGGAACAATGTACAGGAAATAAAGTGCCGCATAGGAAAGGCAAGAACGGTCTTTAACAAAATGTGCGCCATCTTCAAAAGTCACAACATATCCCTACATAAAAAAATGAGACATTTGAGATGCTATGTTTTCTCTGTGTTGTTGTACGGGGCGGAGGCATGGACGCTTACAGACGCCACTATTAAAAAACTTGAAGCATTTGAGATGTGGCTTTATAGAAGAATGCTGAGAATATCATGGACAGCAAGGATCACGAACAAGGAAGTTCTAGAAAAAATGAAGAAGGAACCAGAGATTGTGTTTACGATCAAACGCATAAAATTGTAATATCTGGGACACGTTATGAGAAATCAGCACCGTTACTCCCTGCTGCAGCCTATATTGCAAGGTAAAGTCAAAGGTAAGCGAGGACCCGGTACAAGGAGAATATCATGGCTGCGGAATTTAAGAACATGGTTTAAGAAAACCTCAACGGAGCTATTTTGAGCCGCAGCGAGCAAGGTCATGATTGCTAATATGATTTCCAACATCCGAAACGGATAGGAACCAGAAGAAGAAGAACTTATTGATTTTATGTACCAATCTACTGTAGTGGTGTTTTCATTTGAGCAAATTAATCTAGTATCTAAGAAAAGACTAGATTGTTTTTCGTATTCTACTTAGATAGTGAAATGTATGGATCATAGCTGTTAAATATAAAAAGTAAGTCTTTTAACATATCATTAGATATAGGTTTATGATTTTCCAGAAGTTTTACATAGATTTTTATCCATTTTTTCTATTTACTACAATAGACATGTCGAGACTTTTTTTCACAACTTTTTGCTGCAGGCTCGCACAAGTTTTACCTCATTATGTAAATTATACAATTTTACCATTTTTTATTAACTATTGTAGCTTTCGTCTAAAGAAGTTAAAGAACTCTAATGAAATGTAATGAAATCGTTGATAAGAGCACACTTTGGTTTTTAATCTTCAGCTGCTAACCTAATGAACTACCTTTTCGATACATTATACAGTCTGGTGATTATTATGTATTAATATTATTTACTATTTCTTGTAATTCTTCGATCTTGTTGATTATGATAGCTGTATCATCGGCATATCGCAAATTATTTAGGTATGTGAATTTCATTTATTCTGATACTTTTTTTTATTTTGATGTGCAAGTTGACAGATCTTTTCTACATAAATATTAAACAGCAGAGGGGAGAGAATGTAGCCTTGTCTCACGCTCTTACTCATTTTTACTTTTTGTATATACAGACTCTCGGAGATTCTTAATTCTGACTTTTGATCCCAATATAGTTGTTGTATCATCTTTATATCTTTTCCATTAAGATAAATATCCCTTAACGCATGTCTTAATACATCATGTCTTACATTGTCAAAAGCTCTTTGGTAATCAACATAGCAAATGAAGACATCCCTTTCATAGGTCATAGTATTTTGCACCAATAAAAATATATAGATATATATATATATATATATATATATATATATATATATATATATATATAAATTTCTTTTTTTTTATTGGTTGAATATGGAAAGCCGTGTGGAAAATCGTAAAAAGTAGTATCTCGATTTGGTTGGTAATGAAAAACAGTAAACTCAGCTCATCATTTAGATTCATACAGTTATAATGACTTCTGTTGATGCAAATTTCCCTAACCAGATATATTTTATTTTTTACTGCTCACAAGAGAGAGTCATGACGATTTGACGAGATAAAGTAGGCGCTACCTCATCGCGTCCCTAATTTATTCCAACAGCGAATGCTCCAAAATTAATTCGACCCCAGAAGTGCACCAGCCAGGCTTATCTTTAATTTTATAATATATCTGAATATAACCAGAAGTGAATTTTCTGACAAATTTAGATCCTAATCACTTTTTATTTTATTGGCGAAATCGTGCTATGAAAGAAAATGTTTGATACATTAAGCAATCTGGGTATTTTAACTGAATTACTTTTTCAACCATACTCTGCTAATTTAAATTTATTACTACACATTTACTGTAGTTAAATAATATACTTTCATATAGAAAACTGTGTCTTGTTTATATATAATATATATTGTCATGCTATGTAAAATTAAAAATAATATTGGTTTGCTCTTAATATATTTCAAATTATAAAATATAATAATTCAAAATATTTCAACTGATAAACTATGAAAGCTATTTCAAAGAAATGAAAGTCCATTGTCTTTGGATTACCTGTAGTAAACAAAATTTAAGATATGCATAAATTATTTTCTTTGTAAAATATATTTGAGCGAACGTAGTGAATTGAACAATACGACCGGGTTTTCCAAATGGACTTGTACAGTGAATAAAGAGGTAAAAGGGTAGAATTTAGAAATTATATTTCTCCGTTAGTTCTTAAGAATTTGTAGAAACCGATTAGCATGTTAATAGTTTGTAGGAAATTTATAATTGTAGGTAAAATTGTTGTTTGTCATCTAAATGGTAGATGGTGGGAAGTATGAGGAACTCTGATTGGAGGACATTGAAAAAGAGATAGATAGCTATGTAGGAATGAGAGTTTAGCTGGATTTTTGAGGGAAAAAATAGAATCAGTTATTTTCCAAGGGTTCAAGGCGAACAGTCGTTGTTCTCTGGCGGTTCCCAAGTGATAGTAAGCATTAGAAGTGAATGTTTGTGAGTTTTCGTGGACTAAGTGTATCCTGACGGAAGCTGATCCAGTAAAATATTGTAAGTCATACTTTTCTACTTATATATTCCAAGAGTCACTGTTCAGGCCGAAACGAGAGATTCAGCTTATCGAGAGGAGAAGAGGCTAGCGTCTTTTGAACGATCCGTGCATTTGAAGGAGATCATTGAAGACGAGAGGCTCGCAATAATTTGTTGTAAGATTGCTGATTACCTAGGGAACTGCGAAGAATAGATAGTGTAGGCTACAAGGAACAAGGATTTGGACAACTCATCTTCAGAGAGATAGATTTTTTTTTCATTCGTCAGTTTTTTCTTTATCAACAAAGTTTTTTCTTTTAATTGCTTCAGAAAAGATAGAAATATCTATCAGGAGATATAAAACAACAATTTTGATTTGAAATTTTAAATTATATAGTATATAACATTAATTTTTGAAGGTTCACGTACGTAGAACAAAATTTTGATAATCATTGTATGAGATATTTTTGTTTAAGATATTTGAGTGTGAATTTTATTTCAATATATAATTTTGTATCATATATGACTATTATTCCGATATTCCTTAGACCTTACCTATCATATGTAAAGCATAGATATTGAAGCACGAATATAACTCTGAGATAAGAGAATTAAATAGTGTGATAAAATCATAATTGCATCATTTAAATAAGTTTAATTAATTAGCTAATTAATTGTTTGGCGCACCTCTGACTTTTAATATCACATTAATATATATATATATATATATATATATATATATATATATATATATATATATATATATATATATATATATATATATATATATGCATTCGGTATTTCATTCGGTAAACAGATAGGTGAAGGTCGATCTAGATTAGGATCTTCTACTATGAGGAGTAAACCTAGGCGGCGTAAAGATATCTTACTTGCGTTTCGCAGACGACACTACACCTCTAGCCTCTACTACAGAAAAAATTACTAACTAATAAAACTCGAGGTAGAAAGTGCTAAGTTTGGACTTGCACAAAATCATGGTTATTGATTGTCTACAACACTTTCCTGACACCAGTACTATTGCGGGGTGTGATGTACTCTCCTTTACGATATATCTTCGAGCTCTAGTTAACCACGCTGGCAGTTGTAAACCCAAAATTCCACGACATATACAACTAAAAAATCAGCAATGACTGAACTAAACAGAGTATTGCGTGAAGGTCATATTACTATGACAAACAAGAAGAGACTGGTTTTAACTCTAATCTTTTGGACAGTTAAAGAATCAGATAGACGACGAATTTTGAAATATGTGAACATGGAAACGACTGTTTCGAATTCCATTCTATTTTTTTACTTTTTTTTGCATATTTGCTTAATACTTATTCTAACTTAGGGTAGTGAAGTCTTGCAAGTAAAAACTAGAACAGAGGAAATCGGAAAAGCCATAGAAATGGACTTTTGGCGAAGATCCGCAACGAAGTTCAAGAACGAATGACAAATGACCCTAATAAAAAAATAATGAAAGTAAATTACACAATTATTGTAGACTAGATTAGGACTACGAGAAAGCTTTTGACAGCATAGAATTATGGGCTATTGAGGAAGCACTGGTCAACAGCAGAATAGATTCTAGATATAGGATATTAATACATAATATATTTTATATCAACACGCTGAAATGGTAGTCACGATGGATAACGGAATGAAAACGAGGCCAATAAAAATCAACCGAGGAGTAAGACAGGGAGACACCATATCTCCAAAACTATTTACTGCCGCACTTGAAGACATCTTTAAATCACTAAATTGGTAAACGAAGGGACTATCGATAAACGGAAAGTATTTAAACCATCTAAGATATGCAGATGACGTAGTACTAATAGACGACAGCTGGAAAGAACTGAAGACGATGATCGATGAGCTTCATACGGAATCCATAAAAAAAGGACTGAAAATGAATCTGAGTAAAACTAAGCTAATGTCGAATAAAGATGATCAACCGACGATAACCATCCAAGGAACAAAAGTGGAACATGTAGAAGAATACATATATCTGGGTCAGAATATCAAGGTAAACAAAGAAAACCAAACTACCGAAATAAGCAGACGAGTAAGAATGGGATGGGCCGCATTTGGAAAACTCTCATACATACTGAAAGACAAAAAGATACCCTAAAACCTTCGAACCAAAGTGTTAGATTCTTGTATCCTTCTCAAAAAAGAACATGGACAAGATTCGAAAAACTCACAACAGGGATGGATGGCGAGAAATGGGAGAGGCCTTTATTCGACAATTCGGATAGAAAAAGGGCTATAAAAAAAAGATTAGGACAAATCAATTTACATGGTATAATCATGTACAGAGGATGAGAGGGTGCAGATTAAATTGGGTGCCTCCTTTTAATCATAATTGGAAATTATAATTTAGAATAGATATGGATTATATGACAAGGAATCTGATTAAGTATAAAAAAGGATAATTGGAAATTAATATAAGAAAATATGAATCTATTGATGAAAGACAAAAGGAGTTTATCTTCAAAATTTAAGAAGCAATTTAACACTGTGATAAGTATATTTACTTGGAAATGACCTGCACAAAAAACGAACTGTGGACAAGACGTTAGAGGAAAGTTACAACCAAGGAAAGAAAGCAGTCACCTTGCTCAACGCTATTATTTGGTATTATGGATATCAAATAGCACCAAAGACAAAATATTTAACAGAATCGTCATAAACATAACCACTTACACTAGCGAAGTCTGACCGTTAAAAAAAGATATCAGAAGAAACTCGAGCTAACAGACAGATATTTTTGGAGACGTGCAGCAAAAAAACGGTACACCACATAACATAGATGATAGATGATATCCTAACCCAGTAACTCAGGTGGTACGAACATATTCGGACAGAGAGTACTATATGGGCGTTGTGTGAAAGAAGAAGAAGGGAAGTCATTTGAGCTAAAGGAAACACCTAAAATGGAAAATTATCAAACGAGAGCTGGAAGAAAATCGTTGGAAGGATCGAGATAGACGGCGACTAGGTATCGTAATACGTAGGAGAACGTTGTTAACTGATCGTTGTAAATGTTGTAAACTATAGAGGAGAGGGTACAAATATGGGCTATGCTACTAATATGGGCTATTGCAATTAATATGAAATACACACCACCATGTATACGTCAATAGCTTGAATAGACACTTCTTAGTCTAAAATAATAACTAATAAAGCTTACAGTGACCTAGGTCCAGTGACTGTTGAAACAGTCACATGTTAGTGTTGATGCTGTTTTTCAGGTATGTTTTTATTTCAATTTTTTTTTTCGGTGAAAACTAAGAATAAATTTAATATTTTATCAGACATCGTAAGCGAAAGGCTGATATTTTCATAATATTTTCGACTTTTTCTTTTAATTTGTGTTGCATTTTAGTTATTAATATTTGAATATATGTTTGGTTATGTTGCAATATGGGCTAGCGTGGTGCTACAAATATGAGCTAGCCTATATTTGTGTGGTGCTACAAATATAAGCTATCCCATATTTGTATCAGTTTAGTCTACAGGATTTTTTTCTTTGCAGAACGCCTAGAAAAAGTATTGTAAGTCCAAAACAACGAAAGTCCTGGGATCCAGATAGCATGAGATCTGCTACTCAAGCTGTGAGAGATAAAACGATGGGTACAATAAAAGCAGCTAAAACTTATAATGTTCCGAGATCGACAGTACAACGGTTAGCAAAAATGACTGAGCTGAGTCAAGATAAAGCAGTACTTAAGAAACTGGGAAAAGGAAGTATTCTTGGCCCAGATTTAGAAAAATGTTTGGTGGACTATATCCTTCAAATGGAAGCAGAATTCTATGGTTTAACGAGGACTGATATCAAACGAATGGCATTTAATCTGGCTGAATCAAATGGATTAAATCATCATTTTATGCAGTTAAAAAAACTGGTAGAGGTTGGCTAGATTTGTTCTTGGCGCATCATAAAAATACATTGGCTTTAAGGAGACCAACTGGAACGTCTTCTGGACGGACAGCTAGCTTTAACAAAGAAAATGTTCAAATATTTTTTGATTATCTGGAAAAAGCATATGACAAATACTATTTTTCCAGTAATCAGGTTTACAACGTAAATAAAACAAGCCTAATCATTGTGCAAAATAAAATTGCAGCAATAGTGGGGCGCAAAGGAAAGAGACAAAACGCATCGCTGACTTCGGCTGAGAGAAGATCAGTAATCACTTTAACTGCATGTATGAGTGCTAGAGGGAATTTTATCCCACCCATCTTAATCTTCCCAAGAAATAATATGAATGTGCAACTCATGAAAGGTACTCCTCCTGGATTGATATCAGCCATTCATCCTAGTGGTTGGGTGCAGTCTAATTTATTTACACAGTGGTTTAAACACTTGATAGATACCGTTAAACCCTCAGTTTCCTGTACTTCTTATATTGGATGGACACTACAGCCATACACACAATTTAGATGTGATCAATCTGGCATAAAAGAATACCATAGTTATAATTTCATTACCTCCACATTCAACACACAAACTGCAACCGCTAGACAAAACTTTCATTGGAACGGTCAAGGCATACTATAGGGAAGAAATCAGGCAATGGTTACGTAATAATAACCACGCCCTCTCTCATTACGATATTGGAGAACTTTTTGGCAAAGCATACCTTAAAAGCCAAACTGAAAAAATTGCTGTAAATGGATTCCGCGCCCAAAAATAGTCAAGAAATCAGCAATAAATAAAATGGTAGCCCATATTTGTACCTTCTCCTCTAATTTTTATTTAATTTTCTCGAAAAAAAAGTTGTTAAAAATATACGTTTATAAGCAAACCACAGATTGACAATGTTTATTCATAATTATAGCCCTAATCAGTCATCTATGAAAGCGATTACACTACTAATAAGCTTTATAAATAAGCAATTTCGCAACCAACTCTAATTAGTGTTTTAGTAACTATATACTTAGTATGCTATTATATAAATTTTGTTTAATAGTTTTATCACCGTACTTTTATATCCTAATAAAAAAACAAGGCACGTGCTTACAGCTTCGTTAAAAAAAATAATAAAACTTTAATTAATAATAAAAATTACACAGCGGATTTATTATTGAATTAACCTAATACATTTTGATTACATTTTATTCCCTATGCGGGTAAAAGTTCTAGCTGGCATATATTGAATTTGAATTTTATTGTTTGTTATTCACGTACAAATACAAATGCAATATAAAGATAGACGTTTGTTAAAATCATACAATCGAGTTTAACTTTTTCAACAATGTGGTGTACATTTAATGAATGTAGCTATTGCAAAAACAAACAGAAATCTATTATTACAAAATTGCCAATAACATAGCTATTTGGGTTTAATTTTTTCTATTAGTGAATGCAGATTTTTTGTCAGTGCAATTAGAGAAATAATTTGGGTTTTATATATATTTTAAATAAAAATCTTACAAAGAGAATTTTTTATTATAAAACACATAATTTTAGAGTTGTCATTTTCCACTTGGTGTAAAACCCACCAATTCACAATACCATTGTATTATAGTTTGAACTAGGGGTGTTTTCTTTCTATTTTGAGTGTTTTTTTTTTAAATCAATAATTGAGTGAATGGATTCCACATCTCTAGTGTAAGAAATAGACGTGTGTAAATTCTGCTCCATAATAATTTCAATTTTTGGTTATTGTGAGTCGATAATTTTGCTGATTTTGCGTGCAGTGTGTAATAGAAGAATAAAAGTGTTAATGGTAATTATAGCAAAGACATCGGAAGAGAGGTAAGTGCATAACCTCGATAAATTTAGGAAGGCGAAGGAAATTTTATTTACTCTCAACACAAAAAACTAAGAACAAAACCGGCCCAGGTAATTAACGCTATATCAGTTTTAAAAGCTAGAGGTGGGCGTTGCCACATCAAACCGTTCCAAAGTAACTGACAATTATTTTAATTGAAAATTAATTTATTCAGGAAGAAAACGTGAAAATAAAGTACTACAAGCTACTGCTTGAGAGAACCATCTTCCTTCGACGCGTTGAGTGGGGAGGTTGGCTCTATCGCGAGTAGTAGCAGTAAAAATATGGATTCAGATGATAATACATCCGATGATAATGGGAAAAGAAATAGGGAAGAAGAGGGACTGTTATTTGGTCCCAGTAAAAAAGTACAAAGAAGTCCAGTTAAAAGTCACAAAGATGATAGCAAAATAGATCAAATACTAAATATGATAAAAACTTTAACAATAGAGTTACAAGAATTAAAAACTGATATAAAAGAAGTAAAAACAGAACAAAAACAATACAGAGAAGAAATGAGGGAACTCAAAACTGAACTAGCAGAACTTAAACAAGAGAATAGTGAAATCTGGAAAGAAAATGAACAAATCAAAAAGGATCTGAATGAGACAAAAGGACGCCTTGAAAGGCTGGATAAAATAAGAAAAGAAAATAATGTGATAATACAGGGAATGACAATAGAAACTGGAGATAGAAGAATACTAAAAGAAGTAATAGGAAATTTTATGACAAAAGAGCTAAATATTACCGTAAATATAGAAGAAGTAGTGAAACTAGGAGATAAAACATGTTTAGTCAGACTGCCAAACAAAGAAGAAAAAACAAAAATTATGGAAAACAAAAGTAAACTTAAAGAAGTGAAAAAAGAAAAAATATATATAAACAATGATCTAACGACAGAGGAATTACAAATACAGAAGGAAATACTAAGAATAGCAAAATATGAAATAAAGAAAGGTAAACGTGTCCAAATTAAAGCCAACAAACTTATAATAGATGGTCTAGAAAGAAGATGGAATAGAAACACCAACCAGCTGGAGGACCATCATGGAGGTGGTTCAAAAAACTAGCAAGGGATGAGACGATGCATTATTCGTTGACGGACAAGGCAAAGAAACAGGAAATGACTGCAGATAAACCCGGGTACAACAAAAGTGCAATAAAGAAAGATAGACAAGAAAACAAAAATAAAAAACGAAGACAACAGAACAAAAAAAATAAAGAGTTGAAAATAAGCACATGGAATATAAGAACCATGCTAACTCCAGGAAAAATGCTAGAAATAGAAAAAGAACTCAAAAAGTATAAAATAGATATTGCAGCACTGCAAGAATTACGCTGGGAGGGACAGGGACAGATTGACAAACAAGACTTTACAATGTTATATTCAGGAGGAAAGAAACAAGGGCAAAAAGGCGTGGGATTCATGATACTAAGGCACCTAAGAGAGAAAATTATAAATTTCAAGCCAATATGCGAAAGGATGGCCTATGTTAGAGTCAACAGCAAACCATTTAATATATCAGTCTTGAATTTATACGCCCCCACAGAAACAAGCAATGCAGACGAAAAAGAAATCTTTTATGATAGGGTCGAAGAGGAGATAGAAAAAATACCCAAAGAAGATGTCATATTTGTACTAGGAGACCTCAACGCCCAGATTGGAAAAGAGGACTTTTTACAACAAATTGCAGGAAAGCATACAATACACGAAAACACGAATGACAATGGGCAAAGACTATGTAACCTAGCAACAAGAACAAATTTGTTAATAAGCTCAACAAAATTTGAACACCCTAAAATACATAAGGTAACATGGAGGTCACCAGATCAGAAAACATATAGTCAAATTGATCACATAATGATTAATAAACGAAAGCAATAGTCAATAAAAGATGTAAGAACGTTCAGAGGTGCGTGTGCAGATTCAGACCACTACATGGTCACAGCCACTATAAGACAAAAAGTTAAAATTGAAACAAAACAAAAAAACCAACATAAAAAGTGGAATGTCAATAAAATGAGTAATGAAGAAGTAAGAAAAAAATATGAAGAGGCAGTAACAGTTCAAATAAAAGAGAAATATAAAGCAGAAGATATAAACACAGAATGGAAGACGATCAAAAAATCAATAGAAGAAGGTGCAAATATGCAGATAGGTAAAAGTCAGGCTAAAACAAAAAACGAATGGTATAACCAAGAATGTAGAGAAATAACAGGAAAAAAAGTGCAAGCCAGAAATAAATGGCTAAGAACAGATAAAGAGGAAGACAGAGAAGAATATGAAAAATTAAGAAGGAATGCTAAGAAAGTGATAAGGCAAAATAAAAGAAGATGGGTAGACAAAAAAATGCAGGAAATAGAGCAGGAAAGAACAAACAGAAATACGAAAAGTTTTTACAAAAAAATTAAAAAACAAAACAAAAAATACAAGGGCAAAACAAACGGAATAAAAAATAGAGAGGGAATAGTGATAATAGAGGACCAAGAATACAAACAAGTATGGAGAGATTACTACAGAGAGCTTTTGACGGGGGAAACAACAGAAGAAGAAATGCATAATGAGGAGGAAACGGTGCACGAAGAAGAAGCAGATGAAGTAGATATCGAAATTTCAAAAGAACCAACATTAGAGGAATTGGATGAAGTAATACAGAGAAGCAAAAATGGAAAAGCCCCTGGTAAAGATGGCATTAATATGGAACTAATAAAATACGGGGGAAGGGAACTAAGAGGAAAAATACTGGCACTATTGAAAAATATATGGAAAGAAGAGAAAATGCCAGCGGACTGGGAGGTAGGGCAGATCATAACAGTACATAAAAAGGGAGACCAACAAATCTGTGAAAATTATAGAGGAATAACGTTACTAAATACAACATATAAAATATTGACATCGATAATAAAAAAGAGGTTATCAAAGATCACAAAGAAGACAGTAGGACAGTACCAATGTGGATTCACAGAAGGAAGATCTACAATAGATGCAATACACACAATAAAACAAATAATGGAAAAAGCAAACGAGTATAAATTAGAATTGGAAATGTTATTCATAGACTTCAAACAGGCATTTGATTCAATTAAAAGGAACGGATTAATGATAGCACTTAAAAAATTAAAAATTCCACATAAACTCAGAAAATTAATAGAAATGACAATGAGAACTACAAAAATAAGCATAAAGACACAAAGAGGAGAGACAGAGGAATTCATTATAAATAAAGGGATGAAACAAGGAGATGCCTTATCAACAACGCTATTTAATCTAGCATTAGAATATGTACTACGAAATATAAATAAAGGAAATCTCAGAACAAGAGGTGGTCAAATAATTGCATATGCAGACGATATTGCTATTATTGCAAAGAACAGAAAAATAATGAAAGAAATGCTAGAAGAAGTAAGAGAGAAAGGGGAGGTAATGGGGCTAAGATTAAATCAAGAAAAGACAAAAATATTAAGATTAGGGAAAAAACCAATGAAAGAAAAAATCAAAATAGGAAGTTCTGAGTTTGAAGAAGTAGAATACTTCAAATACCTAGGAGTTACAATAAGTAAATCCGGAGAAAGGAAATCCGAAATAAAAGAAAAAATATTAGCAGCGAATAAAGCTTATTTTGCAAACAAAACATTACTTAAAAGCAAAACACTGACTAAAAAAAGTAAGATGAGCATTTATAACACCATAATTAGGCCAATATTATTATATGCAGGAGAAACAATGACGATGGTTAAAAAAGATGAAGACTTAAGAATAGCAGAGAGAAAGATTATGAGAACCATACTAGGACCAATTAGAACAGAGCAAAATGAATATAGAAGCAGAACAAATGCAGAAATTAGGGAAGAACTTAAGGAAGACATCGTAACTAAAATAAATCAATGCAGAGTTAGATGGTTAGGTCACATTTGGCGAGCAGGCGATGAGGCAGTGACATACGCAATGATGGAATGGAATCCAGGAGGAAAAAAGAGAAGGGGAAGACCTAGATCAAAGTGGCTGCAAGAAGTTGAAGAAGACCTCCAAAGGGCAGGAGTCAGAGAATGGAGAGGAAGAACTAGAGACAGGAAAAAATGGAGAGATATTGTCAAGAAGATAAGATAAACAAAAAAGACTGATCCACTTAAGAAATCGGATCTAGAAAGCATTTGCGGTTTAACCCCACACTGGGGTGTATAGCCATTATATATATATATATATATATATATATATATATATATATATATATATATATATATATATATATATATATATATATATATATATATATATATATATATATATATATATATATATAATTGAGTGAATACACACATTTGTGGATCTTAACCTGCTTAACGACGTTGTTACATTCTGCCCTGTGAAATACATTCCTTCGTCACTGCCTGATGTTGATGGTTTTAAGATCTTCTTCTACATTGTCTATCCACCCTTTACACCGAATTACACCTTGCTGCGACAAAGATTAATTAATCGGAGTCTTTTATAATCAACTTAGAAGTTTAGTTCTCGTCTTAACTTGGACAAAAGGTTATCCAAAATAGTTGTAGTTAAAACAGAGTAGAATGGTCTTTAAAAATACGGCATTATTATCGATTTATTCACTCTTTCATTTTCATTCATTTTGTAGCATCTATTCTTGACTCATTTTATTCAAACTAGGGCGCAAGGCTGCGACTACTCGTTTAAAATATATTTATTTATACTGGTGTACCTTGACGTAAAAAAGATATAAAACAAAGACATAAAAACCTCATTCAATGCGATCGGAACTGTGTTCCATTCTTATAGAGCCCAGTAAAATATTTCATTCATAAAAATCGATCTTGTCACAATACGATAAACTTATTTTTTAGCTTTAAGATATTCCAGGCGTATTGTGAAAAGAATATTTTAGAGTAAGTAGAAAGAATGAAAATATTTGGATACATATATATAAGTAAAGATTTTGTACGACTTTTGAAAATATTGTCAATGGTGAAATGGAGAAATTCTGTCAATATTGTCAGAATTTATATTGGTAGTTTATCTAGCAAAATAAACCCTCTCCGTATCTTTCTTCTATAAAGGTTTTTTTTTTTTGAAAATGGTATACAGAAAAAAAATTCATTTTGTCATTGTATTTATTATTGATAATTTTCTATATTTTAACTAAAATATAATTGATTGGTTTTTAGACTTCAAAATACATAATGTTGAATATATGCACATACATGCACTCGCTTGAAAAATATACATACATGAAAAATTATCTCTTTTTTATTTATCTCGGCAAATTAAATTATTTTGTTTAGTTTGTTTCATATTAATCTAGTTCTCTCCTGCAATATTAAGCTCTACATTTAAACCAACTGATTGACAGCTCAATTGGCGGTTTTACCTACAGTCCCATTAAAACCAGCTCGCCAAACTTTATAAAGAAAGAGCACGGCATTTGGAACAAAGACAATATTCCTTGAGTAAGTGTCAAATCTTGTTAGCGTTTCCTTGACAAATTTGACATATTTCCATAATCCGTTACGAATGCACCAAAACACAACTGAAATATTACGCCCTATTATAAGTTACGATTCCTCCCATACTTCAGCT
Source organism: Diabrotica undecimpunctata (assembly GCF_040954645.1). Taxonomy (NCBI): domain Eukaryota; kingdom Metazoa; phylum Arthropoda; class Insecta; order Coleoptera; family Chrysomelidae; genus Diabrotica; species Diabrotica undecimpunctata. Next base: position 31,566,003 of record NC_092812.1, read on the forward strand.
TCTGTCTATTTGTACGACAGTGGCGGCTCTTTGATCGGAGCGACTGACACAACAAATTATTGTTATAAATGTTTTTATTTTTGCTTTTATTATTTTTATTTCAGTCTAAATTATTTTGGTAATATATATGATGAATATCAATGATCAGAATTTATATTCTGTGGTTAAAGGAATTTTATATCTGAATTTTATAAATTGACGTGACGAGATTTTCATTTTGTAACGATAATATTTTGCCTACCATAGGGTAAGATTTTGGGGGTAGAAGATTGGGGAATAGAAACTATGGGGGTGGAGATAGGGTAAGCAAAATAAACGCTACTTGTGCGAACGGCACTCAGGTTTTGGTAGGAGAGCTGGGGTCGTGGATAAGTAAAAAATATCAAGGGGTTTGGATTGGGGCAACTACAAAAATATGAAACAAACGGTCATGAATCTCTTGGGACAAAATAAAAAGAAACAGGAAACACCTCTAGTAATTTATAAAGAGCGCCACTTCAAGGTGCCTAATTATAACTATTACAACAACTAGTTGTAACTTGAGATATAATTATTAAACATAAAAAACATATCTTTTCCAAATGGAAACTCAAAAAAAGGGTTAGTTAAAAAAGAATAAACAAAATGTTAAGAAACAAAATTTAACATTTATTTTTGTGTCACCACAAACAGTTACAAAATAGACAGTGAAAAAATAATACAACAATAGTCGCAAAATACAAAAATACAAAAAAGACTGACATGTTTCATCTGTTTACAAATTCCAGGAGTTGGAGATACTATTATAAACTTACAAAATTTACCGCACAGAGATTAATCTTTTTTTAAAAATAAAACAAACTAAAATCAAAAATAATAAAACGAGCTGTCGTGAGTTAACATTAAATAAAAAAAAAACTGAACAAATAAATTGACAGCTAAAGTCAAACCCTAAAATTTTACAATTTATTAATTATTACAAATCTTTTTTTTTATGAAAGCAAATTCTTATTACATATTAAAAAAATGTCTGTTTTTACTTTAAAATTTGAAAGTTACCTGGATTTCACAAAAATTCCACTTGCGCTGTAAACTGGACTTCTTAAAAACTCAACAATGGCTGTGAATCTCTAACACACGAACAAAAAGGAAAATGGGTCACTGGAACACAAACCTTGGAAACTAAACTGGACTTGGCTTCTTAAAAACAGGAAAAGGTACAACTGGATATAATGGCAACATTTCAATCCTCACTTAAAACTGTAACTGAACCATTAAACTGCTACTATATTTTACATATTTTTCATAAAAAAAAATACGAACAACGAGGAACATTTCAAATTTGACGTAAAATTTGGACATAACGCTGAAGACGACCGCTCTTCACCGCGGCCCGAACGAAAGTGACGAAATTATTTTAAAAAATTGATCGCATAAGTTGGAATAAACAAAACACTTTGGGTTTAAGACACATAAACAAGACACAACGGAAATTAAGACGTAAATTCTTAATTTGAAAACTCAATATCGGGCGGTTTGAACAAAGAAATATCGAAGAAATTTGCGCCTGTGACCTAAACAAACAATAAAATGATTTATTATCGACGGCGGCGACCTAAAAAGAACGAAAGATTATTTGGGTTTTAAATTGAAGGATACGAACTAAGAAACATTGAAAAAATTCTTCGTTATCATAATGCATATATAAGGGAATTTCAATTAACACATATACGAGGGTATTCCAATAAATTTCAAATGGTACAATTTCAGTCAAGGAATCCCAATTATTCTTTAAATCCGCTTGATAAAATCTCTTTAACTCCGGACTTTATTGAAGATTTTGTCGGACTCGTCACTGACGTTTGTCTTGAAATGTGTGCCAGGAAGACATTCCAAACCTTGTCAAAGACTAGAGCATATATTCCTGAATACCTATGGATAGTACTTCTTTTATTGTATCGCAGATTGATTGATTATTTCTAGTAAGATCAGCTACATTATCATTAAATTATATTATTGTTGATTTCCATTACATAATAATCTGCCAGTAAGGACCAGTGTTCATTGCCACCTAGCTCTGGCTTTTTGTTTTAGAGCTAAAAGTTTTCTTTAACTTTCACCAGATAATTTTTTTAAACTTTTCCTTAAGGCCTGTATTTTCTTGAACTTCTTTTAAACCTTGAACCTAACTTTTAAAGAAACAAAGAGGTCATATTATGTGTAACATTAATTATCATGTATATAGACCTTTTTATGTATATTATGATCCATTATTTATTGTTGAAAACATGATAAAAGTATCTCAATATTCTTTTCCCTATATATGTATTTAAAAATAATATAAATAAGTTAAAATAGTGAATTGTTAGAAACATCATGATAAGAAAGTCACAAACAAAGTGTTTGTGACTTTCGTCTGCGTCTGACTTTCGACTGCGTCGAATATCTTGTCCTGTGTCGAATGTCACGTGATTCATATCATTTCACGTAACATTTCACGTCAAATGTCATGTACTGCGTGGAATGTCACGTCCTGCGTAGAATGTCACGTCATTTACGTCATTTCACGTGACATTTCACTTCCTGTGTCAAATGTCACGTCCTGCGTCGAATGTCACGTGATTCACGTCATTTCACGTGACATTTCACGTGAAACGAGGATACGTTATGCCGGAGGCCTATGTTTAGCAGTGAACGTAGCACGACAGACCCACGTTTATCAGTGGACGTTGCCGCAAAGGCATACGTACGTCGCGATGAGTCATAAGCCGTTTAGGCAGTATGACGTAACGAAGAAGAAGAGATTAAGCGATAAGCGACCATTTCTTACGACCCTCTGGTCATTGTCGATCGCTTCTTTTACTTCTTGTACGTTCAACGAGCCATCGACACGTTTCCATCGAGACCCTGATGGACAGGTACCACGATGTGGAGCCTCCACCACGAAATGATCGGGAACCGGCCCCATATATGCCTCCATTGGTCGGGAACCGGCTTTATAAATCTACTCTCCTTCGATAATTTGCTGTCAATGTCTAATGTCGTTGTAGCATCTATAATATTTCTTTTTAAAATAATGCGAATTTTTAATTTTCCTTAAAGAGATTTCGCTTTTTGATTGTTTAGGGATTTATACGTTACGGCTAATATTTATATGGTTCCTGTATTTATTTTATAAATTTAAAATACATTTTTTAAATACTAAGGAAAATCTAATTTTCGAAATAATCTTGAAAAGTATTACTTGTTTAGTAAATTTCTACTGTACAACGCCTATGATTCTTACCTTTATAACAGCTAATACTAAATCCTCATCTCAGCAGCAGTGAAGCGACTTTGATACGGTGGTATTAATTTGAATATCATATTTAAGTTTCCCTATTTTAATGTGATTCTTAAGCTGCTTCCTTGTCACATTTTAAATTAACTATTCCTTTTTGGAATAAAACACAATATTCATTAAAGTATTCTACTTCTGAAGTTTTGATTTTCACCTTGTCCCCAAATACAAATAAAATTTATTTTGTTATCTGTTACTTGAAAATAAAATTAAACTAAAATAATTTGTATTAATAAGTAGAGATAAAGAGCCTGTAGATGCATGTATTGCATATTTTTGTTCATTTTAAACCATATTGCATATTTCAGCTAAACACGACATATTTTGCATATTTTAAAATTAAATTCTATAAAAGTTGAACCTACTACCTACAACCTGAATTTAATAATTATGGGTTTTCCAAGAAAAATATTACTTTATTGGCATAGCAAGTCGTAGGTATCTACCTGCTATTAAGGTTCTATTTATATTCAGTTTCCGTCAAACATTTGCTTGCAAAATTTATGTATTGTGTTTAGTGTTTTTGAAATGTTTAAACTTAAATATGACTACTATTCAAAAAAGATTTTGGATAAAGTTTTTTTCCGTGTTAAACATTTTTTGCACACCTTTACGTATGCAAATCTATAAAAAAATAACCAGGTATAAGCTTGCCTCCAGAAGCTGTAATTACAAGATGGAAAACATCGATTAAAGCAGCTATTTTCTACGAAAATCATTTTGATACCATAAAAGACGTTGTATTAGAATTTAAAAATGACTCAAAGTGTAACTGAAAGAACTTAAGTTAATTTTAGTTTTTTAACAGGCCTAATAAAGTTATTCGAACAAAAAAGTTACTACACTTTTTTTGCTTATTGTCACACAATTCCTTCAGATACAGGGAATAAAGTTAGAAATAAATTAGGAAATGTATTAGAAAAAAATTGGGATTTTGATAGTTTAAGGAAGTTGTATGTATTTGGAAAAATTTTACTCGGAAAATCTGCCGAGTTGTCAAATTAGTTTACTGCCTAAATTAAAATATTGTTTTATAATGTCATGTCATAAATTTCATGAAAATAACCATCTGGAACGCCAATGTGCAAACACAGCATGCACAGGAGGTAAAAGCATCCATGTCAATTCACAACATCGACAGGAAGTTAATATCTGAAACACATCATACCAATCGAAGTTATCTCAAAATTACAAACTAGCTGATAAATAATACCAAATATCCAGACAGCACTACACATGGAGAAACTGTAATTATTATTACATCATGAATAAGACACTATCAGCTTAATGAATTTTAAAAAAAATGTATCCAAGCAACTAGTTTTTCTCAGTTTCTCTAGATTCTCTGATATTTAGTAATAATTCAAGCCCAAAATGACACTATAAATAGCAATATTAACTTACTACAAAGGCAACTCCTCAATATATCAAGAGGAAAATCTATAAACTAATCAACTGATACAAATAGAATTCCAGATTTGGGAGTTCCATCCGAAATTCAAGTTGCCCAATCTTGTTTTAAATTTTTGGCCGACCACCCACTATATTCTTGAAACGAAACATACAGGGCATTCTTAAATAATATAATAAAGTAATAAATACATACATGGAGATTCCATGGATAATTCCAGGATCTTCTTAATGTTCAGCCTGGTAGTCAACATCAACAATATCATCATCATCATTTGGCTCTACAACTCTATGTGAGTCTTGGCCGCGTTCACTATTTGCCTCCATTGTTGTCGGTCCTGAGCAGCTATTTTCCATTGCTGTATTCCCATTTTGCGTAGATCACTGGCTACTGCGTCCTTCCATCTCTTTCTTGAGCGACCAACTGACCTTCTGCCATCGGGCCTTTCCCAGAATGTGGCGTTCAGGAGTCTTTCGTCACTCGATCTTAGTACGTGGCCCACCCATCTTATTTGGTTTGCTTTAATGTAGCGTATTGTTTTCATCTCCATATTTTATCTGGATTGCAATATTGTGTCCTCTTCTCCATTCTCCCGTTGTCTCTTATCTGCAAGGCCTATAGATAGTCCGCAGTATCTTTCTTTCCAGTACCAGTAATTTTGTCGTTTCCCGCTGATTCGGAGTCCATTTCTCTCTTCCATACGTTATTGTGGGACGAATTATTGTCTTGTACACTCTTATTTTTGCTGGTATTGAGAGTATTTTTGATTTAAGTACGGTCATTAATGAGTAACGTATTGGTCCTAAAGTTTTGGGAAGAATTTCAAAAACATATAACTCTGACCACAATAATCTTATATTTTTATTAAATTATTCAACAATTTAACTTAATTATCCTTATTATAAATCAAAATTTAAATGACAGACAAGGGACCATTATTTTCGATTTACCTAATAATTCCCCTAACACGTTGCATTATCTTTTGGACGACCTCGGCGTCAATTTCTCTAATTTTTGTATATATGCGGCGTCTTAACTGTTCCTGATTTTGTGCTTCCCATCCGTTATTATAGACTTTCCGACTTAATATTGCCCAGAACTCTTCAATTGGACGAGCCTGAGGTAGGTTGGGGGGATTGTCTGCTTTCGGTACAAAGGTAATGTTGTTAGTTTCGTACCAGTCCCTTATGATCCTCGCGTAATGACATGAAGGAAGATATGCACTCGCCTTAACGCGCGGCAACATCTCGGAATTCTCTCTAATTGATCCTCTGTGTATTTTGAAGCTTTCCTTCTTTTCCGGTAGATAATATTGTTACTCGATAGGGTCCTGTATACTGTAGTCTTTCCAACATGAAATCTTCTGGCCAATTTTCGCTGTGAGACCCCAATTTTGTTCTTAGCTGCTTCAATCAGTCTTGCCTCTCTTATATGGTTCAAAATCCGCGGTCGGCCACTTTTACGCAAGTTAACACATGGTATCTCTTCTTCACATTCTCTGATTGTGCGATAAATTGTCCATATGCTTATGTTTTGATCTCGATAAATATTAACAATATCTCGTTTCGACATTCGCCCAACCATATTATAAACACCTCGACGAATATCAATTTTATAAGACATTTTGCACAGCACAAACCAAAATATTCTGCTTTGTTTATTAAATGTCAATAACTGATGATATTTCAATTCCATGGCCTTCTTTGTTAAATGCATTTTGCTTCTCAATCAGACCAGGTGAAATTTTTCCCAAAACTTTAGGACCATACGTTAATATGTCCTGTTTCCTGCAATGATCCTGGCTGGCACGTCCTTTTCATATTTATTTTCAGATTCACCAACAATAGCAATAGTGGAGAAATACCATGAATTATCTAATAAGTTAAAAATATCAGAAAAGCGAAGGTTAAAGAAAATACGGAACACAAAACTTACACCCCAGGTCAAAACTAGATTTATAACTCGATCAATGAACACAAAATTGTACCAAAATCTGAAAAAAACAATAAATCAAGGATGAAATTTCAGGAAACTATTATCGACCTAAAAATGCGTCTAAATTTTTTTAGCTTCAGTAGTTTTTATAACACTGCTTGGGATGACTATCGGGTGGATCAAGTAGCTTGGTAGTTATTACAGCTGGTCCTAAGCCCGGATAAAAGTGGAGGGTTAATAAGCAAGGTTATCAACCTATCTATCTTAAAAAAGAATCAGTGCTCAAAGAACCCGTCAACAAGTCTAGGAAACAAGACGGAACCAAATGACAACGAAAACGGTAAGAAAAAACACATCGAGAAAGGATATGTTAACGATATCATGTTGGAGTATCTCATCATCGATAAGCAGAGAACAAGCAGTTAACTCTGGTAATAAGCATAAAAACAATACTGTTCAGTACTACATCAACAATTTATCAACTAAAGAAGTTACAGCGGTGCTTTGATCTGATTACCGCCAAACTTCTTAAAAAAGTATTTAAATTAAGTATTTATTTTAATTTTTGTACATAAGCTACAAATAGTTTTTTTAATTACGACACAATAGAAAATTATTGCCATATGATACTTTCATGCAAATTGTCTGTAGATAAACAAACTATTTACTTATTGTAGCTTATATTACAGATCGTAAAACAATATATAAAAAATATAATAAATTAACTGTCCCTAGAGCTTTAAAATTTTATGCCTGTATACAAAGTTCGTTAACGAGAGAACTGGCAGATTGCAGCTAGGGAAAGCGTGTTTAAAAATAAGACGCAGGTTGATATATCGTCGAAAGGTTTTGTCAGCTAAAATAGCTGCTCCCGATATCCACTTTGGCGCTGTTTTGAATGGCTAGAGGGCGGTGTTGAACAGATCTGGTATTGTACGAGGCATCTGCACCGGACCGACTTCTACTCAAAACGAGTTATTGCCTGACTTTTTATAATTTACATGCCAATGTTTTACTTTATTTCGCTTCCCCTGACGAATGCAGCTTCTGAGTTTTCGCCTCCGGATACTTTTCAAAATAAAAGCATACGAGCATATACTTACTTTATGAAGTTTTGAATGTGGATGTGTAGTCTAAAGTGCAGATATTATCAAATATAATTCGCCTCTGAAACTATTTTCTTGTTGCATTTTTATATTATATGTTATATTTTCGTGGAAATGAATATTTATAGTTGGAAATACTGTTTTGTGACTTTTATTGGTATTCAAATTATGATAATTTGGAAAATATAACATAATTTAAAAAATGTCATTAAAACGTAGTCAGGAAATAAATAAAATCTACGAGAAGGGGATTGCGTCATCAGTAGAGACTGGATTATATGCAAAATGCATGTGCATATATATGCAGCATATTTGTGGGTTTGTTTATAAATGCATATGCTAATCATATTTACTTGATTAAGAGCATATTGCCACATATTTGAAAATATCACATAAATAAGTTGAATAATGTTCGGTTGTTTCAAGCCTTTCGCAACGGTAAATTGATCTGATATGTGACCCTGCCAAGCAATTTCACACGTAGAGTTATTTAGTGTCATTTTAACTAGCCGGATTAGTTTCTTTGGTATACCCAAATGTTCCATTGCTCGATACATTTTGACTCTATCATATGCTTGTCTAAAATCCACAAACAAAACATGCAGGGGAACTTTACCTTCATAACAAGTCGTTTGTATCTCCTTTAATGAGAAGATTTGGTCTACAGTAGATCTGTCCTTTCTAAAGCTGGCCTGATACTCATGTAGGATTGTTTCCGTATAGCAATTTAGTTTATTTCTCAATATTCTTGCCAAGATTTTGTATACCGTGTCTAGTAAGGCTATACCTCTATAGTTGTCACACTTCAGTTTGTCTCCTTTTTTATGCAGAGGGCACATGCCGGCCTCAACCACTCCGATGACATTATGTCCTTTTCCCATACTTGTACTAGTAGCTGTCACCACGTCCTCCTCTGTAGGCTGCCTTTCAACCATCACATCTTCTCCAACAGTCCAGTTGTCTACTGGTTCGTGCTCCACCTCACCATTTAATAATTCTTCAAAATGTTTTTTCCATTCCCTTATTATTTCTGCCGGATAGCTAATTAAATTTCCGCCTTTACCTTCATATAACTACAGTGGCTTTGGTAACCTTTTCCCATCTTTTTAACTTCTTGATAGAACGACCTCACCTCTTTGTTTTTAAACTTCTCTTCTATCTATTTTAATTTCAACTCATTGTGGTATCTCTTTTTCCTTCTACACAGAGCTTTCAATCTTCCTCGAATTTTTATATATTCTTGTTTTTTACACTTTCTATTATCTGTTAATATTTGTTATCTGATCTTCTTCTTTTCCTTTGCTATCGCCTGACACTCTTCGTCAAACCAATCTTTGTTTGTACTTCTCTTGGAGTCGCACTTAACTATTTTCTCACTAGCTTCTCCTACGGCAGATTTAATTTGTTCCCAGGCTTGATCTGTCCGTAAATTTTGGTCACATTGTTGTAGAATTTTATTTATTTTTTCTTCATATTTATTTATTTTAGTATGGTTTTTTAGGCGGTAGTTTTAGTTTCAAGAAAAAAAATATAAGTTATCTTAAAAATTTGAAGTCCATATTATTGCATTAGACTCCTATTTACTGAACCGTTTTATTACAGATTCCATGTGAAATAAAATTCCAAATTTCCCAACACTTGAAAACGGCTCTCCATTAATATAAACTATCTAAGGACTTCAAGAAACCACGCCAGAAGCTTCTGCAGAACAACATTATTCAAACTTGTCACATATCGTCGGGGCAAGAAATGTTTGCAAAAGATGTATGCAATTTTTTTGTAAGTTGCAATATCCCACTGTATAAATTGGAAGCAAGGTGTGTCAAAATATTTTGAAAACATATTGTAAAGTTGAAAATAAGTCAGTACAGGTACCAAGTTCTTCAACTCTTCACAAGAAATATGTAAGGGCATCTTACAAAGACGTTATTGAAGGTATTAAAAGCCGGGTAAGAGATGAATATCTGTGAATATCTGTCGACGAGACTACTGACGCAAAGGGTCGGCAAATCGCGAATTTAATTATTGGAGTTTTAGTTTAGCTGATGACTCCAACAAGTCGTTTTAATCAGCGTAAAATGTTTAGAAAAAACCAACTATGCAACAATTGCTCGATTTGTTAATGAATCGTTGACAAATTTCTTTTTACCGAATCAAGTAACTTCTGAAAAAAATTTGCTACTAGTTAGTTAGCGATGCCGCTTCCTACATGGTTAAAGCTTTTACTAGTCTTAAGATTTTTTTTTCGAATTTGATTCATTGTACATGCTTAGCGCATTGTTTAAACAGGGTGGCAGAGAAAGTTAAACTCGAGTTTCCAAATGTAAACACTTTAATCAACAATGTAAAGAAAGTATTTTTAAAAGCACCATTGCGAGTAGAAGTATATAGTGAGATGCTTCCCGATATCCCTTTGCCACCGGAACCAGTGTTGACTAGATGGGGGACGTGGTTGAATAGTGCCGTATTTCTTGCAAATAATTATATTGATAGCAAAAATGTTACATCAAATTTTGATCCTTCTTGTTGTATTGCTGTTCAGAAATGTCAAAATATTTTTAGCGAGAATTCTGTTCAGAATGAACTGTCCTATATAAAAGCAAATTTTGACATAATTGTTTTTACAAAACTAGAGAGTCAAAAATTATCTTTAAATGATAGTATTTGCATTGTTGATTCTGTCAAAGAAAGAATAGTAAACCTTTCAGGGACAATTGGAAAAAAAAATTAAAGATAAATTTAGTGAAGTTTTAAACCGGAATAAAGGCTTTTCTTTATTACGATCAAGAAATAACCAATGGAAGCTTTAACGAAGTTATTAATATGGATCCCTCGCTACTGTCAAATTTTAAATTTGCGCCAATTACATCATGTGACGTTAAAAGATCGTTTTCCTCATATAAGCACATATTAACTGATAGAAGGCATAACATTGCTCTTGAAAATATTAAACATTTTATGATTATATACCTACTGTAACAGCAAGAACGAGGACATTTTCTTGTGAATTTTCATTTATATTTTTTTATTAAATGTAGTAATAAATAAACACTCTCTAAGTTATCCTATAATTTTATTTCTCACCAAATCTCAAAACCTAAAAATTAAAAAATATTTTTTTTAAGTGCATATATAAATGCATATTGCATATAATAAAGGCATTTGGTTACTTCATGTTGTATGCATATTTTAACCATTTTTTAGAGCATATAATCCAGTCTTTAGTCATCAGACATAAACTACATAGTAATAAGAGTGTATGCATTAACTACTTCTCCAATATCGAAACTTATACCAATTTAACAAGGTCATAAAAATTGTTAATTGATCAGATTCGTAAGGTATTTGTAGGAATCTTCTTTATATTGGATTAAGCCACCATTGGGAACCAGAATGTGACTTTGGCTGTATTGTACTCACAGAAGCATTTAAAAATGAAGATCATCGTGTTTCATAACTTGATAGGTACCATACAGTTTATAGTCAAGGAACTATTAATAGAAATAATAGAACAGTAATATATTTAAACAACTTTTTTAAACTTTTAAATACGTTAATGTATAACAACGGAATAATGATATTGATAACTTCGCTTTACCGTCCGCCTTCAACAAAAATAAAGGATTTCGTATCAAAATTAAACGAACACCAAGACGAGACAAAAACATTTTTAAAATACTGCCATATTTTGGTGAAGGATATAGAAAATAATAAAATACCTAATTGCTTGAATAATTTTTTAGAACATAAAAGAACTGTTTAGATTAGATTTTTGTTAAATATAAACCTGAACAGAGAATAAATAGTTGTAAAGCAGCTGTTTATTATTACAGATTATAAGGCAACTTAATTCAGGTATAAAACAGTAACAGTAAACAGTAACAGTATAAAATTTTTTAAAATAAAAAACCACAGAAAGAATCTATCTATATAAAAGGCTAAGATGACATGTCACACATAAATCACATAAATATGCCAGCAAACTCGAAAAAGAGGAGGCTTATATAGAATATCGTAACTAATATCACATACTTATTAATGCTGCAAAGAAAAATTACTTGAAAAAGAAATTATAAAAAATAATTTTAAAATTAAAGTCATTTTGAAGTTCTTAGAAAATCTGTGGAGAATAGTGAATAATACTCAAAATATCAAATAAATACATAATGAAAATAACCATTGTATTACCAACAAAAATGAAATCGCTCATTCGAAAAAAATACAAGTTACAGACTATAATAAGAGAACAGAGACTGGGTGTGCAAGAACGAAAACTAGGCAATTATCTGCGACAAAGAGGAACTAATGAAAAGGTGGAAGTAGCATTTTCAAGAGCTTTTAAACCCAAAAAAAGAACAAATATAAGAAAAAGAAATAATTCATCACACAGCAAAACAAATAGTTGAAGAAGCAACTTTGAAAGAAACTATATACGTCATAAAACATCTGAAAAATAAGAAAGCACCTGGTACAGATGGAATAACTGCAGAAATGATAAAAAATGGTGGACATGTAACATGGAAGCGTATTCATAAATTAATGTGCTGCATATGGATACGAGAAATCATCCGAGAGGATTATAAAGTAGGAATTATACTAACTTTGTACAGGGGGGAGACAAACGACTCTGTGAAAATTATAGGGGCATAACAGTGTTAAATGTTATCAGGTTATATTATCAGGAATTATATACAGCCATCTTGTATCATTTCCTTAAGCAATAATTATGAATAGCAATATTATTTCAGACAAAAGAGGTTAACTATAAGCCAAATACATATGTTAAGAGGTATACATGAAAAATGTGCTGAATATATCATACCAATTTACAACAGGCATTTGATGGAGTAAATAGAGAAACAATGTTAAAACAACTATCCATGTTAGGAATACCGAAAAAGTTACTTAAATTTATACAAAAAAATACGCCAACAGCTTGGTATCAGTCCTATCTATAAACAAGTCCCAAACAGCACAGACGAAATCAACAAGATGATCAAATTCCTCGAGAAAAATCAACTTCGAAATAAAATATAAATATTTAATGTTTTTTCTATTTAAATGTTAACTATATTATTTGTAATTTATATTACGTCATGTAAACTGTAAACTGCAACTCAGCCGAGTGACCATAGATGCCACATGCACGTTAATTTAAATAATAAAAAAAAATGTTTATATCCTGTAATTAAAAATATCATCGCGTAAGCCTTTCAAGGAATTATAAAGGGGTCAATAGTTGTTGACGGCTGCAATAAGCCAAAGCCTAAAACTCACCCTATTGCAAACCCTTGACATGGAATCTACGGTATGGACAGAGATTTTTGCGACATGACGATACGCAGGAAGTGAGTCACTCTATATAGAATATGTGCTAATGTATTCATTTTTCTTTTCACTTAAAATCAGAGTGAGTCATCTCAGCTTACGTTCATAATCCACGTCACAGCTTGTTCCGGGTCTAACTGTAGTGAATTAATTGAGGTAAATATTTATTTATGACTATATTATTTAAAGGACTTAATAAATATAAACGTGCATTAATTAAAAACGCCCGCTTTCCGATTTTAACAAATTGTGGCTTTAAATAACTTTTTAATTTATGGCCCAATTTTGTTGATTTTGGAACAAGTAGACAGAAAATAATCCCAGAATAATTCACATAATTCAAACTTCCATATACTGCTGGATTTATACAGATGATACAACAAAAACAACATTATGTTTCTATCAGATTGGTGCAAGAAGTATAAATATACTGCGGTAAAATTCAGCTTTTGACAACTATGGAACAATTAAAGATTAGAAAAAAACATAAAGCGCTAACAGTTGATAAGAAAATAATAAAACAATTTTTTAAAATTTGGTATTATTGCTCCTTTTTGTTTGGATAATGATCCTCTGCATCATTATACGAATTTGTGGTCTCTATCAGTACTTTTTTCCTGTAAGACTTTTTTCCCTTTTCCATAAATGAGACAACCCTAATGGCTCTCACGTAATGGTCAAACAACCAACCAGATATATCATAAATAAGTTAATAGGCATAAGAGCTGCAAAAAACGTAATGGATGTGAGAGCTAGGAAGTATGTGGTTCGCATCACTTTCAATTACAAATATAATTTAGATGCCGTGTAAACAGACAGGAGAAGAGCAAGACCACAAGCACCCAAAGACTGAAAAATTAACTGAAACATCCAGAAATAGAAAAGCGATTGCGAGAAGAATTGAATAGAGGATTTTTACATCAGAGAAAGGAAACAATACAAGAAGAGGAGAATAAGATTAAGAGGTTACCGACTGAAACGGCCCAAAGAATGATGTGAATTAAAAAACGATAAAGAAAAGAGTTTTGATTTGGTAAAGAATGAAAAAAGCAATAGACTAAAGAAATTAACCATATTCCTGCATAATAAAACAAAGAAAGGCAGACAAAATATGCAGAAGACAAAAAGAGAGATGAGATGAGACGAAAATGAACAAATACTTAAAATGAAGGAACATTTCAATCAAGGTGACACTACAAGAGCACAGAAATTCCTAAAACAACTGAGATATATATATATATATATATATATATATATATATATATATATATATATATGTATATATATATATAAACCAAGCATTAATCTTTTTAGAAATGGTAAAATAGAAAATAATAACTGATAATGCAACAATTGGAAAAATTGTTCGAGGGTGTACTAACAAAGCAAATTCAAACAAATAGAGCCCATGCAGTAGCGGATTTGGAGACAACAAAAGATCAGAACCAGAGTAAATCAACATACTCACAAGACAGGAAATAATGGATGTCATTAAATTAAAGTACCAAGTATTAAATTAACAGTGTCGTTACTCGACACTGAGGAGTAGGCAGATTGAGACTTCAGTGCCGTTTGACGGTTCTTGTATTTATACAGAACACGATACAAATATTTACAAAATATCACAATTCGTCAGTGCAACTTACTAATCGTTGAGATTATTTGCATTTGGAAAACAAGCACATTTTACCTAAGCAGTTTTTACTGCATAAATTTACTATTATTTCGAATTAAATGAAATGACAATATCTTCAATTATTCTGCTCTTTTCACAATCTTATAGGCTCAACTCTCTCACATGCACTATGTGTAAGCTAATGGAAAAAATGATCAACAAATGTCTTTTAAGGTATTTTGAAAAACACAAGATTATTCCAAAGGAACAATCTGGCTACCAAAGACAGCGATCCACAAGAGAAAATCTGGTAATACTCCAAATCCATATTTCCAATGCAATAAATTATTGTAAGCAAGATTTGATAGCCCTAGTAACCTTACTTGCAACATATACGCATTTATCAAAAACTTCTTAACATCTAGATCGTTTAGGGTTTTTGTCAATAACTTCCTTTCTTTTCCACACATCCAACAAGATGAGTTCCTCAAGGTTCAGTTTTAAGCACATCCTTATTCATTCTTTTGATTAGCAAGTTAAGTGAAAATAACGCTCCACCAATCAAATGCGTATTATATGTCGATGACCTAATAATGTACTGTCATGGTATATCCATGACAGTACAGATATTTATTCCTGTTTCATCGACTTCGAGAAGGCATTCGACAGGGTCCGACATGAAAAACTAATAGAAGTACTGAGAAATAAAGATATAGACAGACGAGACTTACGAATCATTATCAATCTGTATTGGAATCAAAAGGCCAATATAAAGATAGAAGAACAAAAGTCCGAAAATATAGATATAAAGAGAGGAGTAAGACAGGGCTGTGTTCTGTCACCATAACTGTTTAACGTGTACAGTGAAGCCCTATTCCAGGAAGCGATAGCGGATCTGGGTGATGGAATCTCTGTAAACGGAAAAATAGTAAATAACATAAGATTCGCTGATGACACCGTTATAATGGCAGACACCCTGGAATCGCTACAAGAATTGGTAAATAGAATTAACGTATATTGCATTAGATACGGACTAAAAATAAATAAGAGAAAAACTAAATTTAGGATTGTCTCAAAAACGCAACATGGAAATGAAAGATTAATGATAGAGCAAACCCAAATAGAAAAAGTAGAGACATACAAATATCTGGGAACCTGGGTTGATGACAAAAATGACCAAAGCAGTGAAATCAAAGTCCGAATTGAAACTGCAAGGCAAGCATTTGTGAAAATGAAGACACAGAGACCTTCAGTTGCATCTCAGATTAAGGGCTCTAAAATGTTACATATTTTCTATCTTACTATACGGAATAATAGCTTGGACATTCAAGAAACAACACATAAGAAAAATAGAAGCGTTCGAAATGTGGTGTTACAGAAGAATATTAAAAATTCAGTGGGTTCGAAGGATTACCAATTCTGAGGTACTACGACGTCTAAATAAGGAGTTAGAAATTATGAACAGCATAAAAAGAAGAAAACTAGAGTATTTGGGACACATAACCAGAGGAGAAAAATATGAGCTGCTGAGAATTATTATGCAAGGAAGGATCCAAGGAAGAAGAAGCATAGGAAGAAGACGCATCTCCTGGCTGAGGAACCTTAGAGAATGGTTTAACTGTAGTTCCCTACAACTTTTCAGAGCAGCAGCCAACAAAGTGACCATAGCCGTTATGATATCCAACCTCCGATAGGAGATGGAACTTTAAGAAGAAGAATGGTATATCCAACGCAACTACCAGTAAAATTCTTTAATTAGGGATAAATGATCTACAGAACAAAGTAGCTTCTCTAGGACTTACCCTCTCCCACTCTAAATCCAAAGTTATTAAATTTAGCAGAAGAATAAGAGTTTGCCTAAAAAGGTTAAATATAATCAAAACACTCTCACATTATCATTGGGGTGCGGAAGAAACTACGTTACTGAAAGTTTACAGATCATTAATCAGCTCCAAGCTCGACTATGGATGTTTCGTCTATATGTCTGGTACTAAATCGATCTTAAATTCACTAAATATAGTACACAACACGGCTATTCGTCTATGTCTTGGAGCATTCCGTTCTAATCCGGCTGAAAGTCTTTACTGTGAAGCTAATGAACCTCCTCTATGGCTTAGGCGAGAGAACCTTCTTCTCTCCTATGCTGCTGCAATTTCTTCCAATCCGTCCAATCCAGTATATCATTTAATTACATCATCACACCAACCCCATAACAACCCTCCATGTAACTTAATTATACATCCTATTCCTAGTCTTCTACAACCGTTACTAAAAGATATAAATTTTTCTGAAACCAGAACTCTACCATTATCCAATAATCCCTATTGGACTAACATACTCCCACATCATGATATTTCCCTCACCAAATTTAAAAAGGAATATACCAGTGTTAGTACATTAAGAATTCTCTTTCTAGAACTTATAAACAAAAATAAATATAACATAGTTCTTAACACTGACGCGCCAAAGACTGAAAGTGGTGTGGCATATTCTGTAACTACTGTACAACAGCCTATCGAACTCTCTAAAATTTCTCCCTGGTGTAGTATCCACACTGGTGAACTACTAGCTATCTCACATGCTTTCAAATATGCCCAACAATATCCAAATACACACATAGCCATATGCTCTGATCACAAACCATCCTATCGTCCAAGATATTCATCACACATATCAGCTTCTTATAAACCAAAATACAACTGTTACTCTTATATGGGTACCATCCCATGTTGGTATTAGTGGTAACGAAAAAGCTGATTGCCTTGACAAAAAAAGCCGCATCATCCATGGACATCATTATCAATATACAAATTTGCAACGATCTCAAAGCTAGACTGAAGTAGCTTAATCTATCCACATGGCAGATTCACTGGAATAATGTTACTTCAGCACTGCATGAAATTAAACCCTCAGTGAACCTTCTTACCTATCCCAGTTTATCTCGAAACAATATGGCAATCATACGGAGATTGCATATAGGACATACTTGTCTAACTCATGGCTACCTGATGACATCATCTCTACAACCAAAATGTCAGCACAGCAATACGACTCTCCGAATCAGGCATATACTTATCAAATGCCCTTTTTATGCCAAAATACGCCAACAACTCGATATCAGTACTAACTTCAAAGAGCTCCTAAACAGCACAGACCAAATCAACAAGGTTATCAAATTCCTCGAGAAAAGTCAACTGCTCAACAAAATATAAATGTTATATTACAAGTTTTTATTATTTTCTCCTTAAGTTAAATATTAACTACATTATTTTGTAATTTATATGATATTACCATGTAAATCGTAACTCGTGCTAATGACCTTAGTTGTCACATGCACGTTAATTTAAATAAAAAAAAAATATTCTGTTCTATCCCGAATTGGCTAGCCTGTATTATTCTCGTTAATTAAAATGTATGTTTTTCTAAATAACAACATTTTTTATTACGATTCCTATTTAATCTGATGCATCAATCAAAAATGCTTTAACAAAGATCGGCCTGCAAGTTAAGAATTTAACCCTTAGGCGGTAGAAGGTAAAGGGGTGAATGCTGACAAAACATTCATTATGCAGTTTTCCCCCTTTGAGAGTTCGTGAACTGCACGTTTGTCTCTTCCAATAGCCGACTCTCGAAAAACCGTCTTGAACGGATTTAAAAATCGCGATTTTTGTTAGCTTATCTTCTTTAATTAATGCAAATGGTGGGAGGATTGCATCTGCTGATAAAATTTTTAGGGTGAAAAATTGGAGATTGTCTTTTGCATAACTAATGTAATTTGCCAGTGGAAAAAGAACGAAATTAAAAATAAATAAGTCTATTAAATAATGTATAAATCCAATGAAAATGATTATTTTGACATATGCTTTATAATATCGAGTTAAAATTGACGCCGTCGACGAATATATTTGAATCATAGTAACTTACATAGTTCATGTATTTTAATTTTTGTGTGTTAAATTCGAGTCCATATTTTTCCTCGCTTTTACATTCTTTAACAACATTGTCTTCAGAATTTATACATTGACATTCTTTTTTAAAATAAAACGCTATATAAAACACGTTATCTTGCTAGTGCTACCAAGCTTCTGCTACTCAATTTAGGCTCTTACTTTCAAGTCGGCAAACCTTCAGAACATAAGCAAGTTTGTGGAGGAAGATTAAGGTAACCGATCCCAGACGAATGAGGATCACGACTAACGAGAGCGGAAGAAATGTTCCTCCGATAAGGGTCAATTATCATCCTTAAAAATAAATCGATTAAATCACAGAGTAAAGAAAATACCGCACGGACTAAATAACTACGATCTAGAAAACGAAACAAGGACATGAAACTGGGAATATAAAACAGGTGCACTGATAGTGTTATTAGGGACTCTTAAAAAATCTAACCTAGACATAATAGCTTTAAATGATGAGGTAAAAAGGTATAATGAAAGGACAGAAATTACTGTGCAATACTGATCTTAGGTAATTAAAACCATTTTGTTATCAGTTTGCCATCCAAACTTATTATTTTATTTTTAGAAATTCTACTTTCAAATGAACATTCCAAACACTTTGTTCTTGTTCTACTAAGTTTAAAACTTTATTCTTCAAGAGCTTGTCTTCATTCTTCCACACTTTGTTTTAAATCCGTTTCAGTATTTCCTACTAACACTACATCATCAGCCTACAATAATAATATTACCCTGTTGTTTCAGCACTAATGAGAACAAATAAGGACTAAGCACTGAGCCATTATGCAATCCTACTTTCATATGAAATTTATTAGTCTCCACTCCCTCACAATCTTCCCATACTCACCGTAACTCTTTTCTTATTAAGCGCCCAACACAGAACCTCTCGAGGAACTCCATCATATGTTTCCCCAAGATCAATCAACATTATTTGAATACCATATAACTAAATTGTAGCATTCCCTGATGATGTTGGTGACCACCAAAGAAATATTGGAATTAAAAAATAAAGAGCACACATAGTCTCTATTCTTTTAACTGTTTTCCCAAAAAAAGTCTTTATCTTCTAACTTAATCAACGAGCTCTGATAAACTGACGTTTATTTATATTACCGAATCGATGATAGTATTTAGGTCATTATAGCTTTATTCGTGGTTATATTAAATGGTAAAAATTGATCCAATAAAAGTCTTTCATATGCAATGGCGGATATCAAACATATTGAAAAATGAAGTGCTTTCGAGGCATTTCCATTTACAGCTTTTTCGTTCAGTTATAAACCCTGCCAGGTATCTGACGGGCTTGAATCACGATTAATCCTTAAAAACGATTTCTGGCTTACATGACCATTTTAATTGATAGAAATAGATATTATTTATAGATATTTTTTATTAGCATTTTGATTCTATATATTATTTTCCGATTATATAAAATAATTTTAATAATATAGAGACTAAAATACACAGCGATTTGTATAACAATAAGAAAAAGTATGAAGGAAGACATAATAGAATAGAATAAAAGAATGTTAGAAAATGCAAGCGAGCACAGAAAAACTATAAAAAAATAAGAAAAACATTCATTGGAAATAACACAACTCGTAACTAAATTCTACAGCAAAAAATATAAAGCTCCTGAAACAATTGGAGAAGCAATCAGTAACCAAGAAGATGTACCAGAAGCCCTTCCGGAAAAAGTAGACAATTAAAAAATGAAAAGCGGTAAAGCAGCTGCAATAGACGGCATAATAGTGGAACTGTTTAAATACGCCGGCAAAATCCTAAAAAATCACAGCTGGAATATTTACGAACTACCTGAGATGCAGATACCTACTTCCTAAGATGAAGATATACAAGGTGGTCCAGAATTATGTACATTAATTTCTAGAGCTCATAGTACGTCCAAAAATAAGGGTACTTCTTTATGTACACTTTTTTATAAAACTGAATAATAAGGGAGATACAACCCTTTAAAGGGGTGAATTGAAATTCTTATTTTTTCAAATATCTTCCAAACGGTTTTGAATACGAAGTGCATATTTTGGGAGTGATTATAAGACATTAGGATAATTAATTTCATGTCACCACCTACCCCATCCTATATTAATACAGGGTAAAATGAAAAAGACAGAAAAGATTTGATTTCACGTTCAAAGCGTCTATGTATCTGTTGATACGTATTTCGACTTAATAAGTTTCATCAGAACAGTTATTCATAGCCGTTCTTAACGTGAAAAATAATCTTCTCTGTCTTATTAGGAAGCAACAATAAAATGGCTTCGTTATGGACGCAATAGCGACATCTGATAGAAAAATCGGTATGATAGTTTCGAAACAAATTCAGATTTCTGCTTTAATCTGGAGCCTTCTAAAAATTGCAAGGCATAGCCAGACGTTGATAAAGATGTTAATAGAGACATGGGGAATCTAAAATTTGCATTCCACGACATGTCTCGTCAACTAAGCGACATGTCGTGGAATGCAAATTTTCTTAAATGTTGCTTAAAAAATTTGGTGCAGTTTGAACTTTATTTTGCAATACTTCACAAAAATCAACTCTAAATGGCATATCGTCAGGTAACAATTCCTGCACCTGTCGATAGTGGTAAGGATGTAATTGCTCTTCATGCAGAACTCTTAAAACACTTTGATGGGAAATATTCGTTCTTAATCCTAACCTGCGTGTACTTATTGTGGGGTCATTTATTACAGCATCCAATATTTGCTGTTCAACGCGAACATTTCTTGCTTCTCTACGACGACCAGCATCTGTATTCCTTCTTTGAAGACAACCGGTTTCTCTCAGTCGTCGTTCAGTACTTACAAAAGTCCTGGCATTGGGAATATTTCTGTTCGGATACTTTTCTCTGTAGCGTTTTACAGCGGCAGCAGCATTTCCCGAACATTCCCCTAATACTAAAAGTATGTCTGTCATCTCAGAATTTGAATAGTGTGTAGATAAAATAATTTTATTGTTATTAAACGTCACTGACAATTCATAGACTACTTAAGATTAAAGTGTTGTTGCTAACACAAGTGTCAATTCCAAACTTGATGAATATTAAGAAATGTAACGATTACAATAAAATACATGTATACCTTCGAGTTTAAATAAATCGAAAACGGTGATATCTATCGAAATATTACAAGAGCACCTTATTTGCGTAGAAAAGTCTAAGGAAACAATTTTTAAAATATTTTTTTAAAATATGTAAAAATTAAAAAACATGTGACGCAATAACCCCCACTTACCCTCCAAAACTACCCGGTATTCATATAGGATGTGGTAGGTGGTGACATGAAATTAATTATACTAATGTCTTATAATCACTTCCAAAATATGAACTCCGTATTCAAAACCGTTTGGAAGATATTTGAAAAAATAAGAATTTCAATTCACCCCTTTAAAGGGTTGTATCACCCTTATTATTCAGTTTTATAAAAAAGTGTACATAAAGAAGTACCCTAATTTTTGGACGTACTATGAGCTCTAGAAATTAAGGTACATAATTCTGGACCACCTTGTATAACAAACCACTGGCATACAGCAAACATAATTTTCATTCATAAGAAAAGTAGCAAAGAGGATATCAAAAACTATACACCTATAAGTTTACTACTAATTATAGTAGATTCACAAGATAATCACAAAGATTATCAACAACAGATAAACAAATGCATTAGATGCTGCACAGCCAAGAGAGTAAGCTGGCTTCAGAAATGGATTCAGTACCCTGGATCAGATCCATACGTTTCGAGAACAAATGAGTAGAGCTAAACAATATGAAATACCGCTAGCATTATTCTTCATAGATTTTATGAAGGTTTTCAATTCTACAAATCCCATGGCAGTAATAAAAGCTTTGACTAACCAAGACATTGACAAACCGTACCTAGAGACTTTGGCAAATATATACAAACAAGCAAAAACTAAGTCCAAAATTTATGAAAACACTCCAGAATTTCCCAGTACCAAAGACGCTCAACAAGAAGAACTCTAGAAAATATATTCAGCAAAATGAACTGACAGAACAAATGGCAAGAACAGCAGAAAACAGCATTTGATCAGTGTATACTACTAATCATGATATACGGCTGCGAAACTAACTGTCCAAGAGGCGACAAGAGACCAAGAAGTTCTAGAAGAGACCTAGTTCTGCAATATTAATGCACGATAAATTTGGCTCAGGTTACTAATGTCCGTTCTCTTATTCAGAGCGTTTCAGTTCAGGTGTTTCAGTATCGAACACATTTCCAAAAACTGCCTTTTTACGAGATTGCGTTCCTTGAGCATGCTGAGCAAGAGCAGAAGTATGCTTATGACAATGGTGTTTTGGTTTAGAAAACAAATTTTTGACCGTCTTGGCATTCTCAACAACAATTTTAACAGAAAATTAATATTGTAGAACTAGGCTTTATCATTCTTTACTTCAATATTGTCTCCTATGGTGTGTTTTTGTATATATTTTCACTTTTAAATAAACTCAAATAAAATCTTCCTTTTTTATTACTTAAATCATGATTGCTATTCAACCAATATTTTATTAATTCATTTATCAATGTTATAAAATAAAAAAAATGTTTTGATGAAATAGTTTAATAAAATTTTAAATTAATTTGATTCATATAATTCTCACTAATTACTCAGTTCTAAAATATTATGAACCTTGGACTATGGAAGTTGAATTAAATCTGTACCTGTGGCTGGTTAACCAGCTACAACTTAATAGACTACAGTAAAATTCACAACATACATTTGCTGTGATTGGTCTTTATCGACATATAATTTCTCTGTTTGGCGCCGGTTTTATTCCAACTCCAAACTTACATAAATAATTTCAATTTAAAACTTTTTCATTTTAATTGTTTTAAGAATCTGTTCATTAGAACACCATATTTAATTATCCAAGTCTTTGTTTTAGCAAGAAATTATGGATTCCTGTACTCCATCTACTTCAACAAGCTCTGAAATTCTCTCAGGGGCCTGCCACCTTTGCAGCAAAACATTTAAAGATGTAACATTACGACATCGTCATATCAAAAGAATGCATAAAATAGATGTGTCCAAGAAGAAAATGAATCATATAGTTTGTCCGTTATGTGAAAAAGAAAGTAATAATTGTGAAAGTCATGAGAAGTTGGGAAAACATCTCAAGGACCACCACCAGGTGAGTATTGAACTAGTAACATAGTCAGCTTATTCCTAAAATATATAGTACCAATACCCAAGTTTCATTTTAATAAATATGAAATCTGCCAAATTTTAAATTAATATACACCTACCGATCAATCACAGCAAATGCACCTTATTATTTTCAGTGTAGGAAAATTAAAGACATTTCAAATAAAACTAATATCCTTAATCCTAAAATAATCCTAATAATATGCTTAATCCTAAAATACGAATATTATACTCATCCTACCAATCTAATCGGTTTGCTATTCCCACTCAGAATTGTCTAGTGAATTTAGTAATCATTTTTTTGCGAATTAGTTACTTTTTGACAGACTAGAAGTGGCTGGAAATTACTATACAACCAAACACACGTACTCATAACCAATATTAATAATAAACAAACTAAATAGTAAATAAAATAGAACTGTACGAATTACCGACAATCAATATTTGGTTATTTGCACTATATAATAAATAGTTATGTTAAATTAAAACAACTAAAACATATATTTTAAATATATACTACCCAAAATTTTATAGATTTAGTATACACTTTCACTATTTATAATAATTCTTCTTTTTTCAATGAAAGAAGTCTGTAATAAAAGTTTATTTAATCTGTTAATACTGTGAGTTAGGAACTTCTGTGTTGTAGGTTTCCAGCTATGAATCTGTCAAAATATGCCCGAGTTGAGCGAATGGACCTTACTCCATTTTCAGTTCAATAAACATTAAACCCGCCAAATTTTAAATTAAGACACACCCACCCACCAATCACAGCAAATGTATGTTGTGAATTTTACTGTAGTCTCTTATATTATGATATAGAAGGATCGATCTCACTTGTTTGTTTTTCTTCGAACCATTCCTTGAAAGTGAAATGGTGTTTCCAAGCATCTGTTGCTTTCTTTTTAATGGTTCGTACAGACAAGGATTTCTCCTTAAGCCGCGTTTACACGATGACAATTGGCGAGACAATTGTCATCTCGTGGTTGCGGATTGTCGGAGGCCAGTCCAGTTGAACGAGAAGATGTGTATACGGGGCCAACTATTGTCATGGCAGTAGACAGCTAAAACATGGCCGACTGCTCGTCATCTGTTGTGTCCGGTGAGGGAACTGGCAAAAAACAAGACAGCACTACTGGCCTACACCGTTCACACGGCACTAATTGTCGCGACAATTGAGATTTCGAGTCGTGGGGGGGCTCACTGGGTGCAGCTCATTGTCCTCAGTCTACTCCCGGAGACAACTGAATTTTGGGCCAATTGTAAGGGCAGTTGGCAAGGTAATTGGCCTAAAGTGGCCTAGACGAAGACAATAATTTCATGCCAGTCAGTTGTCTTCTGACAATTGCCTCGCCAATTGTCATCGTGTAAACGCGGCTTTACTGTATCATATCTTTAAATTTACCGCTCCAATGCATTAGCGGTTGGTAATTCGCCTTGTGTTGTCATGTTTGGAGTTCAAGGACACTGTCTCTAACGGGATGGTTCGTTTGCTTTAAAATAGGTCCCATTTGCCGAGTGTTTCCTAGATGGTTGGTTTTTTCATATTATCTTTTTAGATGAACTGATGATACTTTCTGATTAGAGAGCGAAACGTCTTCAAATAAACACATGAAGTAGCCACCTTCTTTGTCTCTTTTTCTCCATCTTTTGATCGAAAAAACCCACCACTCTTCTAGTGATCCTTGATGATTTATATTGGATTAACGGTCGTTCTTCTTTTCTCGCTATATGTATATATATATATATATATATATATATATATATATATACATATTTGTTTTTAGTCTCGAGACTTTATTTGTATAATATATAAAACCACATCCTATATGCGGTTTCAAAAATAAACCTATTTATTTTTAAAATCAAATGTAAGTATAAATTACTGACATATTTTAACAATCTATAGGTACTACAGCAACTTATAAATTTTCCTAGGTAAAATTTGAAGTATTTTGCCAATCCTAAATTTAAGTTTAAGAAAAAGTTAAAAAAAATAAACGTCAAATAATTAACATCTTAGGTGGTTTGCCAGGTTGATTTCGTAATTAAAACAGCGGAGCAGCTTCAAAAATTCGGTTAATGAAATGGCCCTGGTATTAAATTGCTTCCTCCCCAACCAACAAGTCATTTTCGTTTTACAATTAAATCAGTTATATTTTCGTTTTAAAACCTTTAATCTTTTCCTCGTAAAGTAACCCTTAATTGTTTCCGTGCTAAAAAAATGAAACTTTTATGATTTCCAGCAAATTTAAGCTCAGTGTACTGTTAATCGTCAACATGGCTCACTCACATTGTCAGCAAGAATTTTTCTATGAAACAATTAAAGAAAATTTTCCCTTTTAATCGTGGGTTGTACATTTAATAATTCTTTTAGCACTTATTTTATCCATTCATATTTACAACATAATGTTTTGTATTATGTCGATATAGTCAATATTATATACCTATATTAAGATATTTTACAAATTTTAAATTCAATTTTTGGATTTGGAGTCGATCTCTTCATTGGCGTGCCAAAATTACATCCAGTGAAGAATTCATTGTGTTTATTAAAGTCAGTTGGCCATAATTTTAGTAAATATTATAGTAATTTGCTTTTAATGCATTAATCCATCTATTACACTTTGAGCCATCGGCAAATGCTAGAGTTCGTTGCGACCTAGCTCTGACTTTCGTTTTATATCTTTGGATTTCCAAACTTATTCTGGTACTAAACTATTATTCTGGAGAGTCTGTTAAGAAGTGGCTAGTCAAATTACTTATATAAGTATTTCGTAATCTCGAGTTAGTATCACAAATGGTAAATAAATTGGTAAATAATGTTAAACAATTCTGTAAGAAAGCGCCTGTCCGAATTCAAGCATTCAAAAAATGTACATGATACACCGTTTCCTCTGCAATCCATTTTTATTTACATTTTTCTCCAAAGAATTTTGTCAATCTTTTACTTTTTTGTGTTATTATGTCTCGTTCTTGGTCTTTCATCACTGTTCTTGGTTTAAAAACTTACTTTCATTAACTTTTTGATAGAATGTTTTGGTTCATCGTCATCATCATCCAGCCTTCTGCGTCCAAAGTTAGACATAAGCCTTCCCTAATTTCTTCAAGTTCTGTCAGTCTTGATCTTTCTGCAGCCAATTTTCAGCAATTCTTTTGACGTCGTCTGTCCTTTTTCTGTCATTTTTTTTTTATGGTATGCTATTAGTATGCTATTTTTTTTATGTCAGCTATATAATTTTTTAGGTTCAATGCCCGTCTTTCGTTCGGGCCACATAGACCGCCTAGACCATGACCCTTTATGACATCTTACGCCTGTCCTTCTTATTTCTTCGTTTCTAACTCTGTCTTTGAGAGTTAGTCCAAGTAGCGAGCGTTCCATTCGTCTTTAGGTTGCTCTAACTGGGCTGATCTGAAAATGTTTTACTAATCAGGATCAGAAAAATGAATCGAAAAGGTGGAAATGAACTTAATGTGGAAAACCATGCTGTTCTACACAATGGATAGATAAATATGATAAAGGATTTTTAACTGCAAACTCCAAGGGGTTAGGTTTTAAGCAACCTTACGAAATATATATTTTTAACCAATTTTACTCAACCTATAAACCTGATCCATATGAGTATTCCCGTGCACCGTTATATAAGTATATTTGGAATACTTGTAATTTAAATTTGGCTCATTATAGGCTTAGTATTGACATAATTTATAACTTAAACAACCTATAAAGACTGTAGTTCTTTTGTTTAGTGCGTAACTAACTTTTTATCGTCGACCTGATGATCGGGAGCTGAAATGGTAGAGGCCGACACTGGCCCTTCAGTTTATAATTGAAACAAATTGTTAGTGAGCCTGTTTTGTTTTAAAAATGGACTTACATTTAAAATCAATTTATCAAATAAACAAATGATTTAAAAATAATCTAAAATAATTAGCTCCTGTAAAAATAGTAGTTGCCTCAAACACTGATAGTGCGCCACCGTGTCTTTCAAAAGTTAGTTTATAGAACTTAAATATCTCAGAAATAAACACACTAATTCTTGTAGGTATTAATATATCAAAATTCATCAATTAACAAGAACTCCCTAGGGTGCAACGATATTGGTCTAGTTTAGCAGCACCCAGTATAATTACTATATACAGCTTCAGAACAGAGGTATAATATTATGATATATTGTAACAATTTGGCACAACTACATTTGCGCTATTGATCCAAAGCATATATAATTAGAATATATAGTTATTTGTCGTTGCAGAATAATCCTTTATGGGACAAATTTTCTTTGTATTTTATTTTTATAAACAAGGTAGTTTTTCTAATAAATTCTGTAAACAATTAAGGTCTTTTATTATAATATTCAAAAAAATTTAAGCTTGGTTGGAAAATATTTTTAGGAAGGTCATTATGCTAACTACAAAACGTTTTGTGCAATGACGGTGGTATTATTGTAATAAAAAGAATAATCATTTTAGTTTTCATTCTAAGATAAATAAATAGATTTCTAAGGTAGATAAGGGTTGGAGTCAATAATAGGGCTATTCGAGCCGCGGACCACCGGCTTGCGAGGCAAACATCCTACCGCTTGCGCTACGCAGGCCCTTAACTCTTATCATTTTTGCTAATACAAACCATTTCCAAAAAAGTCCTTTTAAATTTATTACTTTCACTACATAAAATTTTAATGTTATCAAAATCCATAATATGGTCTTTATCGATTACATGTTCTGCCAAAGCACAAGATGGTTTTTTAATTCTGCAATCACTTTTGTGAGAAATAATGCGATTTGAAAGATTTCTTCCGGTCTCACCAACATATTCAGCCTCACACTGAGTACAACTAATGCTGTATACTAAATTCATTTTTTGTGAATTTTGTCTATAGGATATTTAGTTTTAGAATATAAAGATGAAATAGTTTTGATGTTCTTTGTTGCTATTTTTATATTGTCAATAACCTTTAGTGTTTGTATTAATTTAGGTGTTAATGATGGTATAAAAGGTAGTGAATGATAATAGATGTTCTGATTGTTAGATACAATGTTTTGAGATTGAGCAAAGAATGGTGTTAAATTATTTATATTACCAATATTAGAAAAAAGCATCCTATGTAGCATATCTGGAGGATAAGAGTTTTCAATTAGAATATTTTTTAATAACTGAAGATCTTCCTGTAGATAATCTGGATGAGAAAGTTTTAAAACACGTTCTTTTAATCCTGTTATAAGGTTCATTTTCATCTTATTTGGATGGTGAGAGTAATAGCTTATAAATCTATTACTACATATGGGTTTTCTGAACCATCTGGTTTTCAACATATTGTCTGTATTTCTTACAATTCTCATGTCAAGGAATGGTAGAGAATTATCTACCTCTTCCTCAACTGTGAATTGTATATGTTGATTATGACTGTTGAAAATGTTGACTGTTTCATGAATTTTGTGTTTAGGAAGTGCCAAAACTAAATCATCTACATATCTCTTAATAAAAGGAATGAAAAAAGTGCAATTACTGATACAATCACTGATAACATCATCCATGACATAGCTACTTAGAATGGGTGAAAGACTAGATCCCATAGGACTACCAAAAATTTATTTATAAAATACACCATTAAATATAAAAATATTAGAATCAAAAACAAAGTTGATAAGTGTTTTGAAATGTAATAAGTCAATATTAGTGTGTTGTGAAATCTCATTCCAATGTTTTTCGACACTACTTATGATTAAATCTAAAGGCAAATTAGTAAAAAGAGATGTTACATCAAAACTAACTAAAACATAATTTTGTGGTAATTGGAAATTATTAATGAAAGAACTAAAATCAAATGAATCTTTAATGTAAAAATTGTTGTTTAAATTATAAGCATTAGTTAAGATGTCAGTGAGGAGCTGTGCTATTGGTCCATTAGGAGGGCATAAAGATGAAACAATTGGTCTCATAGATAAAGTTGGTTTATGTATTTTTGGCAGAGCATAGAACCGTGGAGCAATAGAATTATAAATTTTGAGCTCTTTTGCTTTTTTATTATCAATAAATTTCTTTATGTTTAATTTAGATACTAGACAATTTGCTTTTTGTTGCAAAGTACAAACAGGACTCCTTCTAAGTGTAGTGTAATACTTAGTATCATTTAAGAGTTCTCCAGTTTTTTGTAGATAATCCTCTTTGTACAATACAACAGTTACGTTACCTTTATCGCTTTTAACAATATAAATTTCAGGATGGTTTTTAAGAAAAAGTTTAGTTTGCATATAGTATTTATTTAAAAAATGATCTTTGACTTCTTTATGCAAAAAGTTTGTAATAACGTTTGTACATTTAGATCTAACAACATCCTTTTGACTATCATTAAGTGGTCTGATTATTGATTCAATATCAGAAAGTAAATTAGGAACTCTAATATCAGATTTGGAAGGACATAAAGAAAATTTAGGTCCTAATGCTAAAAATTTTTTAATTTCAAAAGGAAAATGAATAGATGTTAGATTTTTAAACCATTTTTCTTGAAATTTTATCTTATCAAAAGCTTCTATTTTTAATTTAATGAACTTATTAATTTGTATTTTTTTGATTTTATGAAATTCTGTGTTGTATTTAATTCTTTGTCTACGATTAAATTCATTAAATGTGTGGAAATTTAAGATATTGTAGGCCTTGGTACGTAACTCATGTAATTTTCTTTCAAAAATGTTTATATCAGCAAAAGCGATTTTAATTTCTAAATTAATAATATTTCTTCCAAACCTGTCACATAATTTTCAAGCATCATGGTGAATATTCCCAGTCCGATGATGTAAAAGGGAATTTACATTAACTAGGCCATTTGTAACATGTCCAGGGAAACATCCATTAGATCTACACTTCAACAAAAAGGTCTTTTGATTGTGTAAAGCAGCAAGTTTGATGGTAATTCTAGTCCAATCCTTCAGAATTCTGACTGTAGATTGCCCATAATCGTTTCGGATGTCATCGAAAAAACCCATATTTTTCTACAAGAATAAGAAAAAAGAAGTACTTGTGTAAGTTTGGAACAAATATATAACTGTTTTGGATGGGTTGGAGTCAAAAATAGGGCTATTGGTTAACTATTTTTTTATTCTCGAGCTTTCAATTGTGTTTACAATTATTATCAAGAGCTAAAAAAGACAAAATACTTACAAGGTTGAACTAAAAAGAAAAAACAATTTTTGTTAACTTACCAAATAAAAATTAGTTTGGTAAGTAAAAATCACTGCTTACATCTTCAAAATATTTAATACAAAAATGTTTTTATCTAATAAATGTTTCTCCTAAAATTTTTATAATTTTGAAAACATTTTTTTAATACAAAAATGTTTTTATCTAATAAATGTTTCTCCGAAAATTTTTATAATTTTGAAAACATTTTTTTAATATAAAAATAATTATTGACTCCAACCCATCCAAAACAGTTATATATTTGTTCCAAACGAGAAAAAAGTACTTCTTTTTTCTTATTCTTATATATATATATATATATATATATATATATATATATATATATATTTGATGATTGGAAAATACCCCATATATTCATTAATTTCAGTCTAACAAGCTTGGTAATTAGGGAAACAGTAAATATAGCTTGCCATGTAAAAATCCCTCGGAAGAATTATAATTTGGAGCTAAACTTTGTAGCGTACGTTGGCAAATTTTAAATGAACTGGGTGCAAAAAATCCATTTGTGCTTAGTTTAGCTATAAATTATCCTGCCTACATGTATTCTTCCACAAAAATTCGCTGGCCGCAGTGAGAAATGTGCACCTAATGACTTTGAAATTGTAGCTATTTAGACTCACTCGTCGCTGAGTTCCAGTATTTAAAAACGTGTTTCCCATTTCCAGAATATTTGTCTCCCGTTGGTTTTGCTATTTAACTTGCCATAGACAGAAAAATATTTCTGTCTTTTATTCCTCGTCGAAATAATATTTAATGTAACATGGTTTACGTTACTTGTCCGTAACACATACATATACCAATTCAGCTGCTTTGACGTTATTTTAAAGTAATACCCTTTTAAACACCGCAGTGGTAAACTAGCGTTATTTTATCGTATCCGAATAAATTGTTTAAATATAATTTCGTTCCAATAGTTGGGCTAAATCGGTTCAGCTTAGTTTATAACATTTTACTTAATAACCACAAACATTCAGGGGTATATCAATTGGCATAATTTTGACACATAAAAATATGTGTTCTTATAAATATATATCGTCGATTTCTCCACAATAACAATTTTCATTGTTATGATCTAATTTCATTCTTAAATATTTATATTTCACTCTACTGGAACGACTTCTATTAGAATCCAAATCGTCTGCAAGGTTTTTAGGTATACTTCATTCACAATTATAAGAACTGACTTATGCAGAATTTAAAAGTATCCCGCTGATAAAGTCGAAGCCATAAAGAGATTTGCCTCTTCAGGTAAATAGTAAAAAGGGCCGGCTTAACGAATTTTATATTTTATTTGTCATTTACATTACATATTTAATTTAAATAAATATCTAGATAATTAAGGGAAAAAATACATAAACTGATGGAGTATTAGAATTAATTAATTATTATATTTTCTGTGTCGATTCTTTATAAAATATATCCAAATTTTGAAAGTAATAAACAATTTTTGTTTTGTTAAACAAATTTCAAGTGAAATAATAAAATGGTGAAGTGAAAATTAAAATGAATTAATGTAGGTATAAGTATACATATAGCTAAATATAATTATATTTTATACTTCATGTAAGGAAAGAAGTGTTTCAATTGTTAGTAAGGTTTAAAGTATGTCTGAAAAAGTTGGCAACAAATGGGAAATTTCTTTATTATTAATTTCATGAAAAAAACTATTCTTCATAAACACTTCTGCATTGCATAGAAATCAATAATGAAGAATCAAATTTATGAAATTTTAAGTGGTATACAGCGAAAATCAAAAATATTGATTGATGCTTAAAAGTGAAGTGTTTTTAAATTTAGGTGCAGCATAAAATGCCATTTTAATTTGGTTGTTGGAATTAAAAATTATATTTAAATTTAGATTCATGGAATTTTAATGATGTATCAGTAGGTGCATTCATTTTTAATTTTATTTCTAATTTACCTTATTCCATATACAAAATCAACAAATGCAAAAGTATTTTTTTATTTACTTTTTACTTTAAATGTATTATTTAATTATTAGAAGGCCATGAATCTAATTGAATCTGAATTGGACATAATTTTTAATACCTACAAACATTTTAAAATTACATTTTCTTGTATATCTAAATTTAAAATCACTTTCCTCTTTAGTATTAATTAATATGTAATTTTGATTTTCCCTATCTACCACTTAATATTTTATAAGATTATCTGTTAATGATTTCTATGTGATGCATAACCTTTAATGAAGAATAATTTTTTTTCGTGAAATTATTAATAAAGAAATTTCCTATTTTTTGTCAACTTTTTCAGACATGAAACGGAAAACTTATACATAACAAGTTAACATGAATAAATATGAACTTTTTAAAACTAGTAAATCGGTACTCACAGAAGGGACCTCAGACGTTCAGATACAATTAGCGTCTCTTTGTAAAGACAATGAAGTCGACTTTACTAAAGTAACAGGACATTTACTCAACACAGATACTACACATTACTCCCCTGAGTTATAGTCTAAAAAAATCATTATGAAATTGACTGGCCAGTGTGAAAACCAGTGCTAATAAAACACAAAACACACACAAAACATTTTCTTCGTTAAGATTTAAAATAATGATTAATAACAATAATTATGGGAAATTTGTATGTTTATAAAAAGAGTTTTTTGACATTATGCTTGAATGATAATATTTGATCTCATTATATATACCTATATACAGTTGTGCTATGTTTGGCTATTATGCCGGTCCTGGCAGCTTTGGTAGCTGTGATAATTACAACAATAGAATATTTACAAGGGATTATTCAGTTTTACAGGTGTTATTAAAATAACTTTTATAATTAGACACTAAATTTCTGGATATAGTATAAAAAGTTTAGGTTTACGTCTTGTAAATAGTGAACTTCTCTCGTATTAGTAAGCTAAAGCGAGTAGATCGCTATGTTCTGGTAGAGATCCCGTTCCGTGGGCTATAACACTGCTCATAGATAGTGAGCAATGTTATAGAAGAATGTGTCCCTGTTCTCCTAATATCGATGTAATCGTTTATTTTGATAGGGCATTTAGGTAAATTATAATTATGGAATGCGTTAGATATTGTGTTAATATGACCATTTAAATTTTCAAGTTCCGCTCGAAATTTTGCCGTAATGGTGTTATTATTTCTATTTGAACCAAAATACACTTTTTCTTAACACCGCCATTAAAAAGCTATCACATGGTGTTAAGTCGGGACTATTTGGTGGCCATGTAATGATACCCTTATTGCCGATACACACATTAGATTGATTTTTAAATGTTCTTGAACGGCTACGACATTATGTGACGGTGCTCCATCTTGTTGCCATATCATACTATTTAATTGATTTTGTGTATAATTTTGATTTAATAACTCATCCACTTCTCTAGTGACTGTGTCCAAATATGATTCCCCAGTTAATTTATAATCATAAAATAATGGTCCAACTATTTTGTTTTGAAATATTTTTCACCGCACATTTTTGGATTTTCTTCCTGACTTTTTTATTTGCTTAATTTTTCTTTTTCTATTATTTTTCTGTTCCCACAAATACCTATTTCTTCTATTAAAAATGCCTGAAGTTGAAAAATTTGATTCATCGGTCCATAAAATGTTACAAAAATAATTAGGATCATTGTTCAAATTTGTAAGCATGTCTTGACAGAACTGCAAACGCTTTCTCTTATGAACATTGGTAAGTTATTGTACCGGTAATATTTAGTACGGCTTATAGTTGTGCTTTTTTAAAACTCTATGTATCGTCGCACGGCTTTTCTCTAATGCATTAGTAGCATTGTTTCGGAATTTTGTAAAATAAAAATGTTATTATGGATTTAATCTATTATTTAAGTATTTAATTTTTATTTTCAAAGTAAAGCCAAGTATTAAGATCTTTATCATCATTGCCTACGATAGTACTTTTCTTCCGTTCAAACAATTTTTCATTTATGACATGACGATAATTATTTGCAGAAGGAGTCTGTCGATCTGGATAAATCAGTCTATATTCTATTTTTGCTGCTTGCTTGTTTTTATTATTTTTTACATAAATTGAGAATATATCTACTTTTTCATCTGCAGTATAACCCATTTCGGTATGAGGACTGACAGTTTATAATAAATTAATAATTGTTTCATTATGAAATGTCAGTTGAATAGCCACCCATGGTTACCCTTTTGTAGTACCATATACCATTATACAAAAAAACTAATGCTACACAATACACAATAATTAGTAATCAGGAAATGCAGGCTACTCAAAACTATAAAAAAATACAGGGTGTCCCATTTGAAATATTGAAGATGCATTTTATTGGGCACTCCCTGTATACAAAATTTGGTCTGTTGCTACACTGTTGGTCGGTACAGATAAAATAATACAACTTTTATTTAAAACTTTTTTTTGTATTCCCGAAATTAAGGAAAATAAGTGGGTGTCAAAATATAATGAGAAACCCGGTACACCAAATTTTCGTAGATTTCCAGCAAGCATATAATTCGATGAAAAGAAGTAAGGCTATGGCTAGCAATGCTAGAAATAGGAATTCCAATAAAATAAATGCAGCTAACTCAAATGTGGGTGACAGACTCATATGCACTGGTAAAAATAGGAAAGGATCATCGATGCCATTTGGTATAACATCAAGACCAAGAAAAGGAGACCCTTTATCACTGTTGGTATTTAATTTGGTTTTAGAATATGCAATAAATTAAATATTGTCCGAGCTGATAGGACCATTTGCGAATCGAGGAATAAAACTATTGTTGGCCTTTGCCAATTATGTAGATGGTAGAAGATCAGTAGGCCGTCCCAGAAAAAGATGGAAGGATGATCTTGACGCTGATTTATTTAGAATTGGATTACAACAATGGGAAATGGCAGCACAAGATCGTAGAAGATGGAAGGTAATAGTGAATGCTGCGAACACTCACTCTGAGTTGTTAAGCCAGTCAAGAATATGAAGGAACAGATGTTAAAGCCTCAATTTGAATTAACGAAGAAAGTATCAATAACATCAGATGCGCGAACGATACAGTAGTATTCGCCGACAGTTATGAAGACCTCCAAGAGTTAATGAGTAGGAACTTACATAAATAACTCAGACACATGGATTTTTATTAAACATTACGAAAACAAAATGTATAATAATATCTAAAAAGGAACAGTAATTTGCACTAAAAACAGTCAATGAATAGAAAGAGTAAAGCATAAACCTACTTTGATACTAACGTCAATGCAAAGGACCACTTCCTAGAAATTAAATGAAGGATAGAGAAAGCAAGATTTTATGGCTTAGCCATTTAAAAAATAAATATTTAAAATAAATTTAATATAAACAATAAAATATTTAAGTATATTTAGTTAAGTTAAATAAATTATATATTGTAAATTAATCTATAATGATCCGCTACTGATTTTAGTAGGGAATACATGGAAAATGCTTAACGCCTCAGGGATCTCAATTAACCTCACCTCATGTTACTGCCATTTTGAGGAATTAATCTTTCCACAAGTAGACGAATTCCACAACATTTAAGCAAGATTTTCCCCGTAGAAGCAGGTATCACATGAAAGATAAAGAGCTCCAATCTGTCGAAACTTTCCCCATGTTTGTAAAAGGTAAAAAGTTTCTCTATCTAGTAAAGCAGAAATTAGGTAGGTACGTAAGATAGAATTTTAACAAGAATATTTGGAATACATGTGGTTTGTAAAACATTACTCAATGACAAAATGCAATAAATTTAGTCACAAATTATTATTTATCAAAGAAGTAGCTTTGTTACATTAAATATAAACGTCGCAATATTAACTTTAGTCAAGTACATGCCCGTGTCGCTTAAAAAGGTGAAATTAAGTTAAGAAAATGTTAAGAGATAATAATATAATTAATGTAAACATCAGAGAGACGAATACTCCAGTCACTGTTGAGGAAAAGAGGTCAATACCTCTAAATTTTTTATAACTAAATCGATTTTGCTAATAATTTGGAATTAGGCTTATCTTACCTCTCTCTTCAAAAGTTATATATGCGATAGGTGAGCTTTTTATTTTTAAGGGGTGAAATCACCCCTTATTGAAAATAATGAAAAAAATTTATATTAAAGCATTTTATGGATTTAAATCGTGTTAAATTAGGTAATTAAAATATTGTCAATTATATTAATGGATATTGTGTACATTCTCAACACTTAAATAATCTTTAAAACCACCTATTTTAATAAAAAGAATTGTAAAAAATCGTTTAACAGGTTCAAACGCTTTTGTAGTGCATTTATATCATCTACAATGTAATTCTCTGCTTATATAAAATAATTTTGGTTGATTGCAACACTTCAACCCTTAATAACTATCCCCTATGTCAAAATATATAAAAAATCTTTTTAAACAACTTCAAAAGTTTTTAATGTACATTTATATTCAAAAATTCCTTTCTTATCAATAAAATATTTTTTGATTGGTTGCTTATTTTCAGCCCTTAAAAACCACCTCTATGCTCACGAAACAAATTCCCCTTTGGTAAATGTCTAAATAAAAAAATTAAGTATACTCATGCTGTTTTTATTGTAAAAAATTATGCATGAAAATACTTTACATTAGAAAGTATACAAAATATATTTACAAAAATAAAAATTATTTACAATATATCTAATTATTCATTGTCTGAAGCGTCATTCCCGTCGTGTTCTAACTCCACCTCTTTGTCTATTGCAGGACAGTTTTGACAATTGTCGCCAGAGCATGTTCCACACGTAGCATTGCAAAATAGACCTAGTGTACGACAGCCACACGCTGAGCCGCAACCCTTTTTGCAATTGCAAAAACTCAGTTTCAATAGTTCTTCTGGTGCAGGTGAAGTTGTCATTTTTATTGGTTGTAAAATATCATCACTCTTGAACCATCCCCAATCCGTTATATCAATCTCTTTGTTTCCAAGCCATATCTGAGTTTGTAAATAAACTCTTTTGATATGCTCATTCAGGGCACTTACAGTTGGTACAAGAGATGATAATTTAACTGCACTATTTTTAGTTGTGGCTTTAATAAACGATTCGTATCGCATTTGTTCAAGTAATGATGAATAATCTTCGACCTTATTTATTTTGTTCATGTGGGTGTCTTTGGTAAGGCCATACAGCAAAATTGTACAGTATCTCCCAGCTTCTAAAATGTCTTCGAGATCTGAAGTACTCCTGTCATTGGCACTCATTGGCGGCTTGCCCACGCAACTTCAAAGAAGTGTCGGTTCTCTGTGTTCGTTAGTTCTCTGAAGCAAATGTTCAGTTTAGAGGTGCCTATATTATATACATAACATATATATGTATGTATGTATGTATTATATACATATTTGTGTGAGTGTTAGTATGTCTGTTACCAGTTTTTCGAATATACTTGAATAAAGCATTTATATATACAGAAAATAAGTTGATGCTCCAAAACATAAATAACATGCTCCAAAATTTTTTTAGAATAACTCCGTTAATTTTTAAGCTACAGTGTCCATTGAAAAAATATTTTGTATTTTGAAGGTAATTTTAAAAGCTACAAGACTAAGTAGATTAAAATATGTTAAAATTCTTTCTTTTTAAATAGTAAAGGGCCAAAGTGGTGATTACAGGTGTGTCAGCCGCTGTATCTCAAACTTCAATTGGCTATATCTCTATTATTTTTCGAGCTACATCAAAAGTAAACAAAATCAAAATTTTTGTTAAAAAAAACTACATTTTGGTATAAAACCATTTTTCACGTATCTCTTATAGTTTTAGATTTATTTTGAAAAAATGTAAATTTTTAGATAATTAAAAAAAAAAGATTTTTTAATTTAAACATGATTTTTTCAAAAAATACGCATTTTAAACAGGCTAAACTTTTAAAACTTATAAATAACACTAAAATAAAATGAATTGTAGAAGATATACGTTTAATTTCAATTCTGATCGAAATAGTGTTACTTATACTGCTCGTTTTTTTTAAAACGCTAGAGTAATTTAAATTCTTTCCTTCGTATTTCGCTCTGTTTTAATCGAAATGGCTTTTAACATAGCTCATTTTAAAGGTTTTTTCTAGCTCTTTAAAAAGTGTTGTATGAGTTTTTATCAAAAAAGATGTCCATTTTCCGATATTTGATGTTAAATGCATCGAGTATAGTATCCCAAAAACAAAAAGTCATCTTCACACAATTATAAATCGCTTAGTATTGTACTTATAAAACTTAATAAAAAAACATTCTCTTTGTTTCTTTATAAGCCTTTTTTTGCTCATTATATATTTTTCAATAAAACGCTTTGTTTTTGAGTTATTCGTTCAAAATCATTGGAAAACATGTTCTTTTTTGCGAAAAGTTTACTTTTTCAAGTGCGTATAACTCAAAGAGTATTAATTTAGCGAAAAAAATTTATATAACATTTTTTGTTTATAATTTGATTCTATATCAATTCCCGGGGTTATTTTGAGTGTAAAAAGTTCAACCTCCTAGATGGGGTGCCAACCACCCCAGGGGTAGAAGCACACATCGACACCATATAACTTATGTTTTTTGGGTAATTTACTACCCACTGTAAAAATTTCAGATAAATCGGTGCAGTTATAAAAAATTTAAAGGGAAAATGCCACAGTAACTGGACTAGAAGTCAAAGTTAGTATTATGATAGACTATTTGTAACGATTATTTTGCCTACCACATTGGGTATTACTTTAAGGGGTTGAAAATTGAGGACAGAAATTACGAGGTTAGAGATAGAGTAAGCAAAACAAACCGGAACGTTTACTTACAGCTAGTCAGGGTTTTTCTGGAGAGCTGTATCGTGGATAAGTGAATGACAAGGGGGCTGGATTGGGGTAACTACAAAAATGACACAAAAAGGGGTACTTACATAAATCTCACAGAGCAAACACAATACAAGAAGTTCTTAAGCTATTTAAAATGGACGCCGCTTAGAAGAATCTTCCTGCTAGATGAAAGAACGGCTTTTCCTTCTTAAAAAATACAAAAAGGGGTTAGAAACTTTTTTTTAAAAGAAATAAACAAATTGGTTTAGGGAAAAAAATTAAATATTTATTGTTATCTTATCACAAACAGTTACAAATATAAATAGTTATAACAAAATACAAAGTAACAAAAAACAAAATTACTATTTTACTATGGGTTTACAAACTCTAGAAGTTGGAGATACTACAAGAACTTACAATTGTTAATGGGCGATGTTTTGTAGCAGATATAAATTATTACAAATGAAAAATATCTTTCTGAAACTATGGATAATGGTTAACCTTTAAAAAAAACAAAAACAAAACAAGATCTCAATTATGATTAGGTATGTACCAAATGTCAAAAAATAAAACTAGCTGTCAGATGTCAATATTAAATTCTAAACTTTGGGAATACTTAATATGACAGCTTAGCCACACCCTAACATTTATAATTTTACTTATCCTTATTACAATTTGTTAACCTATTATGAAAGTGATTATTTATGGCAAATGTCTATTTTTACTTTAAAATTTCAACAAGAAAGTTACCTAAATTTCACTAAATGTTATTTTTTTTTTCTTTAAAAATTTCTGGGGTTGGAACTAGATTTAGATTCACAGCAACACAAAAAACTACATCTAGTCTGAAAGGATGACCTGGGACAAACTAAATGAGGATGGAAGCTGGCACTGGGACGTAAACTCTGAAACTGGGCTGCTTAAAAACTCGAATACAAGTGGAATGCAACTGGACACAATGTAATCATGTGGTTATTTTTCAAATTTGTTGAAAAACGCTGTTTTGCAAATCTCTCAGATGACAAGGAATAAAATTAAAACAGTGACTACTCTTATCAAAACTGACACATCACATTGAGTATAATTCACTTTTTCGCAACAAATTTGCCTGTTTTTTAATGCCGACCCACGCCGCGTGTTGTCTCTTCAAAAATTTTTCCAAATCTGAATTTTACCTTCGATCTACGTCGTACTGGGCTTCCTCTCTGACACTCTTCCCCTCTACCAGTCTTCGCAACGGGCCAATCCAAAATCCTTTTTAAGGAAGAATTTCACCTTGATCATTTCTTGCTTTTAAAATTGTAGAACCAAGATGTAATATATGAATTATTTTATTACGCAGTTTTCATGAATGCGTCGCAAACAAACAAATTTTAAAAGAAATTTTATACATGGCCCAGGGGTGTACCAAAAATTTTGTACCTTAGATATTCAATAGTTATAAGGAATTTATACATGCTACAACTTTTTTATCAAAAATGGAAAATACGTAGATAATCCGCTGGTCAGAATAGATCAAATAAATTGTCCGTGGTAATCGTCTACCGATGACTCCGGGTCCTGATGTAAAAACGAGCCCTTCCAATTTCCACAAGGTAGTTATACACGCCATCAAGTAAATAAAGAAGGGCAAGGTAAACAGACCTGATTAGCAGAGCTCTGATTTATAGACAACAACAATAGAAAAAAAGGCGCCTATATACCAAGGTTAAGTTTTCTTTAAAAAGGCAGAGATTTAAACATAAGGCAATATAGGCAAACAAGTAATTATTTATTGCACAAAGTGAATTAACAAAAATATATTTACATAATATAACTTCTTCTTCTTCTTTTTATGTAGACATGCCTCAGTTTAAAGTTGCTCACTAGTAGGTTATGATCAGCTTAGAGTTTTGCATTGTTGTGGAGACGCATATCTGATGGAAGGACAACGTAGGAGAAGAGATGAAAGATGCCAAATATTTAGGTAATTCTATTTAGAAGTTTTACGATCATGAAACAATGTATAAAATACTTAAGTAAGATATTAGAGAAACCCACTTTGGCTTTGAAACTGCGATGGGAACAAGAGAATCGCTATTTGTTATAACCATACCCATAGAAAGATGTGTGGGTGTTAATTAAGCAGTATATCTATGTTTCTTAGATTATAACAGCTTTTTTGCTAAATTTGGTCACAACCGACTTATTCAATTACTCGAAAAGAAAAACTTGGACACGAAGGACATTTGAATTATTCGAAATCTTCATTACAGTTAGAAAACTGTACTGAAGGAAGGAAATAAAGTATCAGATGAGAAAGAAACTGAAAGTGGTGTCAGACGAGAATGTATGGTGCCGCCTATCCTTTTCAATTTAGATTTAGAAGAAATAATTTAAGAAGTAATAGAAGAATCAATAGCAGGCATGAAAGCACATGGACGGTTGATTAACAACATACAGTTTGCAGATGATACAGTCCAATGGTCTAAAGACTAGTCCCGAAATATAAAACAGACACAATTTATGGTAATCACAAAGGGCAAGGGTAAACAAGCACAAATACAAGGTGAGCAAGTAAAGAAAGTATACAAATAAATATAAATATAAAGTTTGGTTAAGACTGGAACAAACAAAAAGTGCATTCAACAAAATGAAGATAGTTCTATGTAGTAGAAACATCACAATGCGTTTAAAGATAAAAGATATAATGTTGTCTGTTTTATATTAAGCTCTAGAAAGGTGGACTCTAAAGAAATTTATTACAGACAAATTGGAAGCATTCTAGTTATGGGCCTATAGAAGAAAGTTAACCCTGCGTTGGTGTGGTGACTGAAACTTACGTGCCTGGTGTGGTGGGGTGTGACATACCCCATAGCAGAATACGTCTTGGAAAACTCAATATTTGAGTATCTGCATTAAAAGTATATACATTTTATTTGAACATTTAAAATAGTGTGTACTATAAAAAAATTGAAAAAGTATCAGCTCAAACAATTTATTGCACAGTTCAAAAATAGCAGAAATAGCAGCTTAAAACCATTACATTTTTCTGAAATGAAAAAAAAACTAAAGACTTCTAAAAACACATTTTTCTTTATTTACTTATAAATTAATAAACATTATAAAGAAAAATACGGACATCAACACAATTAACAACATCATTTACTGACTTTCCTCGTTGATGCAAGTATCACATTTGAAACATGCATGTTCTAAACAAACAAACTGCCTGCAATCATAACACACGTAGCGACTTTTTCTGTCTCTTGTTCTGGGGCACACCACACATCTACCTTGTACTTTCTGACGTTTAGGCAACGGTTCATCACAATCTGCAGTCTTATAGCCCGGTGTCTCACGCAGTTTTCTCGGCAACCGAGGATTGTGTTGCCTTTCTTCCATATAATCTGCTATGAGTGACAAACTAAGAGATTTCAAATATTTGCGACGCTTCAGTGTATAGTTATTATTGTTAATCTTATAGATTACTTGGGAGTTAATTCCACACATATTCAAGAGCGCATAGAACACCGTCAACGGCCACCTTCTGCTGTTACGGGAAACGTCGTATGTACCTGATAACTGGTCAACGGTGTCAACCCCTCCCTTAGTAACATTGTAGAATGTGATTATTTCTGGCTTCCTAGCGTTTCCCGTAGATTCGTCTATTGTGTCATCATGGTGTAGTGTTGATAACAAAAGAACATTTTTGTTTTTCTTTGGGATATAGGATACTAAGGTTGTATTTTTTTGGAAACCAAAAAGTGTAGAATACTGTTCTCGATTCTTTGTATTGACCATTGTGGAAGGAATTTGCTTCTTATTCTTTCGGACAGTACCCACAGATGTTAACTGGTGTTCTTCAAGAAGTTGTTGCATTAATGGATAATTAGTGAACCAATT
This sequence comes from Diabrotica undecimpunctata, assembly GCF_040954645.1. Taxonomy (NCBI): domain Eukaryota; kingdom Metazoa; phylum Arthropoda; class Insecta; order Coleoptera; family Chrysomelidae; genus Diabrotica; species Diabrotica undecimpunctata. The sequence continues at coordinate 31,609,692 of NC_092812.1, forward strand.
ATCGAATGTGATATTTCGTTTGCTGCTAGACACTGGTGAAATTAATCTTAAAACTACATCTGTAGGCTTTGTACTCAGTTTGAAAGGACCATCCGGTTGAGAACCACAATAAATTTCCAAGTTTGTAGTATAATAACATCTTGAATCGACTAAAGCAAAGATTTTGATTCCATAACGAGCCGGTTTATTCGGAATGTATTGCCGAAAAGGGCACCTGCCACGAAATGCCTTCAATTTTTCATCAATAGTGAGATACATGCCAGGTGTATAGGCAGACTGAAAAATGTCAACTACTCTTTCGAAAACACTTCTAATTGGGGCTAATTTATCGATTTTGATTCTATCTACGCGCGTAGCTCCATTGTCAAACCGCAAGCACCTTAACAGAAATTGAAAGCGTTTTAGAGACATAGTTTTCTTGAATATTGGCATTTCTGTGCCGTCGTTTGCCCAGAAATCTTCAAGGTTTCGCCGAGACGATCGATGAATTCCTGCCAAATAAAGTAACCCAACGACAGCCTTGATTTCTTGCTCGGAGGTCTCTTTTACTACGTATTGGTGCCCATCGTTGTAACGTTCACTTACTGAATTGATTTTCTCATTAGTATGTTTTACAATATGAGCAATGAGTGTGTCATCCATGAAAAGCTTCCAACAATCAATTGCAGTTTTAGCTTCTTTAGCGTGTCGTTTCACGCCAGGCAATTGAGAAATTATATTTTCGGCTCTAGTGCGAACCGATCGTACTTCTACCTTCTTAGCCCATTTAGTCACTTTATCTCTGCCCAAATAATATCTACCTAATGTACTCACATCATCTCCATTCTCTTGTTCACTTTCATCTTCGTCGCCATCTTGTTCTGTGTCTGTGGCATGAGAACTTTCACTAACATTGTCGAACTGCACTTCGTCTTCGGAATCAGGAATAGCCCCATCTTCATCGCTTTGTACCTCTTCCCAGAATCTTAGCAATCTCGCTTGCTCTTGTTCATAAGTACACATATTTATAACAAATTTTGAGCACAACAACCAGAGTAAAAAGTAAAAAACCACGTGAAATTCGGAAAAAATGTCCAGCATCAACAATGATAAACTGACTGACGGCAGAGGTGTGGTGGGGTGTGAAATACCCTTGCGGCATATTATGACATCTATATAAATCAGTATTGAAGAAATTATGAAAATAACCATTCTACTCGATAGAATGATATTTTAGTAACAGCTACTGAACAATAGAGGGCGGTAAGGTGCTGTTTTTGAGAGAAATTCCGTTTTTTGCATGCGTGGGGTGTATCATACCCCACCACACCAACGCAGGGTTAAGAATAAGTTAGGTGGATCGTGTTGAGAAGGATGGGAAAAAGAGAAGTACTGAATAGCAATAAATTGTGATACAATATATAATGCATACTACTTCTTTTTCTTCTTCTTTTTATATTACATGACTCTGTCTGTTTTTTAATGTGCCTCCAGTAAGTTGTCGTTCCATCGTTTTCGTGGTCTTCCTACTGATCGTCTTCCTATTGGGGAACCGTCTCTTGCTGTCTTTACTACTTTATTTGTTGTCATTCGGCTTATATGATCGTTCCATTTTACTCTTCTATTTATTACACAGTTCTTGATGTTCTTTACCTTGCATCTACGTCATATATCTGTACTTTTAGCTGCGTCCCAAGTGTTTTCATCTCTGCAGTTTCAAATATCCTTTTTGTCCTCTGTATCAGGTCGTATTTCTACTTTCTGTTTTACGTCGACAGATGCAATTGGAGCATATTTCACTAACAACATCTAACAACATTAGATAAAAACAAAAAACCTTCATTGTTGTCAAAAACATATTTCATTTCTTTTAAAATTAATTAACTTAAAAATGATCTTGTTTGACCCTCATTGCCATTAAAAATGTTGGGGTGATTTTTATCCTGGATAAGGAAGGACAAAAAAAATAATTAACGTTTCCCCTTTTAATCAAAAATCATGTCGATGAGATGTCATCCCCATGTCGATGGGTTTTTCAAAAATGTTGTAAGAGTTCCTAATAATGCCTTTGTTTTAATTTATTGTTTCGTTTTTATTTGACCACCCTGTATATGCTATGATTGTCAGTACTAAAATATTAAAGTAACCTAAGTTTAAGCTTTTTTTATTTAAAATTCAAAACAAAAGATACGGTAAGAAAACCTTATTATTAAATTAGTGCCATATTTGACCCCCGAAATAATAATTTGATACCCAACTGATATGTTACTAATCTTCTCATTGTACACAACAAAATGTCAACCGTATTTAAAGCAGATCTATAATTCCACGTACTTACTCAACTTTGGAAACACTAATTAGGGCAGACTAAGTTTTTGTTCAAGCTTCATATTTAAGGAATTGTCTTTGTTTTGTTCGTAAAAGCACTTTGTGATAAACTTTATAGCCGTAAAACAAAAAGCGTCGAATTTTTAATTTAGATATAAATCTCGATTTCATCGTATCTGGATAAGGTCAACGAGATAGGTTAATGATTTAAAAACAATTTACAGAAATAAAAGAATACGTTTTGAATAAAAAGCGCCAAAGATCGGCTTCACAAAATAATAGGGAATTGCTATGAAAAAAGCCGGAATTTAATTAAAATTCTGTGAAGACATAAAAAAAATTAACTTCTTTTTTAATTGGATAATTTTGATAATTAATTATTATCAACAGTTATAATATATTAGGAAATACCAAACGAAAAAAATATTGTTTAATCTTTTAATATCAAAATATACATATTTGCATGGATACGATTTTTCGTCTACATTTTTCGCGTATTTACGCCGCCTATTGTGTACCGGGTGGTCCAATAAGCCGATCTCTCGGCTATATATCAGAAAGTATTCATGTTATAACGTTAGGAGAAAAAATTCCTTAGTAAAAGTGGCCTAGAGAAATCGTTGGAAATAACTTTCAACTTTCAATTTCAAAAATCAGTTTTTTGTGAAATATGCCCAATTATAGCAAGTGTTAAATAAGTAATCTAGAAAGAGGCCTAACTTCCGCACAAAATTGTTCAAGTATTTTTTTTTTATTTTTTTCAAATAATGGGTGGGGGAGAGTGAGAAAGTATTTGTGGATAAATACCTATAACTTTGGTTTGGATCAACCGATTTTAACAAAATTAGTGTCATTAGAAAGTGTGTGGATGATTTAATTTACATGTACTATAAAACAATTGCATTTAGTTTTAATTGTCATGGATAGAGGATACTTTCGAATAGAAAAAATTTAAATTTGTTTTTCTTTAAAATGTTTAATGGAAAGGGCCTGCGTAGCGCAAGCGGTAGGATGCTTGCCTCGCAAGCCGGTGGTCCCGAGTTCGAATCCTACCGCCGGCAAGAACATCTAGACATTTTAAAAATGTCTATAGGCCCCAGGTCGACTCAGCCTGAATAAAAATGAGTACCTTGGGTAAAACCAGGGGTAATAATAGACGGTTGAAGCGTAGCACTGGCCATGTTACCTTCCTTGTATACCGTAGACCCTAGATATAGCAGACTACCCTGCTATACTCCCAAAGCCGCGACAGCGGTATAAAACGGGAGACTATTATTATGTTTAATGGAAACATCTATTTATTTTAAATCGTATTGTAACTGGATTAAATTCGTACAAAACAGCGCAAACCGCTTGTTAATAGCTTTTGCCGAACTCGAGATATAAATAAAAACGCATAAAGATAAGTAAGTATAGTATTGACTCACCCTGTATTATAAATTAAATTAAAAAATAAGTCAGTAAGTACTTTAAAAATTTTTTATAGCAGAAGAATCTTAGTGTTGATACCTATTTTCTCCATTGTTATTTCATGTGATTAAAAATAGTTTTTTCGAAACTAAGTATGCTAGGACAATGAATTTGACGGGGAATTCATATTGTTTATTTATTGACAGCAGTCAAAACATTGTTAAGAAGTGTTATATCATAATTCGAATTGAAGATTGCACGTTTTTCAATAGATATTAATTGGTAATATATGTAATTAATTATCAGTACTAATAATTCGTGATGAGTATATCAAATGCAGAATTGTATGATATGAGTTTATTTCGAATGTCACCAAAATGCCGCTATTGCCTCACGTATATATTCTGTAAGATATCCTGACAGGACACATTATGGCAAAGAAGTATTTTAAAAAAAGGCAAGAAGATTGAGAGAAACTGGTAGTTTTCATCGTCCTTGTTTTAAACGACGTAGTAGAGGTATGACCGAAGATAATTCAATCAATGTTCTTGCTTTAATTCAACAGAATCCACCTATAAGTAGTCGGCAAATCTCTATAGAATTAAACATACCCAAAACTACTGTTTTAAGGATTTTAAATTATCACAGGTTGGTTTTTCATATTATAAAGTGAACGTTTAGGTCAGAAACTTTTAATTCCCTTTAAACTTTAGATTCAACTGTTATTCTATAATATTCCGATAAAAACGGCAACACGGTACTTTTATTCTTTTATCTATTACTTAAAAATACTTATGCATGATTTATCTTGTGAAACAATTGTGGATTTTTCAAGATTTTTTGAGTTTTAGTAAATACAGTTGTTTTTTTTTTCACCAATATTTATTGTTCTGTTTTTTAGACTGCATCCTTATCATGTAGTTCTCCACCAAGCTTTACATGAGAGAGATTTTGATGCAAGGCTGGATTACTGCAATTGGATGTTAGGTCTGCTAGAAGAACAACCGCATATCATGTCAAAGATTTTGTGGACAGACGAGGCTGCGTTTAATAGTGCGGGTGGTGTTAATCTGCATAATAAGCATTATTGGGCTGAAGAAAATCCGCACTGGATACATGAGGTGCAGGTTCAAGGTAGATCGAGTCTTAATGTTTGGTGTGGTATAGTTGATGGAAGGATCGTAGGTCCATATTTCTTTGATAGAACTTTAAATGGCGAAACATATTTGGATTTTTTGGAAAATCAGTTGCCTGTTTTATTGGAAGATATTTCCTTACAAACAAGAAGAGATATGATATTACAACATGACGGGTGTCCTGCGCACTTTTCCAGACGAGTTCGAGATTATTTGTATGCTCGTTATCCAAATAAATGGATTGGAAGGGGAAGTATATTTTCATGGTCAGCTAGATCTCCAGACTTAACATGTCTGGACTTTTATCTGTGGGGAAGATTAAAGGACCTAGTGTACCAAACTCGACCAACCACGCGAGACGACATGAAACAGCGCATTATAAATGCAATAAATAGTATATCAACAGCTGAGATTGAAGCAGCTGTTATGTCTACCCGCGAAAGATTACATCTTTGTGTGGACAACGATGGAAAACAATTTGAACATTTAATTGGACATTAAGTTTTAATGATCGAGATATTTGTATGATCTTTCACATATTTAATTTTAAGTTAGAATAAAGGGTTAGTCAATACTGTACTTACTTATGTTTATGCGTTTTTATTCATATCTTGACTTCGACAAAAGCTATCAACATGCGGTTTGCGCCATTTTGTTACAAATTTAATCCAATTCCATTATAATTTACAATAAATAGGCGTTTCCATTAAACATTTTAAAGAAAAACAAATTTTAATTTTTTCTATTCGAAAGTGCCCTCTACCCATGAAAATTAGAACTAAATGCAATTGTTTTATAGCACATGTAAATTAAATTATCTTCACTCTTTCTAATGACACTCATCTTGTTAAAATCGGTTAATCCAAACCAAAGTTATAGGTATTTATCCACAAATACTTTCCCACTCTCCCCCACCCTTTATTTGAAAAATTTAAGCCTCTTTCAAGTTTAATTATTTAACACTTGGTATAATTGGACATATTTCACAAAAAACTGGTTTTCAAATTTTTCTTCACAGGTTACGGCCCCTAGCGGTTAACCCAGAAACTTGAAAGTTATTTCCAGCAATTTCTCTTGGCCACTTTTACTAAGGAATTGTTTCTCCTTAAGTAATAACATGAATAGTTTCTGATATATAGCCGAGAGATCGGCTTATTGGACCACCCGGTACATCAAATGAACTTTTCAGAGCAGCCGTCTCAAAAGTCCGAATAGCTATGATGATTGCCGACCTCTGCCGCGGAGATGGCACTTGAAGAAGATACAATGATTATTTTGCAAAACAACGATTTTCTGTACATACAAATAAATCAGTCAATATTTGTAGGAACCGTAGCAACCCTGTAATTTAAGCTATAACTGAATTCTGCATTCCTCCTCCGGTTTGTACGTAGCACACGTCTATTATCCTGGGCGTATTGTAGAAAAAAAGTCGTGTCTTCAAAATATTTGGGACTGAATAAACATAGATGTTATTTCCAGAAGAATCATTCCACGCTGCTTACGACAGAGGAAAGTTTTGAAAATATGTTCTCCGTCATGGGAATTGCATAGAAAGAAGAAGAATTTTGTTTGCATCGGTCACCAATGAATTTACAAAAACCTATGTAAGTTCTAGGTGATACACATCTGATTTGTTTGAAGCCTTAACACAAATTAAATTAATTCTTAAAAATTTGTATAATTTAAAAACCGTGGTTTTGATGTAGCGACATTTTAACTGCTATGGTAGAGTTTCGTAGGATACGCTACTGGAAAATTGCGGAAAGCTCCCTGCATACAACTTTGGCTCAAGTTTTCTCATATTGATTAACATAAATATTCGGCTTGCACAACTGTAGGACAATGCGGGTATAATATAAAATTAAAAAAAAGTATCACCCCTCTTGTTCTAAGATTATGTTTTATACAATCAATTACTAAGCAGCGATGCTCCGCTTACGCTCAACTTTTTCTTGAGCTTTTTAACTCGAATAAAATACGCATAAAACGGCAAAGTGGAAAATAAAAAGGGAAAACTTTCTTTGAGTTGACGTTGGTAAGATTGCGTTGGCGTTTATCTCAATTTCTTTATTTATAAATTCCTAATCGGATTCAACCTCGCGTCCGGAAAATACAGGAAAAAGTCCTCTCTTACAATTTGTGTGGACAGAAATACTTCCGTGGTTAAGTTATAGAAAAAGTTTAGAAGCATTTTAAAGAAGTAAGGAACTGCATAAATATTATTTTTATTCTTTATACAATTAAGTAAATAATTGCTTTGATCTTTATACAACAAATAAACCGCTTTTTGCAGAAAGGAAGCCCTTTAGAAATTGACTTTTTAATAAAATACTATTTTTGACAAAAATACATTCTATCTATCAAACTAAAGCAATTAATACAGAAAGAAAAAAAGTACCATTTACCTTTAGATATTATTTTACTACCATTTTACGTAGTAAGTACTAGTAAATATGTTCATTTGGAATTAAGCTACAATAATTTATCTTACATTTTGAAAAAAAAAAAACAGATTATTTTAAATATTTTTTGATGATATAAGAGCTCTCCCAATAAGAATGTCCTGACGTATCCTGAAAACGGCAAAAATTGCTGTAAATAAAAAAAAATTTATTGCAAAATATAATAGATAACAATTATGTTCCGAATAACACATCATTCAAATGTCCACTGCGACTACGTTTGCAGGAGCGAATCGGATGAACCCAATTTTCGGTTACTTTATGCAAAAACTCGGCATTAATCTCACGAATGGTGTGCTCTGTGTTCCTCTTCAAGTCTTCTATAAATTGTGGTTTGTTCACATAGGCCAATGACTTAACATAGCCCCATAAAAAATAATCCAACGGTGTTAAATCGCAGCTTCTTTTAGGCCAAGCATCTGGTCGAAGTTGCTGAATTCTCCTGGGATCTCTGGCATCAAGAGAAATCAATGTTTCCTGGAACTTTTCCTTCAATAAATCAATGGTTGGGGTAGTAGCGTAACATGTGGCACCGTCCTGTTGGAAAAACATTCCATCCAAATCCATTTAATCCAACTGAAACCACAAAAAATCCGTTATCATCGGTCGATACCTTTCACTGTTGACTGTTATACCATGTTCGAAAAAATAAGGTCCGATGATGCCACCATGCCATAAACCGCACCAGACAGTGACTTTTTCTGGATGAAAAGGCTTCTTAAGAATCTCATGTGGATTAATTTCACTCCAAAAACGACAATTTTGCTTATTCACAAAGCCGTTTAACCAAAATGAGCTTCATCGGAAAAGACTATTTTTTAAAAAAAATCGCCATAATTTTCGAGTTTGTCTAGAGCCCAATCAGCGAACAAACGACGCATATGATGATCAAGTGGCTTCAGTTCTTGAGTCAGAACAATCTTGTAAGGGTGTAGGTCTAAATCTTTTCTCAGAATTCGCCAAGTTGTCATTCTGGTGAGTCCAAGTTCTTGAGAACGATGATTTACGGACACATTTGCATTCTCCGCTACACTGGCTCTTACAGCAGCAATATTGTCCTAAGTTCTTGCATTTCGGCGTCTAGTTGGTGGTTTCGTATCGTGCAGAGTAAATTCACGTTCAAACTGTTTCACGATTTGGTCCATAACTTTCACGTTGGTCCATAACTTTCACGTAATGCACGATAGGTATTCACAAAAGAACGACTATTAGCATAACATTTTAGGATAATTTCCAATCGTTGTTCAAGTGTATATCTTGCCATGGTAATTTGTTACAGTTCTACCATTTTCAAAATAGCCGCTATGACGTTTCAAAAACAGGACGTCCCTATTGGGAAACCCAGTATAACCAACAGGTCGTTGGTAGGTTATGTTTTTCAATATTGATGGTCTTACTGTGCCTTAATCTAGTAGACAATAGCCTGCGTTTGGTTGAAAACAATTTGAGAGTGGTGTTTTTACTCTCGGAATATCAAATTCTGGTTCTTTTATGTGTCTTTTGTATTATAGATTTGTGTAATGTATGTTAACGTAGATTGTATGTTAATGTATTGTGTGTTGCATACGTATTGTATATAAATTGTAGATGATAGTCTGCGACTTCCTTTTTTCCGCTATTGTTGGAATATTCTTGTTGACTCCTGTTTTTAGTATTGACAACCAAAGCCTGCTACATTGTACTGATGGATCTGATACACATTTTTCTTCATTAAGTAGGATGAGAGATTCTTTAACTTTTTTCTTATTTTTGTCTAGTTCTTTTATGAGTCTTCTAATTCTTTGTTTTTGATGTATGTTTCATATTATCCTAACACTTACCGAATTGTTGCATTTACAGGATATTTCTTTCTTGTGTCGTATTGTGTGTTGGTCGTTTTGAAGGTTTTGAGTGATGTGCTTATTTCATATCCTTTTCAATTTTATGAAGCTCTTTACATGTGGTATTATTGACATATTTAAATTTCTTCTTGTATGTATCTCTGAATTGTTTGTGTGATTTTGTTGTTCTTTTCTTTAAGATTGTGAAATTTCTTGTTTATAAATGATAAAGTGTGGTCATTTTTTGTCAAAATTTTTGTTAGCAGGTTTTTTCTACCTGACATGAATGTTCACTGCAGCACGTGTTTCGGGCTCTATCATAATATTGATTTGATAATTCCTTACTTGACGTTTACGTTGTGGCTTAAGTGGTAATTTACATATCTGTTAGTGTAGGATGGTTTCCAGTAAACTTTAGTTGCTTATTCAGTGGCCTCTTTTGTAATTAACACATTCAAAATAAGTGAATCGTTTTATTATTGTGATCTTGATTGATTCTTCTGTATTATTGATATCCATCAGTTATTTATTCAATTCTTCTGATCTGTGAGGCAAAATGGAGCATTATCTACATATCTTCAGCATATTGTGGGTTGTTTGTCTTGTTTGAGTACAATGTAATAATGGAGATAATAATAGACATAAGGATGAGCTTATAGCTAATCCGAAATTTTGCTTATAGAAATCATTATTAATTTGTTCTGTGTTACCCCGTTTATCCACCTCAGCTTTTTTCTGCTCCGTCTTATTATTCCCACCGGTTGCACTGTTGGAATATTGTTCGAATCCGCGTCCCGGACTACATATCCTGCCCATTGCAGACTGTTTCCAGTACAGTTACTGTACTGGAAATGATTTTGATGAAAAATCGAAAGATTTAGACTTTCGATTTTTTTTTTTTTTTTAAATTTTTAAAAACTAGGATAGTAGCTTTTATAGCAGAGTCCAAAATATATGAGGGATAAAAATGTTAGCGAAAATGCATTTCCTGAAGAAGCATAGTTGTATATCAGAAAACACAATAAATATTTTTCCAAGAAATAAAGCCATTACTCTGGTCTAGAAATATATTAACTGGATAGTAAACTTAATATAAAAAAATACTTAATCTTTTTAAAATTCGTTACCCCACTTATATACATACATCCTACGCATCATATTACAAATTATTTGTGAACAATTTAAAGCTCTTCTGTAGAAGACCACAAGTCTATGTTTGTAGTACTTGCAGCACAGCATGAATTCGTCGCAAATTTCCTAGTCATCTGGGATTAACTAAACAAACAGTAAGGCGTTTGGCTACTCGTCTTGAAAAACTAGGTTAACACGAGATGCTCCCAAGGCTGTAGCCCCAGAGCAGCCGTTCTGCTGATCACATCACTGCTTTTGTTTTTTTACAAAAATCCAATTATCATTCACAAAAAACCATATTACCCGCTCAAATTCCTTGGTGCTGAGCTGTTTAAACTGAAGGAGTCATCAGGCCATTCTCCTTTGAGAAGGTCGCAGGCCAAATGACGACTGTTAACGTTATTGATTACGTTGTTCATTATTTGAATGAATTGGGACTGGAGAAAATTTAGTCCCAACAGGATAATGTAAAAGCGCACAATGCTCGAGCCACAGATATTCTGAAGGAAGAATTTACGGGTCGCTTAATCTCTCATTTTGGTGATTTACACCAGCCGGCCAGATTACCCGATTTAACCATTTCAGACTCCTTTTTATAGGTTTTTTGAAGTCGTAGATATACGTTAACAAGCCCTTACTCTTGACGTCCTTAAGGGGAATATTCGCAAGGAATGCGAGCACTTGTCGCCCGAAGTTCTAACAAGGGTGATGGAAAATACCATAAAGCAAGCCCGTGTGGTCGCCACTTGGCCGATATCATTTTCTTAACTTCATGAAATAAATTCTAATGGATTAAATAAACAAATTTCACAAGCAAAACCAAAGATTTTCATTAAAAATAATATATAGCAAAACAACATCGAGTCATTACTTTTGCCCCACCTTGTATATTGAGAAGTAATAAATATGCGATATTAAAATTGATTTTACTGGGTAGTATACAAGTACAGATAAATAGGAGATTTTATCTCGATGTATATGTATATTATCATATTTAATTCGGAGATTCCTGTTAAATTCTGCGTGTTTTCTGGCCCTCTTGTTCTTTTCGACACAACATTTTATTAGTCATTAAATTTAGCTAATTTCTACTTCAATAGGTTAACTGGGTTGTAATTAAAGCATCTCAATGCAAAAGGCCTAAAAACTCTTTTTTCTAATCTGAATGTTTGCATCAATATTATTATATTTACTAAAACTGATATATGTGAAAAATACTAGTAACCTTAAAATTAATATTTCTATCTAAGCTCGATCTGTTATATAATAATAAATATAATATAAATAACTGTAGAAAGATTTAATACACACAAATGTAAAAGGTTTGCATTTTGTTTTAATTTTATATAATTAATATTAACCGATAAATCTTTAAACCATTGCAAATGGCAATTCATATTAAAAACCTCGTATATTCGATCTCGGTGGAGGGTGAATTACCGGATCAAAACTGTTAATTTTTAACGAGTGTCCGGCTACGTATCGGCGATGAGGTGATAACACCCTTTCGCCGCCTGTGACGTAACCACCGAACGAAGCTGGGCTCTCTCGGTGAGTAACTCCAGCTAAAAATATCAGCAGACGTGGTAAGGACCTAATTTAATAAGAAGGAAAAGAAGACAGTTCAATTTTACCTGTCGTTTCTCGGCATTCTTATCAGAAGTTTATTTTTTTATACATTTTACGGTTCCCTGAAACATTAAATTTTTTACATCAATTCGTATGAAAAACTGCGTATAATTTTTTTAGTCATTCTTGATTTTAGCTTTTCAATGGGAACTCTTAGAGATGCACGAAACCTATTTAATAGTTATTTATAAAAATTGTTTAACTTATTGTAAAAATGGTAGGAAGAGGTTATGAAATAGGCAGCGACCATTTTTTACTTATTGCCAAAAGACACGGATATATAAAGTAAGAAAAAGAAAAATCAAAGCATAGAATATGAGAAAATTGGAGCTTATAAACAAAAAGACACAAAGCTCGCTTTAAATTTCGATCAAAGAATGGAAGAAGAACATCAAAAAAAGATTGTGGTACACATTAAACAATAAAAACATAAAAAAGAAACAGCATAAAACAATATTTAAATCTTTAACAAGACATGGCAAAATTATGAACTGTATAAAGAACATTACCTAAATTAAAAAAATAGTCAAATATGCTAAACAAGAATCCTGCAAAGAATTTGGAGCAAAGTTCTAGCTGACGTGACAGCAAAGGCAATCCAAAATTATTTTTAATATTAAAAGATTAAAGAAGAGAGAAAAAATTCAGTGACGATAAAAAATACAAAAGGGGTAATTTTTACCGAGGAAATTGAAATAATGGCTAAATGGAAAGAATAGCTTCAAAGCCTACTAGATGCTGACAAAAATGATGATGAAAATACTTAAAAAGAATTGAGAGAAGCAATAAAAATACACTCGTCGCAAAATTATAATATCGCAAAATAATTTTTTTTTGGAAATGCCAGGGAATTAAATGTAAGAATATTTAACAGTGGGTTGTTCCAGTAAAATGAAAAATTAAAGCCTAACAGGTCAAAAAAATGAAAATAACAATTATTCAACAAAACTGAAAAATACAAATCTATGAAATTAGGAATTTCAAGAATAAATTAAATATTTCAGTATCTGGCATTAGTACCTCTGGCTCTAATGACGTCCCTCATTATCTGTGGAAGGCTGTGGAATTTTCCCATCCTTCCGTTAAAGAATTTCTCAGTTCATCAAGGTTATCTGAAATGATAAGGTGCGATGATACAGTTTTTTAGGTAGTCCCAAACATGCTTAACTGGGTTTGGGTCTGGGATGACTGCTGGATAATAAAGAACTTAAATACAAACCTTAAAATACAGAAGAGGAGTATAAAGAAATTGAAGAACAAAGCGGCTTCAGAGCAGGAAGATCGTGCGTGGATAACACATTTACCCTTCAACAAGTAATTGAAAAACGAACAGCTCGAAACCTCCCTACCCATCTGGTATTTATAGATCTGGAGAAGGCTTATGATACAGTTCCTTTAAAACTCTTATTTAGTGTCTTGACGAAAACGGACCTTAGTAAAACATATCTAAAAGCAATACTGAACATCTATAAATGTCCTCAAAGCACTGTAAAAACAGGAAATACTTTCTCAAGGGTATTTACAGTAACGAAAGGCTTGAGACAAGGATGTTGTCTTTCCCCCACCCTATTCAAAATATATATCCAAGAAGCACTGCACCAGTGGAGACAAAAATGTGCGGGAATGGGGTTGAAGCTTAACAACCATTATCTGACAACGCTGTTCTTTGCAGATGATCAAGTACTAATTGCAAGCTGTGAAGAAGATGCAGATTATATGCTTAGAAAGCTTAAGGATGAATACAAAAAATGGGGGATGAGTATGAATATGTCTAAAACAGAATATATGCGAATAGGCAGTGAAGACGAAGACACGGATTTGGAAATTAGACAATTGAAAAGGTGCTACGAATACAAATATTTGGGAAGTATTATCTGCAGTAAAGGAACAACGGAACAAGATATAGACTATAGAGTGCAACAAGGCAGGAAGAGTGTTCAAATTCTGAATGCGATACTTTGGTCCAACAAAGCTACTATGAGAACTAAAATGACTATCTACAAAGTAATTGTAGAGCCCATTCTTACATATGGAGCAGAATGCAGGCAAATGACAGTAAAAGGAAAGAAAAAAGTTGACACGGTTGAAATGGACTACCTGAGAAGAGCTTGCCGTATATCAAGAGTAGAACGTATACCTAATTCTGAAATTAGAAGAAAAACAGATAGAGTACATACAACTTCTGAAAGAATAGAAACTAGACAGTTAATATGGTATGGACACGTACAGAGGATGGACGACAACAGATGGCCAAAAAGAGCTATGGAATACAATCCAAGTAATAGAAGGAAACGAGGAAGACTAGCCAAGTCTTGGATACAAGGTGTTATGGAAACCATGAAAGACAGAGCCATTGATGAAGACACTTGGAGAGATAGAAAAAGATGGCGATCGAAATGCGGGAAGCGGCAGAAGCTGTAGGATCCCCGCTTATATATATATATATATATATATATATATATATATATATATATATATATATATATATAAATACAAACCTCTTGAAGATATTGCATTATTATTCTAGCAACATTCGAGCTAGCGTTGTCTTGCATAAGAACGAAATATTCTCCAATAATTGGAACAAAAAGGATGACATTTTCTTCAAGAACTTCTCTTATATACCGATCAGCTGTCAAAGACCTCCTACGAGATACTGTTAATTCTGTATCACCTGCAAATCAGATGCCTTCCCATATAATAATCGAGCCACCCCCAAAATTCCTGGCTGCTCTTATGTTACACTGAGCAAATCCCTTATTCGCGCGTAAATCTTAACTCCTCAGTAAGAGAATATTAGCTTCTTCTTTTTCTACTTGTTGGAGATCTTTCGATCTGTTTAATTCTGAAGCTGCCTCTGGTTAATTTCCTGGGAGGTAGATTGCCAGCTATCCCTCCATCTTTTAGGTGGTCTTCCGGGAGGTCATGAATCGGGCGGGTTGTTTTCTAGGGCAATTTTTGGGAATCTATTCTCGTCCATTCGTCTTACATGACTGTACCACATCCTTTTACGCTGCCTTCCCCATCTTACAATATCTTGAATTTTGCACTGCTCTCTAACGTTTGTACTTCTGACCCTGTCTCTTCTTGTTTTGCCCACTATTGTTCTTAGGGTTTTCATCTTGGCAACCCTTAGCATCTGTTTTATTTTTGTTGGTATCTTCGCTCACTTCTATGCCATATGTCATGATCGGTCGTATGCAAGTCTTGTAGATTCTAATTTTACTATTCTAGCTATGCCTAGCTGTAACATGACGTGTACGCAAAGTCTGCAGACGTAAATAACGGTCATATGGGGGGTTATTGCACCTGGTACGTCCTAGAACTGGTTTTTTTGTGCAACCTTCAGTTTCTCTATGTCTTCTTAAAGCTCTTAAAACGCTGTATTGGTGGATTCTCATAACATCAGCAACATATTGCTGCGATCGTCCATCTCCAATTAAAGCTACCATTTAGGTTGCTTGTTCTGACGTTAACCTACTCTTTTTTTGTAATAATGCACCTCCATTAACAAATCAAGCAGACTTAGTGCACGGATCAAATTCGCAAACAAAAATGTCCAAAATAATGAATGCTGAATGAGGAGCGTTGAATGAGTTGGTATTGATTTACGTCATTAGCGGTGGGTTAGGGATTAAAAATATGTAATAAAGTATAAATTATTATTAAATATGTTTATTTTAAAACGGAAAAGACAGTTACGATTTGATTTCACGTACAGTACGTCTGTGTATCTGCTTATACGTATTTCGCCCTAATAGGGCTCTTCAGAGACAGATATTCACAGTTGCTCTGAACGTGAAAATATATCTTTTCTGTCTTAGGAAGCAACTCTAACATGGCTTCGTATAGACGCAAATGGCGACATCTAATATTAAAATCCATAAATACTTTTCGAAACCAAATTCGGATTTTTGCTTTAATCTGTGCCTTCTAAGAATTTCAAGGCAAAACAGACGTTGATAAAGATGTTATTAGAGACATAAGGAATTTAAAAATTGCATTCCACAAAATTTCTCCTCAACTAAGCAAAAATCCTTAGCGAATTGGTTTCTAGTACTCGTACAGAGTATATCGGAATAAAAAGGAAAAGACAGTTAAGATTTGATTTCACGTACATTGCATCTGTGTATCCGCTTATATGTATTTCGTCCTAACAGGGCTCTTCACAACGGCTATTAACAGTCGCTCTGAACGTGAAAATAAATCTTTTCTGTCTTAGGAAGCAACTGTAACACTCTTAAAAGGCACAGATTAATGCAAAAATCTGAATTTGATTTCGAAAATTATTTACGGATGTTTATTTTAATTAATTCAATTAGATTTTAATAAATAAAACGCTTAAATACGTATTTCCCTAATTGTTCCACTTAGGGGTAGTTCTAACCGCTTAAAAACAAGAAGCACACTTCGCTCATATGGTACTTTTGCAAAGGAGGGCAAGACAAGCTTAACTCCAACTTGTCAGCTAAATCCATGTAGTCCGACACAATTGGGAGGTAAGGTCCTATTTTCCGCCCGAGTTACTGGACTATCTTTGAATTTTGCATTATCTGTGTATTTCATTATCTATATTTATCTTGCTATCTGCATTAGAGTTAACTACTTGTGAATATAGAATATATCAATTGTTTTTCTGGTAATATTGGTCTGCATCGGGCTGGAAAAAGGTAACATTATCAAGCTTCCAAAAAAAGGCAACATCACACTGTGCAAAATTTGGAGAGGAATAACCTTACTTACTGTCATAAATAAAATTTTCACGACTATCATACTGAGAAGAATAACAAACAAGGTTGAGTTTCGAGCTAATCAAGCAGGCTTTAGATCAGAATCCTCCTGCATAGACCACATTAATACTGTGAGGGTAATAATGGAACAATTGGTTGAATAGAACACACCCCTATACACGGTTTTTGTTGATTTTGAACGTGCCTTTGATAGCTTGTCTCACGCTGCTGTATGGAAAATTTTAGAGCTAAGAAACATCCCGCAAAAAATAATTTCTATTATAAAGTCACTATATACTGATGCGAAATGCAGCGTGATACACAATGGGATCAACAGTGACGAATTCGACGTACTTACTGGAGTTAGACAGGGATGCGTGCTTTCTCCGTTTCTTTTTAACATAGCTATAGACTATGTTCTCTCCAAACTAGACTCCGACACAAGAGGGATACAATGGACGTTAACCACACGCCTAAGCGATCTAGAATACGCGGACGATATCTGCCTATTAGGTCAAAGGTTCCAAGATCTGGCTTACCCATTGGAAACACTTTCCACTGAAGCCAATAAAATAGGTTTGAAAATCAATATTAGTAAAACCAAGTCAATGAGAATAAATGCAAGGAACAACACGCTATTTACTATCGACAATATGCAGATTGAAAATGTGGAAAACTTTACGTATCTTGGAAGTGTCATAACAGAAAACGGAGGTACAGAAGACAATATTCGTATGAGGATACGAAAAGCCCAACAAACTTTCAGCACGCTCAACCCTGTTTGGAGATCTGGCGAGTATACTACAAGGATAAAGATCCGAATATTCCGATCAAATGTTATGTCTATTCTACAATACGGATGTGAAACCTGGAAAGTGACAAACACCCTCACAGACAAACTGCAGATCTTTGTTAACAAATGTCTACGAACAATTGTTCGTATATTCTGGCCTAACACCATCAGAAACGAAGATCTGCTACACCTGACCTAACAAAAGAGGGTACAAAATGAAATTAAGTCCAGAAAGTGGGGTTGGATCGGTCACACACTCCGAAAAAATAATTTTAGTATCGCAAAGATTGTCCTAGAGTGGAATCCCCAAGGGAAAAGAAAAAGAGGTCGCCCAGTACAAACTTGGAGAAGATCCATCATGGACGAGATAAGAGGCCAAGGAAAGTCTTGGAATGAGGTGAAGGCCTTAGCGCAAAATAGAACCCGATGGCGCGTTTTCACTGAAGCTCTATGCTCCACTTAGAAGTTCAAGAACCTTATAATATATTGGTCTGCATTTATACAAAACCTTTGGAAAACAGATTTAATATAATTAGTTAACATGTAGAAATATTAAAAAATATACCATATACCAATACCTATAATAGTTTAAATCTAAATTTACTAAAGGATCCCTTTGTACAAAGGAGTCTACATCCCTTATATGTTATCAGATACGGCACTCTCTTTACATTCTATGCAAATAAACGGTGAAAATTGACCTGAAATCAGGTGTTGAATTGGGAGACTGTGCCTCAATATTTCTCTGCTTTAATGTTGATATAAGGCCAACTCAGACGGCTCAAATGGTACAATACGAGTTTTGATAGCAGGTTGAATAATTTCATGTAAAAATACCCCGAAGCATTTTGAACGTATTGTAGAAATAAAATAAATTTTTATTCATATTTACCGGCAAATTTGATGAAGGAGGTTTTGAACGTTGTTGCCAGTTCTCGTTGTATTAATCGAGTTGTCGACGTAACAGTCAAAGTTATTATTTACTAAATTTATTTTAAAAATATTGTTTAATGAAAATATAAGGATTTTGTTATCTGAAAAGGACCTGTATTTAGAAATATTATTGGTTTTATAATAGAATTATTTTATCATAGAAAATAATTTTAATAATATACTATATTATTATACTAAAGACATATGTTAGTGAAGACGATCTTTCAGATAAAAAACAAATAGGAAAAGAAATAGTATATTTCGACTGTTATGCTAAAAAGCAAGTACAGGTGTTAATAAAGTGTTATTCAGTTTACTATCAAAGTTGCAAAAAAGGATAAAAACTATTAGCGATCATCGAATTCAGTGCTGTGAGGATCCACTAGAGAAAACAAACAAATTGTTAAGAGAACTGATCATCATCATCATTCTCTTTATGTTATAAAAAATAGAAGAGAGAAGAGACAAAAGCAATATCTTAAAAATAAACAACAATGATTATTTATCGAAACGATTGGAATAAAAAAAAAATAGCAAGAAGACCCACCAAAAAATTAGACATAAACAAAACATATCTGAAAAATTCAATTCAAAAAGGTCAATTGTAAACAAGGGAACCAACAAATTGCAGCTAAAATTCATGAAGAGCAATCCAAAATTCAAATAGTCGGTCAACAAAAAGAGAACAGAAACAAATTTTCACTGTCAAATATGTCAAAAATGTCAGTGGGGGTCGAGCTTATACCGTCCCTAAAATGTCAATTTAATATTGCTGAAAATATGCAAAATTTACAAAAGCATCAGAGATCAATAATTGTTCAGAAGTTTATGGCTTGCCAAATTGTAACAATTCTCTTTTGATAAACTCAGTGACTGATTCATTAAAAGTACATCACTCTATTCTGTTGTCTTGTATATTGATTATAATAAATCTAAATTTTTGCAATCAGTTTCTTCACAACAACTATTGATAAGAAGTAATAAATTAAAAAAAAATTATTTATTATGTTATATTTATTCTTACACAGAGGTCGCATTAATCCGAACCTAAGGTCGTTCAAACGACGCAGTAGTCCAAACGGGCTCGCACGACTCCCCCCTGCCAGCCCCCACGATTGAATCGATATGAATCAACATGACGAACATCAGTTTTTACTTTCCTTGCTCACCTACATATTATTTCGTATCACGATGGTTCCAAGTAAACACGTGACTTTGACTGTTGAACAATAGACCAAAATTCTAAAGCTGATACAGCAAGGAACTAGCTACAGTTTCATTTCAGTTTGGTATTGGCAAATCTACCATTGCGGACATTAAGAAGAACAAAGAAGAGATCGAAAAGTTCGTTAGCGAAATGGAAAGCGATCCAGGGAAGAGGAGAACAATCAAACTACCCGAATATCTGAAGGTAGAAAGTGCGTTGTTCATGTGGTTCCTACAACAGCGGAGAAAGCATGTATCGGTGAGTGGTAAAATGTTGTGTGAGAAAGCTCGTCATTTGCGTCCTAAAGTTTCATCAAATCACCAAGCTTTTTGCACATGTGGGGGTTGGTTAACTGGACACCTGAGCAAATTTACAATGCAGTTAAAAGTGGATTATTTTGGCGCATCTTACCAGACCACACATTGGTGACATCTCAAGAAAAGAACGCTCCTGGTCGAAAAATTATGAAAGAAAGAACCACCTTTATTCCTTGGACAAATGCTTTAGGGACTCACAAACTTCGTTTGCTTGTTGTGGGGACGACTAACAAGCCTCGTGCATTCAAATCTATTGATTTTCACGTATGGTATTAAGAGCAAAGAAATGTATGGGTGACAAGAGATTTGTTCTTGGATTGGTTCAAAACTAAATTCGTCCCTGATGTTCGTCGTCATCTCGAACGTGTGAACCTCATTCAGGAGGCAGTGTTGCTGCTGGACAACTACCCTGGTCATGCATCGGCTAATGAACTTCGTAGTAAAGATGGTAAAATGTTTGCCATATTCTTACCACCCAACACGATAGCTATGATTTAACCAATGGACCAGAATGTTATCCAGAACACAAAACTGCGCTATTAAAAAGCTTCTAACATTTTTTCTGACGTCGTATAGCAGTATGGAGTAAATGTAACATTTTACAAAGCAATATCGAAGCGTTAAGTTAAGGCTGCTGTTGCTTAGCAAAGATCTCATATTAGTAAATGCTATTCTGGCTTGCTCAATCCTGCTACGTATCTCTATGTCTGGATCTAGATCTTCAGTTATCCAACTATCGAGATATCTGAACTTGGGGACCTTTTGGATGTTCTTATTGTTTACTCTTATATTTAATTGCATATTTCGTGTTCTGCTAATCCCCATTAACTTCGTGTTGTCTATATTAATCTTCTAGCCCAGTCGTTCTCCTTCTGTTTTTATTCTATCTATTAGTCGTTGTAGCGCTTCTTGGCTATCAGCTATTATGACTGTATCATCAGCATAGCGAAGATTGCTAATAGTCTGTCCGTTAATTTTGATTCCATTTTTAGTGTCACTTAATGCTCTATTGAAAATCGTTATAGAGTAAAGATTAAAAAGGATGGGTGACAGAACACAACCCTGTCGTGCACCTTTTTCGATTGAGAAATATAATGTAGATTCCAGTCCTACTCTCGCAGATGCCACTTGATTCATATAAAGGTTCTATATGATTTTAAGGTCGTTCCCATCTATCAAACGTTCCTGGAGCAATCTTACTAATTCTGAATGATTAACACAATCTATATCTCAAATATCTTTTTAATATACATAATTTTTGTTTTAAATACATCAGGATCTCTGCTATTACGATTTGTCTTTCTATAGCTTCTGTACCACAGTCTGTTTCTTTCGGATGTGATAACAAGCATCGATTTATAGTGTAGGGTTATGTAAATCTAGAAAACTAAAGAATAATATTTTTAAAATTACAACCTATCAAAATCAATATTTATCTCGAATTTTCTTAATTTTCTAAGTGAAAACTTTTGATTGCAATATTTTATATCAAGCAAAATCTAAATTTTTTAACAATTTAAAGGTGATGTAAATTTAAATAAAATTTTTTCCCGGACTAACACCGATATCCAAAAAGGGGTGAGAGCAAAGGTGTATACGAACCCTTATGTATAATTTATATCATAATAAACAGAAATTATGTTTCCAACTTATTATTATGATTTAAATTATTAAATATTAATCAGAAAAAAGGGTTATTGTATGCATAATAACGAGGAAATGAATAATTATACATATTCGCAGTGAGTCATCATATCCCGATTTTTGCTCGAAACGGGCAACATTATCCCTTTTATGTCAAAAAACATGCCTCAAATGGTCTTTTTTGAATATTAATGCAAATTCTGTTTGTAAACGTCTTTGTTCTTGAAATAGGGCTTTCTTATCGAAACTTTTCAATGTTTTTATTACAGAGGGGTCGAAATCTCCCTTAATTTCTTTTTACCCTGCTCGTAATATCATTCGTTTTGCCGTTATTTCTCATCTAATTAGTCAATTTTAAAATTTTTCTAGCGTTTGGTGGTTTTATCGACTTCGATAAAATGATTGCAGGTAGCGTTCTCCCCACTTACTTTCTTGATTTTAAAATTCACGAGTGACACAAATATTATACTTTTGGAGAAATGGAAAACATATTTTTTACTCGAAAATAGTGTTCTTAATTAGGTAAATAAAAGTAAAAAACAAATAAAAATATTAATCAAAATATAATTAATTACAGAAAACCCTGTTTTCTGTATTTAAACTAGGTAGTGGAAATCATTGTTTAAAAAAGATCTTTTTTAAACAATGGTGGAAAAAAAATAAAAAGGCTTACTCACAATCTATTTATTTAGCTATCGACGACCGGTTTTGACCACTACAGTTTTCTGTACATCATTAGGTCACCGATAAAGTACAATCTATCGAATGCTAAGAACAATTACATATTGGAATTATAACAATTTGAACAAACCTTACATCACATATGGTACAAAAGGTGTCAGTATTACTTATGTTATTTAAAAAGAGAGAGTTTATTTATATATTGAATGTTAAAGTGAAATTAGTCTAAAATAATATAAGCAGTACTTACATTCCGGTACAAGGTCTGTTGTTCACATGGCGTGTTTCAAATGCTCATCTATGCTAAAGTTTCGTCTATGGGTTTTAAACTTCTTATACATCGACCTAAAAGGGATGTTTCTTGAGGAAAAAGTCTAGAAGCTACTTTGTGTTATGGTTGATTGGAAACAAGATGGATAATATAACATTATTGATACGGTCACAAACAATAACATCCATCTTTTTCTTGGACGATCAACTGATCTTCTGCCATCGGCCTTTCCCAGAAGGTTGTATTTAGTAGTCTTTTATCATTCGATCTCAGTATATATTCTGCCCATCTTACACAATTTGACTTGATGTATCCTTGGTATTAGATTATGAATGAAAAATATTTATATGAAAATAAAATTATACTTTATTCCAAATTTCGAAATTCCTTCACATCAAAAATATATTTGTATATTATGTAGAATGTAGATATTTATTATAATTAAAAGATCAATAATAAATCACTTTACTGTTTTTTAGTTTATAAATAATCTTTACTATTTAATAAAAAAAAAATATAAAATCAGTACGACCTGAATTACTCAAAAGTTTTTGTGGCTTGGAAAAAGGATATAATTATTAGCAACTACGTACTTAGGCTGGAATTTCAGAACGTTGAATCTTCGGCAGCAGAAACATAATATCCACCATAAAAATATGTAGGATTGGGCGGCTAAGTAAACGGAATATTCTTAGAATTATTGTTTCAGAACACATATCATAAATCCATAGCTATTTAGATAACATCGGAGCAACAAACATAGTTCAGGCAACTATTAGGGCTCCCGGTAAGGGTTTAAAATAAATATTTATTTGAAAATATATGAGAAAAGGAATTTTTCGGCTAACCTCGTCAAGAGACCACTCAAACAATTTCCTTCTTTCTCTTGGAAGTTCAAAGAAAGAAAGGGAGATGAATGGCGAGAAGTTTACGAACACTTCAATTTTACTACAGTAGCATCTTTGAGGTAATTTAAGTAAACTTGGCAAATAGATGGCGTGAGCAACATTAATCTGAATATTTACTAGCAGTTATAATAATAAATTTTGCATGTCTGTCTCCATAGAGTGATTGTACAAGACTTAAAGATCGTCCAAATGATCTTCCGTTCTAAGACTAATACTTTTGTTGTTTCACATCTCACTTCCATACATTATTATGAAGCTAATTTTAGTTTTATCCACCCTTGAATTAAATAACCCCTAAGAGTAATTTTGATTTAAGTAGCGTCGCTGGAGTCTAATACGCTCTATTTCCTGACATGACTCTGGCTGATACGTCTTTTTCAGGTTTCAAAATTCATTTGATTTGAACATACTCAAAAGTTTGGGGGATTTTGGGGCTGAACACCCCCCTTAAAATTTTTTCTGTGTGCTTAAATTTTATTGTTTCTTTTGTATGAAAAATGCTTTCAGAACAAGAAAGTAACGTGTCCATTTTATTACAAAATGTCAAGAAATTTTTATTTTGTAACTTCAAAGGGCTGTAATTTTTTTTGTATACACTTTTGTAAGTTGGATTCAATCAATTTATTTTTGTCCCCGGAATGCGTTATTTAATTTATGACATAGCTTTTTGAATCACCCTGTATATTATAATACGTGTCCATCACAAAGGTATATACACTTCGATGTTTAATATTATATAGAACGTCAGCGAGGTAAAATATTAATATTTTTGGTATTAATAAAAAATTCCTAACAAAAGGTATAATTTTTTTATTTTTCTGTAAAGCATTTTTTACACCAGAGTTATTAAAAATCTAAGGCCCACCACTTCCATTTGGAATCTTGAAAATACGTTGAGAACTTTCTTAATGGGCATACAATTCATCTTAATTTGACGATTTCTTGAAATGAAATCTGTCTGGATATAATTTAACTTGATTTAATATTGCTCAAGCAAAGGGTAAAAGAACTCAGTGTAATTAGTCATGACTGTCCTTTAATCCCATACAATATTTTTGCCCGGTGTTCTTGGTTTAAGTGATATTTTCTCATAAATATCAGGCAGAGTATTATACAGGATGCTCCTTACTTGTACATAAAGATATTAAACTTTAAAATATTACGAATAAGCCAACTTGCTCTAATAAAATGCTGATATTAAGACAGATACAGGGTGTTAAATTTAAAATTTTATTTTTCCTATAACTTTCATGCCTCTTAGCACTTATCTATAAAAAATTTCTAACTGGGCGATTTTGAATATGAGGAATTTGATGCATATTTTGATGTAGCTGATGGAGAACGTCACACATGCCACATATGTAGCATAAATAAACTTTTTTGCTCTTCAATGTAGCTCTGTTTGTGTCAAAAAATATTAAAGATACAATATTTCCATAAAACAAAGATAAACCTGTTTATAACTTCAAAATTCAACAGTTTTTAAAAAGCACTAATTCCATAGCCAGCTTCAATAGGGTCGGTTAGTTCTTCTTCAACTTTTACTTTTATTGTGTTGTTTTGGTAGATATTTTCGATCGTTTTGAATATTCCTAGAGGAATCTCTTTTGCGTACAGTAAGTGGATAACCTCTTTTAATTTGACCCAGTCAAATGCCTTCGTAAGGTCCACGAACCATATTTATGCCGGTTTATTGTATTCTAATGATTTCTCTTGCACTTGCCTCATTATAAATATAGCGTCGGTGCATGATCTTCCCGACCTAAAACCTTGTTGTTCTTCTGCTAGTGTTATAATTTCATTCAGTTAATTTTGTTATCACTTTGGTTGCTAATTTTAATGTTGTGTTTAATAAATTAGTTCCTTTGTAATTTTCTGGGTTCGATTTGTCTTCCTTTTTGAAGAGAGTTATTAAGATGCTTAATGTCCATTTTTGAGAAATTCTGTTTTATTCTATTATTTTTTGGATTAGTTTTAATAGTTGTTTGGTCAGATTTGGTCCTCCGTACTTTAGGAGTTCGTTCGGTATTCTGTCTCCTCCTGGTGATTTTCTATATTTTAATTTCCTTAATGCTTTGTTTACCTCTTCCTCTTCAATATTTATTTTTTCATTTGTCGTCACCTCTGGTCTTAGTGGTTCATTATCGTCACCTTTAGCAAATATGGATCAAAAGTGGTCTACCCATGTTTCCTTCTGAATGTGTTTCGTTTTTATCAGTTCGTTCATCTCGATTCTTTGTCCTTTTATGAGGGATTTATGAGAGAAAAACCAGGAAAAAACCCTCATAATACTATCCCGACATGGTAAGTATTTGGTCGTGCCTTTAGTTTACCTTCAATAAACACCAAATTCTGATTTTATAT
Organism: Diabrotica undecimpunctata; assembly: GCF_040954645.1. NCBI lineage: Eukaryota > Metazoa > Arthropoda > Insecta > Coleoptera > Chrysomelidae > Diabrotica > Diabrotica undecimpunctata. The sequence goes on from NC_092812.1 coordinate 31,635,438, forward strand.
GTTTGTTATTTAAAAAAAATAAATGATGTATGCTCTATAGTTACTGACTTTCTAATACTGATATGTATTTTCCTTTTAATAATTTTTTTTTATTTTAATATTTTTTCCCTCATAATTTACTATGGAATCACTAACGGAAGAATTTTACTGTCATCATGGCATGTATTTGTCTTTTTAAAGACGAATTACATGCTATCATCTTTTCTGATGGATATTCTCAAGTTAAAGTTGATTTCATGTAATCGAATGAACTATCTTATAAGTAAAGTCGTCCCAGGAGCACAACTCAACAATATTGGCAATATCATTTTAAAGTCGTTTACTTTAAAATGTATAATGTATGTCTGAATTGTCAATATAAATGAGTCAGATAAAATTAAATTATTAGAAGAATTTTTCACTAACAAAAAAACAAAATATGTTTAATTTACTAATGTTTGTATTTTGAGAACGATTTCCGAAGTGGAAATTGAAACGTCAATAAACGTACTTTAACCTTTAATTGTGGCTTATTCCACAGAAGAAAAACATGTTAAGAATGGTGAAGTAAAGAAGAAAGTAGAAGAAGAATTACACCATATTGTAAGAGGGAAGAGAGACAAAAAAAAATTAGAGATAATTTTAATGCACATGCATTAAAAAGCAACACATGAGGGATAAGTTTGCTAATTGTAAAGACATTTCTTCAAAAGAGAGAAAGCCAGCATATCTAATATAAAAGTAGAATCGATTTAATGCAAAAATGAGAACTAGTTAGACAGAGAGTAAGTTACAACTTATTTATAATTTTATTTATTTCATAATATATTAAAAACAGGTATATTAGAAATTTATTATTACATAGGTTTTAGGTCATAAAATTTAATAAGATTTTGTGCAGTATTGTTATTTAATAAATTTGCACATACTTCTAAACTTGTACAAAAATCTCGACCAAATGTAGTAAAGTGAAATATATAAACCTTCCTTTACATCTCTTTTACTGGCTTAATTTGAATTGCTCTTTTAGAACATTTTTTTTAATTAAACATTTAATTTGTGAGGTTAGTAGACCCTCAGAGAAAAAAGAGCTCTTTCCACAGTTAGAATTTTAGCTTTGGTACCTAATTAACAGGTAATGCAAATAATTAACGAAAATGGTTTATAGGCATAATATTTAATTTATATTCTGATGTTTTTCATTTTCTTATATAAATATAATTGTCACTGTAAATTTGATCATTATACATATTTATAAATTTTTTGTTTTATTTACCTGAATTTGATACTTGAACCAGAGGCATGAAAAAGTGGATCTATCAATAAATAAAAATATAAAAATGTTTTAATTTGTACTAATGAGTCATGTTATACAATCATTAAAAATACTGTAAAAATAAAACAAATACCAGTAATACAAAATGACAAGAAAGACATTAATTCTAAGATATGGAGCCCAGAAAGAGAGTATTGGACACGATTCACCAAAGACGTAAAATACCGTATGCAGAGGTAAAAAAACACATTACTAAATATAAACAACTACAAAAACAGAATAATGGATGTATTATATAAAAAATTACAGTAAAAGCAATATGATACCTGCAACACAAGAAGAAAGTGATGTAGACGACGGAAGAAAGCAATATGTGATTTGGATCACTTTTTATTACAAATAAAATTTAGACGCCATATAAACAGACAATAGAAGAACAAAAACACAAAGATCAACAAATTAAACCTGGACAACCTGAAAAATTCAAAAATAAAAAAGTGATTGCGAGAAAAATTGAATACAGAACTCCTATAGAGAAAGTAAACATTTTAAGAAGAATGGAATATGTTTAAGGGGTTAACGAGGAAAACGGCTAAAAGGGTGACAGGAACTACAAAAAAATAGAAGAAAAGAGTTTTGCCTTGATAAATAATGTCAACAAGCAATATACAAAAGAAATCAACTATACGAAATGAGGAGGAGATATAAGGTGATATCAAAAGGACCAAATGATAAAAACGGAGGAAGATTTTTATCAAAAGAACATTAGAAGAGTACATAAATCCTTAAACTAACTAAGAGAGGGATATAAATCATGCACCAATCTCTGTAGGAATACTGAAGGATAAATTATCCACGCAAAAATAAAACCACGCTGAAAAAACTGTTTTGAGGGTCTGCTACCAGATCAAATACAAAACCATAGCCCAGAACAGAATATTAGAACCAGAATAATTAATTAGCATACTCACCCACATTACAGTTTATTAAACTTCCAGTCCCATCCCAGAATCAAAAAACATTTCCAACTTTTTTTCCAAAGAAAAAATACCACTGCTAAATATACTGCTCACTCAAACGCTCCATCCCTAAAGATTTATCCTTTAAACATCTAGAGAGTCTGTCCATTAAGACAGATAAAGTCATACAAAAAGTCAAAATTAAAATCTCTTTCCTTTCATTTGCTAACACTAGTTCATCATTTTCTCATGACTTGTCCATTAAACACACTAAGTATTGTCTATATATATACAAGGATTTCCACAGTTTTTACTGTATTCCTTCAGTCAACCGTTTTCTCCAATTTTTCCTGTTTGGCCAGTCCCCTTCCTGTAGGTTTCTTCTACTCATTGCTTCGTCCACCTCATCTCTGAAAGATCTTCGGGGTCTGCCTCTCTTTCTTCTTCCTATCGAGCTCCACTCTGTTATTCTATTTATCCACCGATTTTGGTCTGCTCTTCTGACATGTCCGTACCAGGTTAACCTCTTCTGTTCAATGTAGTCTATTATGTCGGAGTTCATTCCCATTCTCCTCTTAATCTCCATGTTATTTATTCTATCTCTTCTTGTTACTCTGCAGCTTCTCCTTTGGAATTCCATCTCTGTTGCTCTTATTTTGTTTTTGGTTTTCTTATTTATTGTCCAATTTTCACACCCATAAGTGAGGATACTTCTTGTCATGGTATTATATATTTTCTTCTTTGTTTTCATGCTGATGTTCTGATCCCATAGTACCGGGTTCAATTTTCGTATGCAGTCTCTTGTTTGTCCTAGTCTATTTTTTATATCTTCCTCCGTTGTTCCTTTGTTTGATATTATGAAACCTAAATACTTATACTTGTCTGTTACTTTGATTTATTTACCTTCGTCTATTTCCAGCTGTTTTATTTCTGTATTCTCCGTTGTTAGGTATTCAGTTTTCTATAGGTTTATTTCCATCCCATTCTTTGTATATTCCTGCTCCAGTTTTCTCATCATAAAACTGAGGTCATCCTCGTCTTGTGTGATCACTATTTGGTCGTCGGCAAAACTTAGCGTATATAGATATTCGTTCCTTACTGGTATACCCATTCCTTCGCACTTTCTTTTCCATGGTTTCAGGGTCTTTTCCAGGAATATTTTGAACAGGGTGAGGGATGTGGAGCAACCCTGTAGTAGTCCCTTTGTCGTCTTAAATGGACTGCATATTCTATTGCCCGTTTTGATAGCTACTTCGTTATTCTTGTAGAGTGCTTTTACCGCGTTTATTAATCTTCGTAGAACTTCGATGTCTTCGATTGCTTCCCATAGCTTGGTTCTAGGTATTGAGTCATATGCCTTCTTAAGATCAACAAAAGCCAGATGGACAGATCTATTTTTGGCCATTCTTTTTTCTATTAGTTGTTCAACCGTGTAAATGTGATCTAAGCATGCTTTCCCCGCTGTGAAACCTGCCTGGTCTTCTCCGATTTTATCTTGTATATATATTTCTAATTTTTCCTTTATGGTCTTTCCATACAGTCTGCCTATAGACGATATAATGCTGATTCTTCGATAGTTTTCGCAGTTTTTTCTATTTGCTTTCTTGTATATTGATGTCATATATGCTTGGGTCCATTCTGCCGGTAAGTCTTCTCCATTCAGTGCTCTCTCAAACATTTTATGTATCATACGGAATAACTTTTCCGATCCGTTTTTTATCAATTTATTTGGTATTCCGCCGGGACCTTCAGCTTTTTTGTTCTTTAGAGTTTTGATCGTTCTTTTTACCTCAGCTAGGCTTAATTCGATTTCGTCATGTGTGTAGATTTCTATTCCGTCTATTTCTGATTGTTTGAATTCGGGGCGGTCTTCGGTTAGCAATTTTTTATAGTATTCTTGCCATTCGTTTTCTTTGATTTGACCGATCTTGACTTTCTCTGTCTTATTTCTTTGGAGCGACTTTAAGATGCGCCATGACTCTGAATTTCTCGTTCCTCCTATGTGCTGTTCTACCTCTATGCATGTTTTTTTCCATCTTTAATTTTTTTCATTTGCTACTTTTCTTTTCACTTCTTTATTTTTTTTTTCTGTATAGTTCCAAGTCCTCATAGTTTTTTGTGTTCAGGTATTTTATATGAAGTTCTTTTTCTCTTTTATGCATGTTAGTGTGTCTTCGGTTAATTTCGTAGTTTGGTGGGTGTATTTTTGGTTCACTTCTCCAAGAGCTTCTAGGGCTGCTGTCTTCATGCAGGTTTTTATGTGTTCGTATGTTTGTTCTAATGATTCATACCGAAACTCTTCTAGCTTTTGGTCCAATCTTCGCTTATATAGGTATTTTATTGAGTCTTCTTCTAATAAAGTATTGTCTTAAAACCATTAAGTCTATTGAAGAGAAAATTTTCAATCATATTTTAATCTTTACTAAAGCTGATAAAAGTAAATATTTGGTCATTCTAGATAGGGACACTTAAAACGTCCAAGTAACTTCTTTTCTAAAAGACAACCACTTTATTTTTTTACCAGTTGACCGTTCTAAAAGATTTATATTTAAACTTAAAGACAACAATAACAATTTTCTGATTTTTTCTCTGATTATGGTGCACCTTACAACAAAATTCCCAGTAATCCGATTACCTTCAGGCTATATGGATTGCCTAAGACACACAAGGTTGACATACCTCTCCGCCCTGTTGTCAGCTTCATTCATACTCCTGTGTCTATTTCATCTACATTTATGCTCCACACTATAACAAATTTAATTAATTTTACCTCACAATTCTTGTTTTCAAACTGTAACCAATTGGTTGATACACTTTATCTCAATAGTCCAAATCCTGATATCCCTATGCTTACTTTTGATGTGAGGAAACTATTTACATCAGTATCCAAACATGAAACAATAGATCTAGTAAAAACACTCTTAAAATCCATTCAGTATTACATCATTTCATTGATACTAGATATTTGCGAATTATGTATATGCTTTATCCATCTCCCAGCTGGTGTCTTCAATGATCACTAAAAATCGAAGTAAACGATGAAAAACCATGAAATTTTACATTGTTTCCGATAAGTTGATAACTGCTTAGTCCTTATTTCAGGTAATCATTACTCAGCTTATCACCTATTTCCGAAAAAAATTAATCTTGCTCTGATTGTGGTGCTTCCTATATTGTCAGAACATATAGACCATTATCAAATAGATCTGCAGAATACTCCAAACGAAAAAACACTTCAGTATTTTTACAATACTTGAAAGTTAACAACCACCTGAACATGCCTGATGGTTTTACAATAATTCACAACATACAAGACCAAAATATTTTACGTCTGGACCTGTATGAAAATTTGGAGATTATTAAAGACAGGAGGACTAGCACCGATTGCGTCAATTACCACTCCTTATTTAATCGTGGCTTAGCTCCTATACACCGTCAACTTTTCTCCTAATTTTTAGTCAACCCAGTTCAATTTTGTTTCATTTCTGTCATTTCAGTTACAATTCCCACCATTTTATGACTGTAGTCCTTTCTACTTTTTTTAACTAACATTTAACATTCGACTTCCTAACTAAACACCCATTACCATCCCTCAGAAACTTGTCTCATTGTATCGTCCTCTTCCATTACAATTTCTAACCTTATTCCACACACAGTAATTAATTTAATTCAGTACATTTTTTTTTCATTTTCAATCTCCACTTTTCATTGATATGATCAATTCAAATTTCATCTTCTTCTTTTAGTTGACACTATATTTTAGCCTCTTTTTCCACATCTTTATTATTACAACATATAACCCTTTTATTTTGTTAATAAATAAAGTCTAAAATTTCGAAACTATTTTACGCATTAAAATAAGTCTACTTTATTAATGCTTTGTATTTTGAGAACGATGTTCGAAGTAGAAATTAAAACGTCAAAATACACTTATTTAAAAGTAAAATTGTGGCTTATTCACAATAAAAATAGTAAACTGCATTAAGATGCTATCAGAATGTCTCCGGAGGCGTGTCAGCCGGGAGCTGACAGCCGTGCCGGACGCATCAAGGAATTTGGATATTAGTCAAAATACTGGGGAATTCCAAGTTTGGCCAAATCCAAATTTCTAATTGACTCGATGCAGGGAAATTCCACTTTTGCTACGTAAAACAAAGGATTTGTTTTACATAAAAGCAGGTAGATTTTCTCTCATCGATCAGTCGAGCTTGCCTCTTCTACTGTAGACCTAGTCGGTGCTATTATTGTTCCTACTAAGTTATTGTTTTATTTCTGATTTCCTATATACCATTTTATTTTAGCATTATTGTATATTCAGACCTTTTCAGGTTAGAATATTATATATTTGTTCATGTACTGATTGTTTGCTATTTTTTTAGAAGAAGAAAATAGCTTTAGAACAATTTTAAAACGTCTCCAGTTAAAAATTCAAAGGGTAAATTTAAAATTGTGGTTTATTTCCAAAAGCGATAGAAAGTCTATCGAAAGTATATTAAATTGAAAATTAAGTTTAATTGTCATAAAAAAATGTACATTTAATGAGTTTAATATTAGCAGCCAATAGGCAGCCATTTTAGCTTTTATTATTATCTTTTTAGAACAAATTATTTCTGCATTGTTAGGCGAACTCCTTATATTCCTTACATCAACACATTTGCTACAAGATAGCTGGCTATACGCTGCGAGTCTTCCAAAGTTTCTCGTTTATTATATATCACAATGGCTTGCCGCCATTTACATTGCTCATTATTTTGCATCATATACTACAAATGGGGTGTTTAATCTATACAAGGCTCTAAGAGCCTCCTTTGATAGAATTCTGTAAGAACAACTGCTGGAAAACACAAGTTTCACACTACTGAATATATGTTTACATAACCACGTACTCTGTTGCTAATTACAGAACAGACATAATTACTATACTGTGTGAATTAAAATGTTAGTTTATTCATAGAAGATTAAAAATGTTCTCCAAAAGTACTATCATTTTAACTTAAACCATTTAGCCGTAGAATATAAATATTTTAAAATCCACTACGAAAAGTTAATTTCTTGTAGTTGGCTGTATTACATTAATCACAAATAATTTTGTGAAAAATCCTTTATCGAAGGTACATTTATTTAAAAAACCCTTTCAAACTAAATCACACAACGTTTTCTGAATAAATATTCCATCTTCAGAGCTATTACAAAGGTATAAATGTTTAAAGCCACTAAATACATGGGCGAGAATCATTTAAATGTTATTACAGGTACCGGAATGAACCATGGCCAATGACAAACTTCTCCTTCAAGATGTGCGGTAAATTCTTTATTTTTTTAAAAGTTTTCTTTAGTATGGTATGTCTCGAAGCATGGAACTACACACAAACCTACATCACATTCTTTGCACATGTATCTCGATACCTTGCGTTTTTTGTCCGTTTCTTTTGTATTCGAACATATAACACATCTTCTGGAGGCAGTTTTTGTCCTTTCGGTTGCTGCAACAAATAAAGGAAAATGCTTTTCCTTTAATCTAGATATATCCGCTGACATCAATCTGGGATTTTTCACTTGATATTCATATCCGAAATTAAAAAAAGCTATAATCTATGTAAATAACGACTGAAAAACAAAAACTTACCTTCTAAAAATCTGATGTATAAGACTCAGTTGAAAGTTGGCAAGCGGCATTGGCATAGTCTGGTTTGTCAAGAACATAGCATGGGTACTTAGTACACAGATATCTACTGTGTGAAAAAATAATTTTTTGTACCATTTTATGGTCTTCCTCATGCAATCAATGCTACTTATCATCATGTCAGAGCGGTCGACTGACCCCATTTGTTTATTTTACTCAATAACACAATCTGGTTTCCTTACTGGTTCTTTAGTAGTAGGATCAATTTTGTCAAGAACAATCATTTTATTTTCATGCATTGTTGTTATCATCATAACATCTCTTCTGTCTTTCTATTCAAACACCAAGTAAATTTTAAAATTTCTCCAATCTACTTCACTTTTTTTCAATTTTTCTTACAAAGAAGGTATGTGAAGCCTTTTAGATCTAACAGTCCGACAAGAATTTGTTTTATGAATTTGGTTTCGAAAAATTAGTTTACGAATTTATTTTATGTTCATAAAAATAATGTAACAAGATTAGACTACTATAAAAATTGTCAAAAAACAGTGAGTGGCCTTTGTTTAGATATGGTTTCATAAGCTGAGCCACATTTCCAGTGGCACCCAAGCCTTTGATAGCTTCTTCGGTAAAATATGTATTCTTCCCAACATAAACAATAAAATCCAGAACAAAACTAATCTCGCAGTTACATATAACATAAAGTTTTATACTAAAATGCTGGCCTTTGGTTTTTAGGTATTGTTAAAAAACAGTCTTCCCTTAAATAAAATCATACTCTCATCAATAACGAGGTTTTCAAAGGGATAGAATTGTGACTGAAATCTTTGTTTTATTTGTGTCAAAACCTCCTTTATTTTATACAAGCGATCTCCAGCTTTTGCATGTTCATTGTTAGAGAAATGCAGATATTTCATAATTTGTAAGTATCTGTCTCTAGACATTTTTTTGCTAAAAAATGCAAGTACAAAGGAGGATCTTTTGACCAATTCTCCTTTACTTCAAGCTTTTTGTTTCTGAACATAAGCATAGTCAATCCTAAGAAAGGTAAAGAACTCATCTAAATAAAGATCTTTCCATTTTTTATCATTCTTTTGCATAGCATACCTGTTAGTTTCATCAATTATATATTTGGCTATATCCTCGGTAAAACTTTTCAAAAAATAATCTATTGTGTTTGGTTCTTTCGTTAAGTTCATCATGTACTGTACTCCGATCTGACTATCATCAAATTTATGTAACTTGGGGACGAATTGATTTTTTTCCCACTGGATTTGTATGTCACTATAATCTTTTTTAATATTATTTTGATCGTTGATCGTTGACCGAAACTTTTATTAGAAATATTTTGTTTACCGACAAGGCTACCTTCAGTATAAATGGAATAACAAACCATCATAACGAGCACATTTGGGCCGACGAAAATCCTCATGCCAAAAAACGACTCATCACCAAAGGACTTTCAAAGTTAATGTTTGGGTAGGAATTGTGGATAACAATCTAATAGGCCCAGTATTTCTTCCCAACAATTTAAATGATGATAATTATTTGCAGTTCTTTTCAAACGATTTACAAGAGTATTTGGAAGAAGTGAATATTGCAATAAGGCAAAATATGTGGTTTCTACAAGATGGCGCTCCACCGCATTACAGTAATGTAATGTCCGGAAATACTTTTGCAGGCAGTATCCGGATCGGTGGATTGGAAGAGGTCGTGACGCACCTATTACTTGGCCACCCAGAAGTCCAGGTCTTAACCCCATGGACTTTTGCTTTTGGGGGTCTATGAAAGAGAAAGTGTATTCTGTAACAATAGAGGACGAACAAAAATTGAGGGTTAGAATAATTGAAGCTGCAAATCAATTTCGTCAGAAAAATATGATTTTTCAGCGCATTCGATAATTGCCCATTGCCATTGCCCCATAAGAAAATGGGGTCATTTTGAACATTTATTCTAATATCATACTTATAGAGGTTATAAAGATTTTTTGTACTTGTTAATTCATTTAAGCCATTTATTTAGTTGCACGTAATTTTTTAAAGTTTAATGAAAAGGGCCGTAACTCAATAAAAACTGTTTTTTGAAAAAAGTAATAAGAGCAAAAAAAAATTTAAAAATAATTTGTTAAACTAATGATGCCACAAAATATATTTGATTTGAACGTACTCAAAAGTTTGAGGGGATTTAGGGCTGCACAGCCCCCTTAAAATTTTTCTGTGCTCTTAGTTGTTTCTTTTATATGAAAAATGGTTTCAGAACAAGAAAATAACGTGTCCATTTTTATTACAAAATATCAAGTAGTTTAGGAGATATTGCAAAAAAACAATCTTTATTTTGTAACTTCAAAGGGCTGTAACTTTTTTTTTGTACACTTTTGTACTAAGGTGAATTGGATTCAATCAAATTATTTTTGTCCCCGGAATGCGTGATTTAATTTATGACATACCTTTTTGAAACATCCTGTATAATTAGTGTTATTGAAAATGCTAAAGATAGCCGCAACTTTTAAGCAATAACTAAGTATTTTATTTAAAAAAGACCGACCTATCCAGGAATTAAAAATAGTTTCTATATACAGTGTGTCAATTTTAAAACTTACAATGGGCTATATCTCACGAACAAAAGCTGAAGCTGGTTTAAATCAAAAATTTAATGAAGTTTTTGTTGATTTTGTTGATGACTCTGTATAATTATTGTTTATTAATTTACAGGGTGTTAATATCAGCCGTCTTACTATGACTTTTTGTATTGTTATCTCCTGGACTATTATTTTTAATGATAAGTGCCCGTCGGATTTTTTTTTGTTAAATAAAAACTTGGTTTGCTGTTTTTGCACTATTTTTTGGATTCTTTCAGATTCGATAATTTTTGGTTTATTTGAGAATTTTAAATGCCATTAGTTTTCATTATTTGTATGATCGGTACTGTCATTCAGCTGTAGTTGTCACAATGGTTTACAGTATACATGAACGCGAGGAGATCGTTTTCATATTTGCCTTCTAGAACCAGTGTTATTTACGAACAGCTCAAATATTTCATAAAAGACATCAGGACAAAAATTTAAGTCACATGTAAGCAAATAAAAAAAGGGATGCCTCATGATTGCTGAATGAAACATCCCAAATTGAGGTCCTTGGAAATTTTGCAATAGGGCCTACTGCATCAACACGTCAAGTATCTACAATGACAGAACTTTCACAACAGTCGGTTAGAAAGGTGTTGAAATTACATAAGGTTCACCCGTACAAACCACAAATTCTTCAAGAACTAGGCGATGATGATCCAGACTGACGAATTGAGTTTTGTAAATTCATGACTGAAAGAATTCGCGTTGAAGCGAGGATGTTAAAAAAAAAATTTGTTTCAGTGATGAATATACTTTTGTGCTGAATGATAATGTATATAAACAAAACTGTCAGGAATATTAGGCGATGCGATAATTAGCCCCTTGTTTATACCAGGCCATTTAAGTGGCAACATTTATCTCGATATGCTGGAAAACAACATTGAACCTTTAATTGTGCATGAATTAGAGAATCAAAGGGACGATCAAGGCAAGCTAGCCCTAGACGAAGATTTGCTGCATTTCCAACAAGATGGAGCACCTCCTCACTATGCAGGTTCAGTTAGGCATTGGTTGGATACTAATTATCCGAACAAATGGATTAGAAGTTGAAGTCCTATTAAGTGGCCACCGAGGTCATCAGACTTACCGCCACCTGACGTTTTTCTATGTGGTTACCTCAAGTCAGTTGTTTATAAAACTCAACCTGCGTCACTTAAATAATTACGAGAAAGAATTACGCAAACATGTCGCGCTATTACTAGAACAAAATTTGCCAAAGTTCGTACAGAATTTGAAAATAGGCTGTATTATCGTTTACAAAACAACAGAATCCACTTTGAACATTTATTAAATTGACATTTTTAACAAATTTGTAGTTCAACAAAAACCTCATTAAATTTTCCATTTAAGCCAAAGTTTCACAATTATTGCCTCACCCTATATAAATATTATTCATACCATTGGATAGCATTTTTTATAGTCTTTTCAACGCAGGGGTTTGCAATTTAAACTTTTTTGGTTGTGGTGGGTGGAGCCTAGGGGATTAGTAGGAGTGAGTTCTTTTTCATGTCATTTTGATCCCCCTTACTTTTTCGATATCAGCTTTTGTTCGTGAGATATAGCCCATTGTAAGTTTTAAAATGGACACACTGTATATATATATATATATATACAGAAATATATCATACATATGTATATATAATTATAATGTGGGTCTATGTTTATGGCAAGTGCATTGGCGCGTATTTACCCTTTTATCATAATGCAACCTCATTATCTAACAACCAAATGGCGTTCGTCTAATAAGAACGCATCCCATCTCTTTATATTCCTTGAAAGGTTAAATTTCTTTAAAAGGTTACAGCAGTAATGAGAGCAATGCACCTATTAGGAAGATGGTTAAGAAAATTATTACTTGCACTTTGATGAGTACATGAGCTTGTGTGACGAAACCTTATAGGAAATAAGTAACTTGCTACAGCACATACAATCTAGGTAATTAATTAGATAAATATAAGGTTGAATGCTCGAATAAATGAACTTTGATCAGATAAAAGGCATATATCGAGCACAATTTAATTAAATCTTGCCCAAGTACTTTCGATCCCTAGATCATCTTCAGGGGCATTTCGTCAATTGTGGCCTATCCGGCAAGAACAGGATGTCATAAACATATAAATGTACATTACACTACACTACAAATGGACAAACAAACACTTTAAAATAATTTAAGGAAGGCTACATTACTTGAAGAAGCCGGAGACAGATTTCTGTCTCCGGCTTCTTCAAGTAATGTACTTGGGCAAGATTTAATTAAATTGTGCTCGATATATGCCTTTTATCTGATCAAAGTTTAATTAATTAGATATTTTAAGATTTGATTTTTGTATTATCAAATGATCCATGGCTCTCAAACTATAACCTTGCTGTATTTCAGCTTTAAGAAAATTTCTTGATTGGAATAAACTGTAAAGTTTTAAATAAAGTCTTTATTTAAATCATGAATGTATGAATATGAATCATGAAAGAGGTAAAAGAAATAAATTAGACTTACTCACAATCAATTTAATTTTACTACCCAAGACGACCGGTTTCGCTATTTAAAATTTGCAAAGCATCATCAGGTCAGTGGTACAAAGTAAATTAAATGTTGAAATTATAAAAAGCCCATATTAGGGTTATGGTTAGAGAGTAAGAGTAAAACTAAAACTAAAACATAGAGTTAAACTAAAACATAATTAGGGACATTATTATTTTAACATTTGACATCACAATTCTCTGCCTATGCAGAAATTAAATGCGTTTATTCAAAAGTTGATAATTACAAGTCAAAGAAATTGCACACCCACAAAATAGTACAAGTACTTTCATTCATTGTCATATAACTGTCCTTTTTCTGTATAAAAATTTTCAATAATTTAACACACACTTCAAAATATATCTCTTTAATAAATATAAATAGCTTTAATAATTTAAATAATATAAAACATCACATTTTCTTTTAACAAACAATAACATATGCCTTACTCCTATATCATCTGTTAACATCCCTCCCCTCAAGAAACTTCCTCCTAAGTTGTCAGACAGTTACAACATTGACCAAAGATCACTCATTATCAGTAATACGGGATAGTTAGAACTATGTATCACCAATCACTATATAAAAACTCTTGTACCGGAATGTAAGTAGTATTTTGTTTGTTTCTAATTTATTACAATTCAACAGATTTTTTCTCTTACCAATTTGTGGGTTGTTACTTTGTCTGCTAAAGCAATTTTATGCATATTAATAAACACAGACATGTAATATTGGCATAATTACTAAAACCTTTTTTTGATCTATATCCATATAAGACAGCACCCTAATATAGGCTTTTTATAATTTCAGCATATAATTTACTTTGTACCTCTGACCTGATGATGCTTTGCAAATTTTAGAAAGCGAAACCGGTTGTCTTGGGTAGTAAAATTATATTGATTGTGAGTAAGTCTAATTTATTTCTTTTACCTCTCTATTTACAGTTTCGTCTTTGAAATTAGAGGCAATTTGCAAAATACACATTTTTATTTAAAGGAAATATCTTGTTTATATATTTTTGAATAAAACAACTAGAAAATTTTTTATATGATTTAATAAGTTATATATTCTTGGCACGTTCTTATCTTATTACCCAAAAAACATTTGATATCCCTAAATAATTTATTTTGTACAAGCAGTTATTTTTCCACTTTAGACCGAAAAATTATGAATAAAACTAAATATAAAAGGATAAGCAGGGTGAATCTAAGAAACGACCAATATCAAAAAGGTTCAAAGCCTTTTTTCATTTTCATTTCATAGCGCGTTGTACAGCTCAATATCTTTTTCATAAAAACTTTCCCATTCGTACATAAGAAACATCTCTGCAAACAGATTCTCTAAGGCAGCACTAATGTACCAAATTTAATAAGTAATAATAAACATAACAGGTCTTCTTCGTTTTAATAAAATAACGTCGTCGGGCCAACTTCCAGAACGTGACCAGAAAGCCAAGTAATTAGCTAAAGAGGGACGCCAGCTGGTCCAAAGACGAGTGATTGGTTGGTTACCACAGAATTCCGATAGTCTGTGGGCTGAAACTCTGAAACCACTACATAGCAATTTCTACTTCAATAGTTAATTAGTTTCTGTTGACTTTATAAAGTGATGGATACACAACCGTTTTATTAAGACACTTTACCTTAAAGTGAATGAAATATTTTTAACTACCGGCGCTGTTGATAATTAAATACTTTTTGAAATTTAACGTATTTATTACCAAAAAACATATATATAGTATATAGGTATACTGGATATCATATTGGCTAGCATATTCGTTATCGAAACTTTATTGACAGCAGCTCTAAATAGTGATACAAAAATTAATTACTAAATTTACTGTGTATAATTTACGATAAATGGCTAAGGACCTCCGAGTAATGGCGTGGAACGTAAATGGACTGTTACAACATCAAATGAAGTAGCAAGCAGTACTAGACATTGAGAAAATTGATCCGTGTCTCGTTTCTGTAACATACTTCACTAAACAGTCATATGTAAAATTTAGGGGGTATAGAGTATATTCTACTGTACGTCCAGATAATGCAGCTAAAAAAGGAAGCGCTGTCATAATTAAAGGTAACATCTTGCATCATGAGGAATTAAAATATGCAACTAAGCACATACAAGCTACAGCAATCTGTGTGAAGATGAAAACACATACAGTAAATATAAGTTTAATATATTGTCCTCCGTTACACTCTATTAAAAGAAAACAATGTAAAGAGTTTATGAACACTTTAGGAAAAAGATACATCATCGGTAGCGACTTTAATGCAAAGAATACCCACTGGAACTAAAGGAAAAGAACTATTGTCAGCTGTTAAGAAACAAAAAGGTGAAGTAATCTCTACTGGTAGACCAACATACTGGCCTACCGATAGGAAAAAAATTCCAGACCTAATAGATTTCTTTATTTACAAAAATATCTCAGCTAACTATCTGGATATCAATGACGGCTGGGACATGAACTCTGATCACTCACCGATAATTTTAACTATGAGTGATACAGTGATTAAAAAAGAGTTTAATCCAATATTGACTAATAAAAAAACTGACTCAGAGAGCTTCAAAATAAACCTTGAATACAAAATAAATCTTGCTATGCTATTGAGAAACACGAGGCAACTTGATGAAGAATTAGAAGTTTTTATAAAAAATATCCAACAGGCAGCTTGGGAAAATACTCCCACAATAAAATGGCAGTAAT
Source organism: Diabrotica undecimpunctata (assembly GCF_040954645.1). NCBI lineage: Eukaryota > Metazoa > Arthropoda > Insecta > Coleoptera > Chrysomelidae > Diabrotica > Diabrotica undecimpunctata. The sequence continues at coordinate 31,651,129 of NC_092812.1, forward strand.
AAAGAGCTCCACGAGATAAAACTAGTCTAAATAATGCTACACAAAAACTAAAAAGGGATCAACCTAGGGTCAAATGGAATGTTCATTTTCCGGAGATCTGCTTGGATGTTATCTCTCCATCGCATTCTGGGACATCCGAGTGGTCTTTTGCCTGTGGGAATCTCTTCCCATACCAGTTTTACAAGTCTATCGTTATGCAGTCTGTGCACGTGGCCTGCCCATCTTAGTCGCTGTGATTTAATTTCTTGGACAATATCGGCGTCATTGTAGAGTGCTTTTAATTCGTTGTTGGTTCTGATCTTATTTGTTATGGAAGGCAACAAAAAGAATGAAGAGACCAATTATTCATTCTCCTCTTATCAAGTTGGAAAACGGCAAGTTGGCTAGAAATAATGAACAGAAAGCAGAACAATTTGCAGATCATTTAGAAAGCACGTTCAAATCCAACGACAATGATGTTGAAGGACTGAAGAAACACCTAACCAGATCTGTGCAGATCTGGTTAGGTGTTTCTTTCCCGTAGTTCTTATTGTAGTGTTTATATACTTAAGTTTTTCATCTATATTGTCTGTTCTACGGATTTGACTTTCTGCTATTCTGAGGCTGGTGGTTTTTCTTATTATCTTTGGTCTAGCTTCTATTACAGATACTGGATTATGATCCGAACCGATATCAGCTCCAGGATAAGTTTTAGTAGATTTCTCGGCATTACGGTATCTTTTTGTCACCATTATGTAATCTATTTGGTTTCTGATTACTTTTTCTTGAGTGTGTTGAGGTGACTTCCACGTATACAATCGCCTTGGGGGTAATTTCAACAATGTATTTTAATTATTATTAAATCTTCAGTTTGACAAAACTGAACTAAATGGTCACCCCTTTCATTTCTGTTACCTAAGCCATATTCACCGACATTTTCTCCAACTTTACCCTGACCTACCTTGGCGTTCAGATCGCCGATTACTATGTTAATGTGTTGTCTCTTTATTGTTCTCATCACCTCGTTTAAAGTATTATAGAATTGTTCTCTTTCCTCTTCGTCTTTTTCTGCTGTAGGAGCGTACACTTGTTTGATGTTTATTATGTTCTTCTTATCTTTTAATCGTATTAAAATTACACGCTCTGAGAATGGAGTAAAGTTTTTTAGTATCAGCATCTTTCCATTTTTTTGAGATGATGGCTCCAACTCCGTATCGATGGGTTATGGTGTCACTTCCGGCATAATAAAACATTCCATGATTATTTGTGGGACATTTGTCATTTCCTGGCCATTGTGTATCACTCATGCCTAATATGTCTATACCCAAGCGATCCATTTCCAACACGGCGTTCTCTAATTTTCCCGAAGAGACTAAGCTCCTTACATTCCATGTAGCAATTTTTATGGTTATCTCGTTCTTATTACAAGGGTTTTACAGGTTTACCACCGAGGAAGCCTTGTATTTATTTATTTGTCTTCCCCTACCGGATCTTGTTATCCGATGTCCATAATTAATCAGTACTTCTCCTTTGCATATCTGCCATGATGATTGTTACTAGGGGTACTCTATGAATCTTTAAGGCAGTGGTTCCCCGTTGCCTTCTGCATCCTTATGCCGTTAATTATGTATGGTTCATCCGCCTTCGAGACCGATTTCTTAGTCTCAGGACAAAAGAGTGCCCTAAACACGTACTAACTGATCCGCCCGAAGCCGTTGGTCAGTAAGTGGGGGACTGCTTATACCGGCAATCACTCGGTGAAATTTTCGCTATATCTGGCTACCCTCACTTAGTTTAGCCTGCAGACCAATGCAGTTGCCCGGGGTGTGGCCCGTGGAGCCATAAGTGAGAGTTAGGTGTCTTATGAGGACTAGTTATCAAGAACCATCTCCCGTCTAAGACGCTCGATGTGGTCGTTCCAATAAAAGGTACTACCTCTATAACACAACCCTACACCCTCTGGATTACTTGTTGCTATGCAATAATTTTTATATTTTGTTTCTCTACACCTATAAAAAAAATCTGTGGTCAAAATGAATATTTTTAAATAATTGCCGATTGACTAAATTCATTAGCAATCATTGCTTCTATTTAAATAAACCATTAACTATTGATTTAAATTTCCATTGTGGCACAATATTTTTCATACTGTGTACTGAACTTTCAATTTTTTCCAGGTTGGAAATTGTATTTACCTATACCGAGGAGTTTGACAACTGGAGTGGATATTATTTATCGATTTTTTGTGATTGGGTGCAATCTTGCGTAAAATTAATGCGTTTTCCAACAAAGTTGATCCTGGAGAGCATGCACAATGAATTTATTCAGCTAAGAAATAATGACACAGTTTATATGTGCTTCCGTGATGGGATGTACACATTATGAAAATGGAGGTCACTACCTTTTTTTATCAGAGTTTTACAAAATGAGAGATGAAGGAGTTTTCCATAGAATTAATATTAGACATTGGAATATATACATATTTTAGAGATTTACTTAAAATTAAAATTGTGTCCATATTAAAATATTAATTTTGTAACATATTAATTTAGAAATCGATATTATTAATTGATTTGTAGTCTATGGAAATGTATTTAACATCTTCCCGTATCTTTCATCTTAGTTGGCAACTTCAATGGCCACAATATATTTGAAGATGAAAACGTACATTTAATCGACGAAAAATCATCGATCAAATAACAAAAAGTACCAACTTTTAAACCATGGAAATTCTACATATTTTCATATACACTCTGGAATATTCTCCTCCATAGCGATGTCATTGCTTCTTAATTGTTATTTTAAATAATTCAACAGAAACTCAGTTTTCAAGCAAAGTGGGATTTGTTTAGTGAACCTCTTAAAAGTTATAATAGTGAAACTTAAAAATGCAAAGAATGTTTAGACACATAAATAAAACAAAGAAACATGAAAATGAAGACATTTCTTTCCAATAATCATCTCAGTTTAGAACTAAGACAAAAAATGGTTAAGGGCTATATTTGGTCTCTACTTGGACGGAACCAGAAGTGTGGACACTAACGGTATCAAGTATGAACACAATTAAAGCATTGGAAATGTGGATTCATAGATGGATGCTGAAGATACCTTGAAACGCAAGAATAACTATTGAGGAAGTACTAAGTAGAGTTAACAAAGATAGAGAATTGGTAAAGACTGTTAAATATCGGAAAATGTCTTATCTGGGACATATAATGAGGGGAAATCGATATGGAATATTACAACTGATCCTTAAAGACAAGATAAAATGCCGTAAATAAATATTTCAATACTTACAACGTATACATTGATGCAACAAAAATGAAGATGAAACTGGAGCAACAATTATTTTCGGAAATACATCAATCTTCTTCTTCAATTGTCATCTCCGCGGAGGAGGTCAGGAATCATCATAGCTATTCGGACTTTTGAGACGGCTGCTCTGAAAAGTTCATTTGATGTAGATGTAGATCCGTACCACTCTCTCAGCTTGCGCTGCCATGACATTCTACGCCTTTCTATGCTTCTCTTTCCTTGGATCTTTCCCTTCATAATCAGTTGGAGCAAGGTGTATTTCTCTCCACGTGTAATATGTCCGAGATATTTCAATTTTCTTGTTTTAATTGTATTTAAAATCCTTCTCAGAACCTCTTTTTTTGAGATGTGTTCTGTCCACGATATTTTCAGAATTCTTCTATACACCCACAGCTTGAATGATTCCAGTTTTTTCATTGATATCGCATTCAAGGTTTAAGATTCCATTCCATAAAACAAAGTCGAAAAAATATAGCACCTCGCCAACCTAACTCTTAGTTCCAATTTTACATCTCTTGTACATAGCACTCTTCTCATGTTGTTGAAATTTGCTCTAACCTTTTCTATTCTGATTTTGATCTCCTGAATGTAATCATTTGTGGAGATAATCATTGTTCACAAATATGCATATTTGTCCTCTTGTTTGACGTTGGTTCCCTTTATTAGAAGATTCTCGTTATTTCTTTAAGTTTTCGATATTCTCATAAATTTCGTCTTCTTGACAATCATTGTTAGACCGTACTCTTTTCCATACTCCGCTATTCTGGTCACCAGTCTCTGGTGGATACATCAATAAGGTACAAATTAACATCAACCATTACTACATTATATGGTGAATTGTTTGCTATTTTAAAAGTATTTTCGCTACTAAGTCATTACGCATGAATAAATAAGAATGGCAGATAAGAATATCACTAAATAGATTCAATGAGGTGGCTTTTGGCCTATTCCACTGCAACTTTTTCAGATCTATTGTGGTCCTCATATCCTAGATTACATTCTCTAGCCTGACCGCATATTTGTTATTACAAAATGTACTGTGCTGTTTCTTTCTCTAGGTGACAGAATCTACTATAGGTCAACATCTATCAATTCCATATACTCCAACTGCTTATTCAGCTTACAGTGCCCTGTTAGCAGATATACTATGACTTTGATTGTTTTCCGGTCTTTGCTTGTTAGGTCTGCCGCAAATTTTTGTGATGTTATGTTATGAACTGTTTCGCCTGTCTTTGTTCTGGTGATCTCCTCCACAATTCTAGAGATTTGTGTCCTACCCACTTTCTTGTAGCTGTTATTGTTACTGCCTTTGCAACGCCGCAGAAGGTTTCAGGTACTGTGAATGGCATTAATGGTGTATGCGATAATGTGATACTGGCATAATGTCACTACGAAAGATTTCCTGTATTCCATAATTTCACTTAACCATTTTATTACCATAATCATCTTCTATTTCTCAAGAAAAAGTTCAAAATATTGACAATAAGAACATCAACCTTGGCTCACAATGTCCATTATAAACCTCTCTCCTAATCAATTCTGATATACTAAATATTATTTCAACTTCCAATACACCTCACAATATCACTTCGCAGATTCCGACAACAGACAACCACGGTAGTAATTCATCAACTTTTCCTCTTCCAATAAATTGGATGGAAGTGTCAAATCTCACCCTTTCAACAACGAAAAAATTAACATAATCAACCAAAAGACATCTATCACAAACCCAATCTCCAACAGAACCACAAAAATAAGCGCCAACACGAATTCTGAACCCGATAAAAACATAATACTATCGATTCTAGGCTTACCTTAAGAACAACAGATACAATTGGGGAAGAAATTTTAAAATCAGATTAAAACAACAACTAAAGTAACAACAGAAAGCGAAAAAGCTGCTAAAAGATTTATCAACAAACAATCAAAATCGTATGTCTTAAACTGCGCTCAATATTGTTAAGGACTATACACCGGACTTATAATCACTCATTAGAATGCTTGTAGAGACTCAAGCTCATTATATTGACTCCAAATTAAAAAACCGAATCACACGACTAAGCAAAAGACTAGAGAAACTATTACAACTTAAAACATCTGAATCCGATAGTGATTCATGTGTTCCTAAGTTACAGAGATGAATTGACAGAAGAGCAGAAAAGGTGTCAAACATATAAAAGCTTACCGGATAATATTGGCAGGTCATGTGCTAAGATCAGAGAAAGACAAAGTGCTAAAGACAGTGTTTTTTGGGAGATCAGAAAGTGGATGATGCAGGAGGAAGGATAATGTTAAAGCTGATGTATCTAGGATTGGGGTACAACAATGGAAAATGGAAGCGCAAACACGTAGAAGATGGAGGGCTATAGTGAATGCGGCGAAGACTCACCCCGAATTGTAAACCAGTCAAGAAGAAGAACTTACAAACAACAGGAAGACATCGTTACTATTACAATTTCCGACGAAGTCAACCATACCTTTTATTTATGGGAAGATTCAAGAAGCACTTGACAGCATACAAGACACTTCACTAGATCCAGACGACATACCAATACAATTTATTCTAAAGCTTCCCATACAAGCAAAAGAGTTTTTGCTCAAATTTTTTATTGACATAACTAAAGCATTTGATACAGTATGGAAACATCGTATATTAAACATTTGAAATATCAATATGTTGGCCTACATAAACAATTTTTTTCACTTAAAGGATATTTCCAGTTCGAGCGTATGATTGGTGGCTATATTCTATCTTAGAAAACAACAAAACGGAATCCCACAAGGATCGATTATCTGTACTAATCTATTTTTAATAGCAATAAACGATATAATAAAAATCATTGCAAAACCTATTCAGGCAAGACCATATGCTGATGACCTAATTCTTTACATCAAAGGCAAGACCGTTAATCGGATGGCGTGTGGTTCATCCCTTACAGTAAAACATAGTGGAAAAGTGTAAAAAGTTTAATCGTTACAGACTTAAATACCATTACCAAACAATATCAGACATTTTTAATTTACAAAACCCTACCAAAAATCTACTTCCCGTCTCCGAAGAAGATAGTGTATCTGTAAATAGCGACCTAAAAACATTTTTTTAACTCAAAATTTTCGCAATGTGGCAACAAAAGCAGAAGAACACCCCAAACAGAAAATATAAAGTAAAGAGATGTGAACAACTTTGAAAATTAGAAATAAATAAAAGCGAACAAACAATACTCACGCGTTTCCTTATTGGCCTCACAAGACTTACTCACGACTACCTATTTCAACGTAAAATTGCTTAACCTAATAACATGCTAATAACCCTGCCTGGTTGATGCGTTAGTGTAAAACAAAACAAATATACATAAATAGAACGGTAATGAAATTAATTTTTAATTTGAGTGTAGGCGATGCAAATAGCTCTGTTAATAAAAATAAATTTCGTAAATTTGAATTTTGTCGTTTTCCTAGTTTTCTGTTTCTACCCCAATGCGTTAAAATCCAAAACAGTAACCCCAATATGAATAATTTATATCGATAATGTATTGCATACTTCGAATGGGTTTAATTTTGAAGGGTTTATGGAGCGAATGAATCGGAATCTTGGGGTTGTTAATCCATGCACAAATTTTCCAACCCCGTCGGCCAAAATAAAAGTTTTCTATGCAAATGACTCATTATCGGCAGACGATATCGATTGCAGCATAGACTATAAGCTTTTAGCGGTTGTGCTTTTCGTTATACAACGTTATTTTAATATTACAGTGTGGTGCAGTGGTGTAGGTAATGCTAGAGCTTGCGTGCAAATGGAAATTAGCTCTTACAAAACAAAATTGTATATAGGTATACACACAATCTACGAACTTTTTATCATAGAATAGAGGCATGGATTCTAACAGATATTATCTTTAAAATACTGAAAAGCTTCTAAAAGATAGACTTAGAGCAAAATGTTAAAAATACTGTGAAGTTCTAGAAAAATGATCGAAATTTTACTAGCTCACCATAATTCTCGTTGCCTCTGTTTACAGAGTTAGCTTGCCTAATTATATTGTGTCTCTAAGTTTCTATCATGAAATACACTAACATATAATTCCTTTAAAAAAAGTCATATCCCATCCTACCAAAGAATACCACATCTGCGTTTGATTCTTTATTTTTATTTTTTTATCAGCTGACCTTTATTGAAAACTACGTTTATTATTAATTTGCCTTAAATTAATTCAAACTTATTTTTCCCTCCAAGTAGTTTTGTGACCCTGTCGATTGTGTTTCTGTATTTTTGTGTACAATATACTGCTTCTCCATTCATCAAGAATATGTCTCACTTTAAGAATTCTATTATTATTTTAATCAACTTTTATCTATAGTATATAGGCATAATCTGTTAATATGGTTTGAAAAAAAAAATAAAAAAGAGTATACCACAAATTAATAAAAAAAACATAAAAGAATTAAGAAAATAGAAATAGAACAAAAAACAAAAAAATTACAACAAAACAAAAAAAAAGAAAACAAAACAAAAAAAAGAAGATAATAAAAGAATAAAAAAATAAAAATAAATCATAACAAAATTTATGTATCCATAAAAATATTAGGTATATGTAGTACTAACATTGATAACTGATAAAAAGAAAATTTTGAATATGAATCTGCAATAAATAATAATTAAAATTCAGTCGATTTTAACAATAAACACAAACAAGTCTGGCTAATTGGCTCTGCCAAAGCCATTTTTTAGAAAAAAAACTTTTATCTATGCTAATACTGTCCACAGTTCTCCAAGTATATCATTTGGTGCAACTTTATAATTTACCTTTCTTTATTTTTTTAAGTACTTAAGCAACTTCCTTGCTTTTTTTATTTTGGTGGCCATTGCTGTTATTGCCTTCGTTAACTCAACTGGTTTTCTGTTAAATTCTTCTTTTAATAAATTGTCAAATTATTTAGTCACTTTTGCCATTGCTGTGGGCACAAATACACTGCTCCTCCATTCCTCTGGCATTTATCTCACTTCAATATATCTATTTACATCATCAGTTGGCGCTACAGCCCTTCGTGAGCCTTGGCCTGCTTCAAAACATTCTTCCATCCTTCCATATCGAGTGTCTGTCTTCTCCAGCCCCTCACTCCAATCTCCCTCAGATCTTCCTGTACATCGTCCAGATATCTGAGTTTAGGTCGCCCCCTTCTTCTTCCGACCGGCCTGTTTAGCATACTTATTTTAGTGGGATCACTCTCATCCATCCGCATAACGTAGCCCACCCACCTTGGGCGGTTTATTTTGATGGTCTTCACAATATCTGCATCACCAAAAAGTCTATAGAGTTCAAAGTTATATCGGCTTTTCCACAGACCCTGTTCGTTTACTCCGCCATATAAGGTCCTCAATACTTTTCTTTCAAAGACTCGCAGTAACTCTCCATCTCGGGTCGTCATTGCCCATGTTTCCGATCCGTATGTGAGCACTGGGCGTATTATTGTTTTATAAAGTTTGAACTTTGTTGCTATTGACATAGCTCTCGCTCTTAGTTGAGGGCCCAGGCCAAAATAACAGCGGTTAGCCACGCATATTCTTTTTTTTTATCTCGTTGGATGTGTTATTTTTGTAGTCTACCAGTGATCCTAAGTAGCAGAATTCTTCTACCATTTCTATCGTTTCGTGTTGCACCTCGTGTTATTTTATTGAATTCTTGATATGGCCGGCATATATTTAGTTTTCTGGATGTTAATCAGAAGTCCGATGCTTTCTGCAGCATTTTTGATACGTGTGAAAGCCTCCACTGCTTAATTTTGGGTTCTTCCAATTATGACGATATCATCAGCGTATGCCATTATTTGTATACTACGGGTACATATCGTACCTTTTAAGTTTATTCCCGAATCTCTCATAACTTTTTCTAACGCTAGGTTGAACAGCGTGCATGATAGCGCATCTCCCTGGCGCAGTCCTCTGTTGGTTTTAAATGGTTTTGAAACATCCTCTTGTACGCGCACTTTACGTTCGACTTTCATCATTGTCATTTTAATTAATTCTACCAATCCTTTTGGTATTCCTAATTTGATTTTTCTATTCTATTTCGATTCTATTTTTGCTTTTACTACCAATAGTTACATGGTACCCGTTCATCTAGTTATGGCAACAGAGCAGCATTTGTATATTGTATTAGCTCGCTTGTTATATTATCTGTCTGTTCTATTCCTTTTCATGGTACGAATCTGCAATGTTCTTCGGCTATCTCTAAAAGAAATTTTTTATATGTTCATTAATATCATGTAGAAGGATTTTTTTGCATGAGGAATAAGGGCAACGGTTCTATAATTGCTACAAATTGTAAGTACTCCTCTTTTAAAGATAGGAATAAAGGTTAATTCTCGGGCTAAATAACCCAAAAACACCTAAACATCTAATGACTTCTAAAGATTTACCTTCATTTACTAATTAGTTAAAAACTGCATCCTCAGAGTATCCTCAGCTTGCCAGATCAATTCCAAAAGCTGATCAATTAATTCTGTGATACTAGGAAATTTAGAAGAAATCTAGTATAAATTTTCATAACTATTATTTGTATCAACATTTAATGTAGTTTTATTTATTGATCGTAATATAACTGTGTATTCTAGTAATGAAATTATTTCTAATTTATATTTCAGTTAACTGACTATTTTTTAGTCTTAACACGCTCTAAAACAGTAATACCGATCAGTAGGTTTTTTCTGTGGAACTGTTCCAGGACATCAAGTGTCCCGTCTCTACAAAAGTTGCAAATACAACGTTACCCGATACTGCGGGAAAGCTGGAGTCTATTAGCAATTTACACTTGACTTTTCCGTTCTGAATGAGAGCAACAATAGATTCAACAGTTTCTGCGCTTAAAAGCATCTACAGTAGGCAATAATCAATCCAGGTACTAATCCAGGTAAAGGTACTAATAAACACTTATAATAATCTAAAAACAAGATTACAATTTTAATCATAATCTACTGCAAGGACTATGTTTAATTTAATCGCAATAAAAACAAATCAATAAATCATTTAGGACATAAAATTAAACTATGTAGCAGATATTTCAATATACAGAGAAAGACAAACTTTTACTACAAAATGATAACTGAATGCAGTTATATTCAAATCTACGATGTCATTCCACCTGAAGAAAAAAGCATTTGATCAGTGTATACTACCAATCATGATATACAGCTGCAAAGCTGCCGAACTGAGCATAGCTCAGAGCGGAGACTTGAGGCGCAAGTAAGCAATTTTAGTTCGCGGATAAGCCACAGTAAGATTATAGGATTATAGCGACAATGCGCTGTTCTGAGTTTTGAATTCGGTTAGAAAACCATGTTGGAGTTCTATTACCCAGGACTCCCACATGAAGAGCATTTGGCTGATAGTTGTGCCCCTATCGCGCATCGGAGTGCTATAGGGGGAAAGGGATGATCTGGAGCATTGGAGCTCGATGGAGTGACTCCTGTTTTTACTCGAGTTAATACACCTCGTTCCAATGAATTGTTACACCCGAACGTAATTCTTAGGGATGAACATGTCTCACAGGCTGGGTTTAATTAAATTGCTTGCTTGCATTACAGCTGGAAGTAAGTACCATGTAACTATTAACCTCAAAAAATTAAAAATGCCAACCATAGTAACATAGAGACAACGAAAAAATTCAAGCATAGTTGCATAGATAACGGTCTTTAAGCTTGCTGACCTGAATTATAAAACTAACTTCACAACATTTAAAATGGCGAATTTAACAAGGCTCAAAATTTCCATAAAATCAATAAAGTAATGCAAAATTTGATATGCAGTATTTCTCTCATCTCGGATCCTTGATTACAAATCAAAAATTAACTTTGAGAAATTAAAAATGTTTGACCTATTATGATGGAGAATTTTAGGAAAAGCAATATATCGATGCTCAATGTCATACAGAGGCTTTAAGGATCCTGATCATACATTCAAAATTATATTTGAACAATTTCAAACACAAATCGTAAATTTGACTCTACGGCAAATGACAAATATTTATTATTTTGAAGATTTCTTGTATTACCTAGCTTTGGTTAGGCTTGAGGGTTTAATAACTCAGTAAACTGACCGAGACAGGAGTAGTAAACCCGGCACGAGTCCGTTCATGTATGTAATATTTGGTGTTTATCTTTAGTTTGTTTGTATTTGTAGTTTGTAATAGGTCCATAATATTTTTCAATTTTTTTTGAGATGCTAACAAGAAAATTTGTCAATAAAGTATCTTTTTAGAAGAAATATATATGCATTTTTATTTTTTGTTACTAATCACGATTTTTTAGAAATTACAAGAACGCTATCAATATTACAAAAATAATTTTTTAATCTCTTCTTTTTTTTCTTGTTTCTTTTTTTTAAATATCTATATTACATTTAGTATCTGAAGATAATGGGGAATAAGATAAATCTTAACTCACTATTTATTATCATCAGCAGAAGCGTTTCATACGAAGATAAAATTTAATTATATAATTGACTCACACTGGAATGATTCTTACCTGGAAAATAAAAACATAGTTAAGTATCTGAAGGCAATACTAAAAGAATATAAATATATATATATATATATATATATATATATATATATATATATATATATATATATATATATATATATATATATATATATATATATATATATATATATATATTAAAACGTAATATTGTTCTGAAGCTATTTTCTTGTGTCATTTTAAATTAATTTATATTTAAATGGGAATAAGCCACAATTAAAGGTTAAAATACGTTTATTGACGTTTCAATTTCCACTTCGGAAATCGTTCTTAAAATACAAACATTAGTAAATTAAACAAATTTTGTTTTTTGTTACTTAGTGAAAAATTCTTCTAATAATTTAATTTTATCTGACTCATCTATATTGACAATTCAGACATACCTTATACATTTTAAAGTAGACGACTTTAAAATTATATTGCCAATATTGTTGAGTTGCGTTCCTGGGACGACTTTACTTATAAGATAGTTCATTCGATTACATGAAATCAACTTTAACTTCAGAATATCCGTCAGAAAAGATCATAACATGTAATTCGTCTTTAAAAGACAAATACATGCCATGATGACAGTAAAATTCTCCTGTTAGTGATTCCATAGTAAATTGTGAGGGAAAAACCAGGAAAAAAACCTCATAATACTATCCCGACATGGTAAGTATTTGATCGTGCATTTAGTTTACCTTCAATAAACACCAAATTCCGATTTTATATGTTTGTTATTTAAAAAACATAAATGATGTATTCTCTATATGTTACTGACTTACCAATACTGGTATTTTTCTTTTAATAACTTCCTCTTTCAATACGAAACCTATCTAGTTTCTATTTGTCCTAAAAAAATGGGTAAACAATTTACGTAATGAACAATAAGTATTCTTTTCGGATTTTTTATGAATTAAATAATTATATCAATATCTCACCATATTGCCAAGGAATATGACTAACACGACCAATGCAACGTTCAGAAAAGTTGTATTTAACTATGTTCTAACTGCCTTCTCTCTAGAATGTGGTGGTGTACCATCTTGCATAAACCACATATTTTGGGTTTTTAGCATTTTACTGTAAAAAAAAGTAATACAACGCCATTATAGAAACTTAAGAAGCGATAGCAAAGGAAAATTGTAAACATGATGACGGCCAACGTCTGAATACGGACACGGCACCTAAAGAAGAAGATGAAAAATCTTTTCTCCAATAAGACATTTAGTACCCATAACAAAGCATTTTTTGATGTTACATTATCATCTTTGAGTTGTTTTAATAAGAATAAACTATGAATTATGCTTATCCACAGGTATTCAGTGCTTTACCGCACAAATATCAAACTAAGAATTATTGTGCAGCTGACTTATAAAATGCATTTATCTCGAAAACGGTTGAATTTTCGGATTACTAACAAGTATACCTTTTCTTTGTAACAATAATGTATCTTTAATATTTTTTAACACAAATAGAGCTAACTTAAAGAGCAAAACAGTAAAGCGCAAATTTATGCCACACATGTGGCGCCCTCTATTAGTTACATTAAAGTAAGTATAAAATTATAATTTATCCTCCCCAAAAGTATCCAACTGTAAATTTTTGTCCAAAAATATTAACAAACGTAAAAGTTATAGCGAAAAATAAAATTTAAATTTCCACTTTAACACCCTGTATCTTTCTTAATATCAACATTTTAGTAAAGCAAGTTGGCTTGAATCGTAGTATTTTAAAGTGCAGAATCTACGGTTTCTGTTTAATTACTTAAGGACCACCTTAGTATAATAGACACTTAAGTATCACATATAATTTATATTTGAACCAAATTGTCAACATTAAAGTGACTGATCAGTTGATAGAAGCAATCTCCATAGATAGAGGAGTGAGACAAGGATGCATTATATCCCCGGTATTATTTAACGTGTACTCTGAATATATCTTTAAGCAAGAACTAGAGGAACTACACGAAGTCATAGTAGTCAACTTAGTGCGTCTAAACAACATTAGATATGCAGATAACGCCGTAGTTCTTGCAGATAACCTGGATGGTTTACAAACAACAATGTCGCGCATGTCAGATATAAGTAAAGAACGTGAACCTAATCTCAATACGAACAAAATAAAGTACATGGTACTCAATAAACTCGTAATATTAAATACACAGCTTTTGTTAAAAAACAGCAAATGGACAACTTATTCTTCATAGAAAGGTATTTGAGAGAGGGCGAGGGAGAAAAAGAATATCTTGGCTTCAGAACCTGACAAAATGGTTCAATACTTCTATAACCGGACATGCGAAAGAAAGAGGTACCCTAAGAAGAAGATCATTCTTATTATCTCGTAATTAGTCTCCATATATCTATTGTTATCTTTACTCTTACATTATCTCCGTTGGTCCGGGTATCTCGTCATTCATCCATATTTTTTTTCTTTGTTTATAGTTTTTTTACACGGTTCCAGTAGATAATATTTTAGTGAACCCCGTGTTCATAAATATCATTAGTATATATGTACAGTTGTACGTGTTTACTTTGTGTTGGAGGCATTTTTTTACATTGGATCTTTAAGTTTTCTTGTGTCTGTTGTTGAATTGAATAATAATCTTTCATAATAAAGGGAATTACAATAGATTTGCAAAAATTACAGTGTATTAAGCAGTGCTTTCTTGTTTATGTCGCAGACAATGGTATATTTTCTCTAATTCTTCATGAATTACTAAAGTATCTCCTTGCAATATCGTGCACTGGTAAGTGTTCTTTTAAAAGATAGTACACAATTACGAAAATATGATGAAATTACGAAAAAATATTGTATTAAAACAATAGACAGGTACATTTGTTTTGGAATTTATCAATAGCTGACTAAATTATGGACTACAAATATTCAAACCTATAACCATTTGTACAAGCTATCCCGGTTGTTTAGATTTAAAATGTTTAATTTACGACTGGTTTGTTTAGCTTTAATATTAATTGCAAATATATGAGTTTCAATAAATCAATAAATAATTTCGTATAAATTTAAATGCAATGCTAATAGTCGTGTAGATATATTTCCGATTTTGAGTTTGATGCTTTGAATCGAGCAATGGAGACAGATCTTAATTACAGTAATTCTGATATTGAAATGTTTTAGGTAGAAATCTTAACCAATTCTATCCTCTAAATTACAGATTCGTCGATAACCAATATCTCTATGCCAATTTATAATTCATCTATGCCTAAATGATAAAAAGCCCTAGGTCTTCAAAGCTTGTTGAGCTCCATACACAAATATTTAAAGTAGTATTTAAAATCAATCTTCAAGAGAAATGGAGGGGAGAGTGTTGTACCTTTGGGCAAATTTCATGTCGTTTGGTTCAAAATGTTGAAAAATTGCTTTATAGCGACCATTGAAGCATAAAGAAGTAGATACAACCTTTATCTATAAATGGCAAAGTATAGGTCTATGGATTCGTTTCAGTTACCTTTAAAAAAAATTTGAAATTTTTTTGACAGTTCGTCCAAAGGTACGACAGTGTGTTGTACCTTTGTTCACAATATATTAAGAAGAAACAACACAAACGAACGGAATCTTATTTATTACATGAATTATAAGATGACAAACGTGATTACTTTACATTGTATGTATCAAATTTAATATTAAAGGACATCATATTTTGTTGGCGTTGTAATGTTCCAACCAAATCTGGTGAAGGCAGTTTTTTTATTATGTCGCCTTCGGAGACACAAGAGACTTCCTCATCTGAATAGACAAATTTATTGTTTCCAATAACTGTTTTTAAATATTTGACCATGTATTCGTCATCTAAAACCTCAACTATCTTGGCAACATATTGTGCAATATTCTTTTTACTGGTCAATTTTACGAGAAAAAAATCACCTTCTTTTAACTTAGAAGAGCTCAGTATTTCTTCACTTTCCTGTTACTCTAATGAATAATTTTCATTTTCGTTTGCCAGAAAAGTTTCTAAATCCTCGTCACTTGAATCCTTTGTTATATTTTTCATCTCTGCATCGGATTCATCTGAACTATCGCAGAGAACCTTCCTTTTGACTGACTTTGGTTTTTTCACCTTACTTTGCAATAGTTCCTCTTTCTCCGGGGTGTCTGTTAAAATTCTTGTTGTACCTTTCGTCCCTTTTTTAAAAGTCTTTTGAGCTACGGCTTTGGGGAATGGGCGCACTACAAACGGGCTTTTGAAGTTAGCGTTATTTGTCTTGTTGTCATTAGACTGCAGTGGAAGTGCAGGTATCAAATTTGATGTTGATGGATTTGCGAATAGATGAAGGCTTGATGAGCAAGATGCCGTATTAGGATTATCTTCTGATTCTGGATTTGGGCGATCTGTTACATAGGATGACAGATATTCGTGGTCGCCAAATATATTTTCATTAACAGGCCATATCCCTGTTTTTTCAAATCCTTTGACAATGTTTGCAGGGGTAAATGCTTTTGCAAATGCCTTGCCTACGAGTTTAGCTACGTCATACAAGCTTATAGGACGTCCAGGATGGGTCATCATCATAAGCTAGAAAAGTGGGTCACACTGTATGAGTTAGAATGTGTGAATCAGACTGTGAGGAAGAAGGAAATGCCCATCTGGGAATGATGCCGAACTAGGAGCGATGAGTGTCTTCTACGCGCTACCTGGAACGAGACAGGGAGCCTCCTTGCTGATGAATAGAGTGTGGATGTGTAGGAATTGAGAATGAATGAATAAAGGTAGTGCTTCGGAAGTGATGCTGGCCTTACAGCGGCCATTCCGCTTCCGGATCGCTGGATGACATAGGAGGGTCTGGTTTAGCAGGTATTCGTTCGGCGTAGACTCGGCGACGGGAGGGCATTTTAAAGTACCTCGGGAACTATCGCCGGGAGTACGAAGAACTAATCCTGCACTAAAGTTAGTCAGGCGGCGTCCTAGACTGAGATGTCTTTTGAAGATTGATTCCAGATCCCCCCTCTATAAAAAAAAGGATGAGTCTTATTAGTAGGTTTTGTATTGTCCAACAACAGTCCTGTCAAGAGGTTGAGTTCTGTGCGAGGTGTGTGGCGGCAACGTTAATAGCACAATATTATTTTCCTTTGCCAAAATCAATCATAGAAACTGCAATATGGGACTTGTCATTATCGAGTATTAGTAGCACTTTTTCTTGCTCTCGGCTTAACGTGGGCTATAAAATGCTGCAAGTAGTTTAAAAAAAGCCTTTCGTTTGAACATCCTGATGGATTTGCGCCTCCAATTGAACCCGGTGGTGCACCATGTAATATGTGGTCCTTGAAAAACATACGAGGGAATATCAACATGGGCGGCACATGGTTACCGATGGCATTAACCGCAGCAATCAAAGTTACATTGATTCCTCTTTCTCCGGATGTCATACTACCCAGTTGCTTTACACCTTTTAAGGCTATTATCTTAGGTGGAACATGGACTGAAGAATTCCCGGTTTCATCTAAATTATAGTTATTGGAAGGGGAAAATTTAAAGCGTGACATTACTGTTTTAAGATTGTTAAAAAAAGCTTGGATATTTCCTTTGTTAAAACTGGGTGACCTTGCCAGACTTGTAGCCTAGGGTTTCCTTAACGACAATGATGGATGCCGATTCATAAAGTGTCTTAGCCATTCTTTGCCTGCAGTTGCATTTGAAGTCAAATTGTCTGGTGTTTTTATCTTGTTTTCACGTGCGTGTTGAAATGCTAAGATTCTTGCATCTTTTTTTGTGAGTTCATAATGAAGCGACGCTGCCTGTGTCAAGTACGGCTCCAACTGTGACTCTTGTTCAAGTGAAAATACTTTTTTAACATCGTTGTTCGCGTTGTAATAGAATGTAGGATGTTCGGAGTTTACATGAATTCGAATATCATTAGATAAGGTTGATCGACAAATATCATATTTTTTGGCAGCTTGTCGAACCGGAATCTTATTTTCGAGGACGTCTTCGACAGCTTTCTGCAAAGCACTTACATCCACTTTGTCTCTTTTTATTCCACTTTTGCTTCATGGCTTTTTTCTGTAAAGAAGTTGGGCGAACACAAGTTTTAAGTAGCAAACATAGTTTATTTCTTACCTGGGAAATTATAGATGAAACCAGCCACAACTTTGTAACACACCGACTTTTTATTTTCTCGCTAATTATTTACTTTTAACACAAAAAATTCACAAGCCTGACTGAATTCTAAAGTCTTTATATTTATGAAGCGAAACTATTGTACCTACCTCAAGTGGTCAATACAAGAACGTTAAAGCAAAAATTCTTTCCAACACGGAGAAAACAACAATTTTCTCCCAAGAATTTTAAAACCTCTGTTTTTCACCGACTCGTTCAGCTCTCTTCTTGCAATACATCATCTGTATCCTAAACAGCCATTGGAGCAACTAATAAAAACTTAACTACAAATCGCCCAAGAGAACCACATAACTCCTAAATTTATATGGATCTCATCGCATATAGGAATTATCGGCAATAGTGCTCGTGATGCAGCAACAAGTGCGGAATCTGAATTAGTGCGTGAGAATGTATGTAAAGATCTCAAAACGTTTTGAAACAAAAAGTGATGGGTCAGTGGCAGCGCGAATGGTTTCTATCGCAATCTATATTAAGATCGCTAAAACCAGATACACGACAGTGGAAAACTAGTGCTAATACACGGTTTATTCAAACGGTTCTAACACGCCTACGTATAGGACACACTAAGATAACACACTCGTATTTACTTTCGGCCAGTGAACGCCCGCTGTGCGACCTATATGCTACGCATCTTACTATCGTCTATTTGTTAATTGAGTATCCAAAATACCATAGAGAACGTTCAATAAACAATATACCAAATACTCTACCAGATTTATTAGGAGAAAACTGTCACGTAAAAAACTTATTAAATTACCTAAGGTCAATTAATATTTTGTATCAGATTTAAAGTTTTGTTTACTGAGCCATGCCACTAATAACCTTTTGGTGGATGCGGCAATGTTTCTTCTTAATAAAAAAAACATCAATTTTAACGACAGTGTCCAAAGGTACAAGAGCCCAAAGGTACAACACTCTCCCCTAGTATTAAATCTTTGATTAAAGTTATTTGTAAAAAAAAATTAATACGATAAAACCTAATATTCTTTATAGGCCTCAGATTTTCATCTCAGATAATAGAAAAACAAAAACAATAGTAATTTTTTGGTGTGTTTTTAATACACTTCCTTCTTTTAATAAATGTTTACTTTTCGAAAAGGGCAGTTAGGAAAAATTATATATCCACAATGAACGATTTTGTTTCGCTTTTATCTCCATGAAAAGGGAAACTTGTTAGTAATTTAATTCGGACCGTACGACTTCTCATTAGAAATTTCTGATAAAATCAGCGTTTTATTCAAGTTATTGCGGTAAAGAATAATTCTTGACTGCAGATATTTCATTATGAAAAACTGTGCTGTATAAATGACGTCGTGTCACTAGAAACATTATTAACACGTCAGAGTAAAAAATAAATATTTAATAATTATATAATAGTATCTAAATGTTTCTTCGTTTTTACGGATATATAAAGTATTGTACAATCTTTATACAAGAAATAGCAGTAGGAATCCTGGACATTAAAAAAATGTAAACAGGCTTAAAAACCTTAGACTACTAAAGTGGATTTGATATTTATGTCACTACTACTCCGCCATAAATTTTAACAAATACTGTAAAAAGCATTATTAAAACATTTAATATTATTACAAAATTAAGAATACTTTAACTATAAATTATTTGACTAAATAAATAGAAAATCATACAAAAAGTTTATTATATCGAGGCATATTCTGTACAATAAGTCCCGCGATACTGTCAGTCCATTGGATTACGAGACTGCAAGCAATAGGTTGTGGTCATACGTATTAGTTTACTTGAGCAGTAACAAACTGTACGTTTTTTCTCTTCATAAACCAGACTTTTATCTTGCATATCTACCTTAAGTATTTCGCAGGTGCTTTGTGGAAGATTCGGCGCATACTTTGTAGCATTTGCAAATTCTTTGGTATATAAATTCCTTGATATATATATTGGAATCCCCTCGCATAAGTATTAAATTTAAATCCCGTCATATATGTATTAAAATAACGAAGATGGTTTTCCATGTATCTCTGTTCCTATCGTACAAGTTAAGATACCTGAACTATATTTCAATTTATTCTTAAGTCGGCTCGAGTTAATATAAACCATTTTACAGTTGTTTATTATTTTACAGATGTGTACTTTCTCGGCATTTTCTTTTAATGTTTTATTCGAAGTCGCCTTACAATTTTTGTGCGTCATAGAAATAGGATATTTTGCGTTTTAATTCCCGTTAAGTGTTTTGTTACTCCAAATTATGTGAATGAATTTTAAAGATAATTTCGTCATTCTCGCTAGGATCGCTACCAGAGGTAGTCGATTTTAGCTTGGGTCCAAATTTTTCATCAAATTTGTATTGTTCTTTTGTTCTTCGTCCTACGTTATGGAAAATAAGTTTAGTAGCGGTTAATAGTAGCAATCAGTCCAATTCTACCTGTCCCAGTTTTTCTTAAGAATAAAAGTTCCAAGTTTTGTGTTCAGTGCTTCTTCAACCTCGCTGTTCCTGTTTTGTTCCTAAAGCAGTTTTTTGATCGTGCCAAGAGAGTTCAACCCCAGAAATTTAAGCAATAATTCCAGAAGTTTCAGTGCAAAATTTTATGTGAAAACCCAGGTAACATTTTGTGTTTAATTTTCAAAGTAAAGTAGACACTTTTTTCAAATAACAATAATTGCTTTCATAACAATTTAAACAGTGTAATATGTATTATATATTGTAAATCAAGGGTGTGGTTATGCTGTCAATTTATTTGTTCTTTGTTGTCAGTATAAATGTTGACATATGACAGCTAGCCTTAAATTTTCTATGACTTTTGTTTATTTTGATTTTTTTTTTTGAAGAGGTTAACTTTATGAATTTTCATTTTAATTAAAAGATAGATCTTTAATTTGAATAATCTATTTCTGCCTCAGTTATAAATAACTTAATAATAGTTTTGAAAGTTTTTTGTAGCGTTTCCCAATTGTAAACAGATAGGACATATGTAAGTGTTTTTTATATTTTATTTTGGTATAAACCCATGTAATTTGTTTATCTGTTTGTGTAATTGTTTTTTTAAAACAAAAATAAATGTTTATTTTATTTCTCTGAACCATTTTGTCTTTTATTTTAGAAAAATCTCCTAACATTTTTTTGTGTTTACTTCTTTAAGAAGGAAGAGCATTTTTTCTTTCATCCAGTCAGTTTAGGATCCTTCCAAGCGGCGTCCTTTTTTTTTCTTAAATAGCTAGAAGTCTTTCTTGTTGTTCTATTTGTTTATTTGTCCCAGGAGATTCATGTAAGTAACCACTTTGTTTTATTTTTTTGTAGTTGCCCCAATTCAACCACCTTGTCGTTTACCTATTCACGACCCCAGCTCTCCTAACAAACCCTGAGTGCTGTTCGCACAAGTATCGATTATTTTGCTTGCCCTATCTCCGCCCCAATAATTTCTGTCCCCAATTTTCTACCCAATATAATAATGC
Source organism: Diabrotica undecimpunctata (assembly GCF_040954645.1). Lineage (NCBI taxonomy): Eukaryota > Metazoa > Arthropoda > Insecta > Coleoptera > Chrysomelidae > Diabrotica > Diabrotica undecimpunctata. The sequence goes on from NC_092812.1 coordinate 31,672,502, forward strand.
CCCATGTGGTAGGCAAAATAATTTCGTTACAACTTTGAATGGTTATTCCGTGGTTCCATTCAAGGCTTTGCAAGGTGATGGGCTAAATCAATCATATACTGTTGGCGGAATAAAGGTTTTTTGTCACTTTTAATTGTATTGTAGCATTATACTACATACCAGATAGTATTAGAAGAGTTTATCATTCCGTAAAAAACGCTGAATTCTAGTTTTTCGTATACAACTCATGTTAAAAGAAAGTTGATCAAAAGTGTAATCACCTCCTTTGGTTTCATTATAAATTAGAATGTTCGCTACTTTACTCTCTTTAGAAATTTCTGCCCATTCATGCATTTTGGACAGCAATAAAACACTAAAGTTTTAGGATTTCTTTCCTGCGTTCTCTTTTTTTTTCTTATTCTTTCCAATATAGTAAGTTTGTATGGTTGTTTCAGTAGCTCATTAGCGAGGCCTACCGAAGAAACCAATTGCTGCCGTAAAGAGTTTTTGTTAGTTGTTTTACAAAAAAATTGCTACTGATAGACCTCCTGTTTTCATATCTTTTCCAAAATATTGATCAGCGTCAACTAGGTATTTTGAAGAAAAGTAACAAACCATAAAGATCTTTATAACTTTTAAAAAAACATATAGGAAGCTTATAAGAAAGCCTATAAAGAAAATAAGCTTATAAGAGCTTATAAGAAAATAAATAATGAACAAATAAAAAAGTTAAAAATCATAAATATCTTGGAATAGTTATTAAGGGTGATAATGAGTACACTGAAGAAACTAAGGCAAAAATAGGACACGTTAGAAATGCATTCGACAAAATGCTATAGCTCTATAGCTCCTTGTTTCTGTAAGGAATAAAATCTCTAAAAAAAGACAAGAGGGATATTATAAATAGATTCAATGCGTTGGAACGATGGACTAACAAAAGACGACTGAAAATAAGTTGGGGATACCCATTTAAGGCCACCGTCCTTTTAAAAGACCTCGCTACAAAGATGCCTATAATTTAATTATTTTACTAGTTATTAGGAGATGGCGTGCTGTTTCGTGTAACAAGAAGCCTTTTTGTTAAAAGAAATTAACAATTGTTGTATAAATCTGGTGTTTCCTGCAGAATTTGTGAGGTTACCTGAAACACTGTTTATAGTTTCCAAACATAACATGATAGAAGGTGAGTAAAATATATTATTTAGATCCCTTAATTTCAAAGATATTTTATGTATGTATTTAAAATGCCTTTAATATTATATGTAAAAAGTTATATAATAGAAAAACTATTATTATTTTTGTATATTAGCTATCCAAGTTTGGTGTTCTTTATAAAGAACGGTGACGTTTTTCGCTATAATAAGTATGAATATTTTTTTAGGTAGTGGACAAAACCTTTGACTTTAAGTGAGTTAATGGACGAGATAGAAAATCTGTCAGATAATGAACTTCCTGACGACATATCTATTTTTCCACCCAAAGATGGGGAAGAGACTGACGAGGACAGCGGTGATGAAAATGATGTGGAAATAAGTAACTTGCCAGGAAATCAACTACGAGTAGAGGAAGAGATAGTCATATATGATCCAAAACCCATACCAAATCCGATATAAATGAAGATGAAGACTAAATCCCTTTGCCGCACTCTAAAAAGAATACGTAGAAGTCTAAAAAACAAGTAGCTCCTACAGTAAATGTAAAAGAACAGAAGAACAAACGCCGCAAAAACTAATGATGGACCCAGAGAGATATACATAGCCAAATTTTAAATTGAAGTATAATAGAAGGTCCAAAAAACATAATTTCTCCGGCAGATATTTTTTTACTATTTTTTGATGATACACATATTCAGATGCTTGTTGAATTTTCAAATATGTACGCCAATTTACATAACCGTGAAGGCGATATTAGAACAAACAAAATTAAATGTTTTATTAAAATTTTATTACATAATGAATATATAAGTGTTCCCAGGCGAGATATGTACTGGAAAGAATCCCTTGATTCTATTCACGACCTTGTAGCTAATGCAATGCCTATAAACCGTTTCAGATTTATCATACAAAATATTCCTTGCTGTGATATTGCAAAATTGGATACACAGGACAAATTTTCAAGATATCGACTACTGATTGATGTAATGAATCAAAAGTTTATCGATTTAGAACCACAAGAAGAACACCACAGTTTAACCGCAGTAAGCCTATCAGATGGGGATATAAGTTTTGGATGGGGACTAATAGGCTAAGTTATGTGGAGTAGTTTGATTCATATCAGGGATCTTTATCCACAATTTAAGATAAATATAAACTTCTTGGTTTGAGACCTAGTGTTATCTTACAGTTTGTTGATGCCCTAGAAGTCAAGGCTTCCAAATTACCCTATGATATATATTTTGACAACTATTTTACCACGCTGCTGCTTTTAGAAGAACAGAATAGAAGAACAGAAAATCGCCTAGTTAAAGATTCTGATATTGAAGGTTCAGACACACTGAAAAATAAATAAAGGGGTTCGTTTGACTACTGCACGGCAGAGGAAAGTGAAATAGTAGTTTGCAAATGGAATGACAATAATGTTGTTTCTATAATATCCAATCACAATCAAATATATACAACAGAACAAGTACAACGGTATTCTCAAAAAGAAAAAAAGAAGGTGCTTGTTGATTAACCTAATATTATAAAACAGTATAATGAAAATATGGGTGGCGTCGATCAGGCAGATGAAAATATCAGTTACTACAGAGTAGCCATCTATGCCAAGAAATGGTATTTTCCCATAATAAGCCACATAGTGGATCTAGCAGAACAAAATGCCTGGCGACTGCATAGAATTAGTGGTGGCATAATGGATCGTTACAGCATCGTCGCACAATTACAGTAGGGATTCTTGAATCTTTTAAAAAGACAACAAAAAGAGGACCCAGCAAACCTTCAGCCAATTTGCATAGTCACTCAAGATACGATCGGATGAACCACCTTATTGTCTAAGGACACTAAAACTCGTTGTGCTGTTTGCCACAAAAAATGTAATTTTTGCTGCAATAAATATAATGGAGCACTACATCCAAAACAATATTTTTATAAATATCATACAAACTAGCTATTTAAGATTTTTTTATTTTAATTTGTTGAAATAATTAGAATAAAAAACTTTGTTTTGTACTTTTAATTACGAGTATTTGTTATTCACAACCAGTGATTATGCCACCGGGCTTTTAAAAGGACACCATTTTTTGAAAAAGGTATCGTATTTTTTGCAAAATTTCTTCCATACTTTATTTCTGTCAATTTTAATAAGCCTAAAAATTAAGTATCTGATCAATATAAGAGAATAAAAGTTTCGGCCTTAAATGGGTTAAGTCACGAATGTTAAGGTGGGGAGAAACGACGTCAAAGTTTTGAAAATCATTATAACCTAAAAGTTGTTTTAAAATTTAAAATTGATATATTTCGTGATTTTTTAAGTATAATTTATTTTTGAAATAATGATTTTTTTTCTGTTTAGCTGCTTTTATTCCGTTTGACAACATTTTGTTGTATGTTACACAATTATGAATTTGTTTTCATCGAATATAATTTTCATTTTATTAGAATTTAATTAACATAGATAGAAAATCATTAACGGAAAATATGTTGAATATGATATTAATTTTCATAAAATATTAAATATAAAAGAGTTAGTATGTTTTATATTTTCTATGTACAAATAATTGCAGCAGTAGATAAAATAAATCGGCAAATCCGCAATACAAAATGTCTATAAAGATTAATAAAACAAAGATTTTAACAGGGTAATAAACAGGTCTTAATCAGATCTAATCAAAACTTTTACCACTAATTTTTAAATAAAAAGAAATTTTATTAAATTCCCACTTAGCAAAAGTGTTCAAAAGAATCCAAATAGGGTTTATAAACATTCCATTGCTGGTAGCACTTCCGATTTAATTTTAGCTCTAGGTCAACACTATCCTCATATAACTAAAGAAACATAGACCCAACCCGCTTCTATAAACCAAGAGTTATCCGAGAAAACATAAATTAAAAAAATAACATACAATGAACCTAAAGAGATAAAAAATGTAAGATTAGGGAAGCAATAGAAATAGAAAAAGATCCTAATAGTCTAAACCAAAGAGATGATGCTCAAAGGTTTCTAATAACATGGAAAAAGGTATTGAATAAAAAAAAATAAATCAAACAACAAGACCGACGAGTACGACATCGTCTACCTATACTCGCACAGGACCCATTACAACGAGCTGTTCCAAGAAGCGTTCAATAGAAGCGCGCTAAGATCGACTATATAAGTAACCGCTTCGACCGAGAGTCAGATTCACTTCACCAAAAAAATTATAAACAACCTAAAAAAGGCCTCGGCCATCAAAAAAATTTAAAAAAAATATTAACAAAAGCAACACTGGCACAAGCCACCAAACATTAAGACAAACCACAGAAACCCAGGCACGTAGGGCCCAAATGGTTGAGCACTAGAGATGCTTGAGATGACTTGAGATACAAGTAAGCAATTTTAGTTTCGCGGACAAGTCACAAGAAGATAACAGGAATAAAGTGACTAACGCTAGCCTGAATTTTATTCCGGTAGAGTACTATGTTGGAGTTATATTACCCAGTACTCCCACATGAAAAGCATTTGACTGATAGTTGTGCCCCTAGGATGGGATGCTCTGGAGCATTGGAACGCGGTGGAGTGATTCCTTTTTAACTCAAGTCAATACACTTCGCTCCAATGAATTGTTACACCCAAACGTAATTCTAAGGGATGAACATGTCTCACAGGCTGGATTTAATTAAATTGATTGCTGGCCTGAGTCAGTTTACTTCAAACACTATCGAAAAGCGGAACTACTTGACTTGACAATGGCAAGTGCAACTTGCCGAAACGTCATCAAAACAATAGTTTTTCTCAAAACTATAATTATTGAACACGGAGTCAAACCCCGAAAACAACATGAGAGGATGTCGAAAGCTCGGTGTAGTTATTAAACACCTGTTTATTGGCCTTGCACTTAACGGTGTATTTCTCGAGATATAATTCCGTAATAAGACCGGTTTCATAATTTTCCTATGGTATCAGGATAAATCGTATTTTTTCGATTATAGCGCCATCTGTCAACAAATGTAAAACATGTCTTGAATAAAAGTTACTTATTTTTGCATAGCGAATCCAAATCTGCAATAAAAAAAATGGGGGTTCCCATATAGGATTTTAAAGTTGCTCCCCATTACGCTTATTTTGGCATACTTGGTATATTGTACTACGGACTTACGTACTTATTAAACTGTAATTTACTTTAATTTTATATGACTTCGGTTTAATAATTTTTAATTAACTTATTGGCTAATAAGTTTCAGTAGCTGATGAGGTTTAAAAATATAAAAAATAGAGATTTGATTCCTTTAATCCCTAATGTAAGTTTTTTCCAAATAAATGTTTTATACCTTTATCGGCAAGGTGGAGTATCTAGCGAGACGAACATCCGAACACACATTTTTTGACCTGCCTGCGATCATTTTAAATCTGGAGAATATTCCGTCCGTCTGGCTATAATATTTTGTGGTATATGTCGCTGGGAAGGGAAGGAAAGACCTTTTACCTTGTCGCTGGATTTGAAGTACGACGTCTGCCAGCGTAGAACGGAAACATGAAGCTACCACAAGAAACCCTTTCTCAGACTCAGTCCTTTATAAACAAATGTTTATGTATTATATGTAGCATATTCTACTAAAATAAAATCATAAATAAAAAATTACCGCAATAGAGTGATGAAAAAAAAAATTAGATAAAATTACAAATCGCAGATGGCGACAGATGGGCTATAGATTAAGGAAATCAACATCAATCCACAAAAAAAGATGTAGGGGTATACCAACAGGAGTATGTAAAATAACACTGTAAAAAGAAATTTAAAGAAAATTGCCTAACATAAAATAATACAAAAATAAATAAACAAACCCGACAACTAACTACAAAATAACTCTTTTTCTTAGGCATTTTCTCATTATGAGTTCGCCATTTTAATCCTCCACAGCTCTATCCTCCCAATCACCTTCTGTGAGATCTCTCTCTATCATAGCGTTCACTATATAGGTTTTCCATTTCATAGCTGGTCTTCCTCTCATCTTCTTTCTGGAGGTTCACATTCTATTACTCTCTTTGGCCACCTATGGTCTCGCTTTCTTTGCACCTTGTAGTGCTTTGTTTATCACTTTTTTGTGCATTTTGTTATTGAGCATTCTGCTTATATCCGGTTCCATATGTCCTCAGTGTTTATTCTGTTCCTTCTAATAAGTTGAAGACATCTCCAAGTCCAATTCGACTGTTCCCATAAACTGCTTTTGTAGCTTGCTTTTCTCGAGATATTTTTATTTCTGTATATCATAGACAAGTATCATCTCTATATAATATCCATCATAATCTTTATTTGCGCTTTTTTTCCCCTTATATAATAATTGTAGTATATTCATCGCGTTTGAAAAGCGGATTATTTCGAAGATTTATTAAACGGCATGAAAGAAATAATAATCTAAACGATACAAAGAATAAAAAAATAACCACAAACAAATACAAGACCAAGATAATAGAAGAGGTAAACTAGGCATTTAAAAAACTAAAAATTAAAAAGCGCAGGAGTAAATAGTGAGAGCAGAAATATTGAAAGAAGGAGTAAGAGTACTTATTAAAACATTTTTACTCCTATCTGAGTTTAATCATAATTTACTATTTATTAGAACAAAGTTATGCAAATTTGGGTAGTTGTTTTAACTGAAGTTCTAATTACTCCAATTATTGCTCTAGTACATTTCCATATAATTGTGGCAAAATAGCTGAAACAATCGAAATTATTAATTACCAATTAGGATGTTAGAGAGGATAATGTAGCTATTTAATTTAGATATATTCCATGTATTTGAATTTGACGACAATTTTTTTGTTTTCACCATAACCCATGAACTTTGATATTTGAAGATGACGTATTTTAGATTACATAGAAATAACAATCAAAATAGCAAGCCTTCAAAACAAATGGTAATTGAGATACGCTATGGAATAAGTTTTTTTTAGGATGCTAGAAATTTAAAATACATATAGGTAATGTAACTTATAATTGTCTGGTTACTTGAAAACACGATTTCAAAGAAAATAACAGTGAAAAACTTGTTTTAGCCTTTTTTTTACTGATATATCAAACACAGGGGTTATTTTTGTCAGGAATGCCATAAAACGCATTAAAAAGTCATGCAAGTTATTCTTGCATCCCCAAATACTTGAAGATTTCAATAAACGAAACTGGAGACCAAAACAATGAAATAAAAAGACGTATCGAAATTGCCAGGGCCACCTTCATAAAGATGAGGGAATTCTTATGCAACAGAGACAGAAGCATCCCTCTACGATTAAGAATGCTAAGGGGCTACGTATTTAACACGCTATTATACGGTGTAGAGGCCTGGACTCTCAAACAGAACAACATAAAAAAATATTGAAAGTTTCGAGATGTCGAGACCGTCGAATGCTGACGATAAGTTGGGTTGAAAGAGTCACAAACTTTGAAGTAATGTATGGCAACCGTGTAAAATCTGTTAACATAAGAAAATAATGACTTTAGAAATTAAGGCTTACAGCCATGACATTGTTGTTTGTAGTGAGGAAGTGATTAGAATTGAGAAAGAATTTAGTAATATAACACCTTAACTGGTGTTCAACCATATTTAATATTACTTATTTTACAATTTCTTATCTTAAAATTATTTTCATTCAATTATTTTCTACTTTTTATATATAGTCAGGAGTCCTTTTACAGTTTCTTGTATATTGCGTTTACGAGTTCTCCATTCTTTGTTTATGTCTTCGTATGTTTTTTATCTTTTCTATGTCTTTCTACGTCTTCTTCGTTATTATTCTTTACTATTATTATATTTTAAGTTGTTTATGTCGTATTTTTCATTCTTGGGTCCCTTTTCGTTTTTAATGTTTCATATTCTGGCTCTAATTTTTCTTTCCACTACAAAGTATCCGAATCCGCAAAATCCCCTAGTCTGTTACGCACATTTGACATGTGATTCATATCTGGAGTCAACAATACTCGAGAAGCATGTACTGACTACATGTAGGATTTGTTAGTGCCATCAACGTATGCTAACTACGACATTTTTTGGTATTTACTGACAGAAGCCACTTGGCATGGCACAGTTATATAACCTCATTGAAATTTATTATTTTGTCGGGAATTTAAATTGGCAAGCATCTTGAAATTAAAATATTTGTATTAAACTTTGTAAAACTAAGAAAACATAATAAAAAAAAAATAAAATAAAAACATTTTTACGAAATCCTAATTCCTTAAGATATTTAGATACTTAGATTTTGTAGCAGTATATGTATTAAAATTTCTTTTTTTAGAGATAAGTGATAAATAAATGTACACATGTGCAATATCTTAGACCTTTGCGTCCAGAAAAACTGCTTAGATGAATTGTGTGTGAACAGGTAATAAAGCTATTTTCAAGATTTTCGAGGTGCATTCATGAGACGACATTATTGAAGAAATGTAACCTCGAGATGTAATTGCCTTACTAATAGTTTTTTAATTCTAGTAGATCCTACTACATTCTACCGAGGAATTTGCACTGCAATTAACAATATTTTTAAGATATGTAACCGTCCTAAAGAAGGAAGGATAATTCCAAGGCCTGATACATTTTTTTTCGATTGCTTGTTATTAATTTTGTTGTGATATTTAAAATAAAACTAATCGTAGTGCACAAAGACGGTGGTTTTATATCTATATAACGCCTAAGATTTTAGCAGTAATTTTGTTGCCTTAATCGGTCTAATCTCTAATTGATCTATTGATAATTGATCTGAGAGAATCTAATAAAGATTTTAATGTTACTGTAACACTTCAGCCAGTAATTTATTTATGGATAGATTGATTTGGAAATTTTCCATCCGTAGCATTTCATTTACATAAGGAATGAAGCAGTCAAATAGAGTGCGAGGGCCTGACCACAAGGCAGTCCACAGCTGGCACTCGCCATTCCCGCTCGACGATCAACTTTAGTTGCCTGTATTTGCTTCAATTATGTTATATATGGGGTCTGTAATCGACCGAATTAAAAGTAGGGCCTTAAACAATGACTTTATCCCCTTGTTATCCTCGACCCTTCAAGGACCACATCCTTTTTAGGAGAAAGTAATCTCGCGCGGAATAGAATGGTATGCCCTTTCTATTATTGTTAGTTTAACAAACTTAATTTACTACTTTTTATGTAAGAATGGTGAAGTTGTTAATTTACAATTATCAAATTTATTTTGAACAAACACAAATATATATAATACCGGGTAGTGAATCGAAAATCGACAAACAGACCATAGAAAACTTAATGGAAAATTGTAAATTGTAGAATTCCGGCTTCTCTAATTATTTTACATTAAAAATCATAAAAAAAATTGTTAAGAGAACTTAAATTTAATTTTTTAAAACTGTTCTTCGAGTTTTACACATTCCAAAATTAAAAAAAATATATAATACACTTGACATAGCATTGTTGTAAAAGTATAGCCACGCGTAGTGCAATGTAAAACGTTTGGTCATAATGGAGTTTTATTATTGTCTTTATTTTTTAATTTTATATAATCAGACGTATCGTTTAACCGACAAGACGTATCCTCAAGTTGAGGGTTGAGTCTTAATAGATCGCAGCGTGGAAACTGCTCTACCAGGTACGTAAGTCGTCTACAGACAATTCAGGGTTCTAACATCAAAAAGAATAAAATACCCATGTTTGCCCGTCTAAAGATCTGGTCTACTAGCAAGGATCGATCCCACCGTAAACCGATAATCTCAACGGTAATAAGGGCAATGAGCGAACATAGCGAACTACGATTGCCTAGTAAAGTCACATTATTTTGAGCCTTTCGACTTTCCAGCATTACCCGCCCGAGTATGTACGTCAACCAAATGCTCGAACCTGCGCCTGCGGTTCTACTACCTATTACAACGACGAGTCATCAGTAGGGTAAAACTAGCCTGTATCACGACGGTCTAAACCCAGCTCACGTTCCCTGTTTATGGGTAAACAATCCAATGCTAGGAGAATTTTGCTTCGCACTGATAAAAAGAGCCGATATCAAAGGATCAAAAAGCGACATCGCTATGAACGCTTGGCCACCACAAGCCCGTTATCACTGTGGTAACTTTTCTGACACCTCTTCCTTAAAAACTCTTCAAGCTAAAAAGATCGATTCTTCTTCTTCTTCTTAAAGTGCCCTCTCCTCAATGGAGGTTGGCTACTACAATTTTAAACTCTTCTCTATCTTCAGCTGTTCTTATTAGCTGTTCAAAATTTAGCCCTGTCCATTGTCGGATGTTTCTGAGCCACGATAGTCTTTTCCTTCCTAGGCCTCTCTTTCCCTTGATTTTTCCTTTCACTATAAGTTGGGCATATTGGTACTTATTATTTCTCAGTATGTGGCCTAGGTATGATGTTTTTCTAACTTTTACTGTCTTAAAAAGTTCTCTTTCCTTGCCTATTCTATGCAGCACTTCTTCGTTTGAGGTATGCGATGTCCATGAAATTTTGAGTATTCTCTGGTAGATCCACATTTCAAAGGCCTCCAATTTATTTACGGTTGATGTTTTAAGGGTCCACGTTTCAACTGCATATAGAAGAGTCGACCAGACGTAGCATTTTGATAAACGTAGTCGAATTTCGAGTTTTATTCGAGAATCACAAAGCAGTTTTATATTTTTTCGAAAGATTGTCTGGCCTGTTCTATTCTATTTAGGCTGCTATCGATCCAACATCCCAGGTACTTAAATCTATTGACCTGTTCTAAAATGTGCTCATTTATTGTGCAAGGTTGAGGTACGTTTTGGTTTTTTCGGATTGACATCACTTTCGTTTTTTTAATGTTTATTTTCATACCAAATTGCTTACAGGTCGAGTTGGTCTTGTCAATAAGTCGTTGTAGACCTAATTCGGAATCCGCAATTAACACTGTATCATCGGCGTATCTGATACTGTTGATATTTACGCCATTCACCTTGACTTCATCCTTGGAATCCTCCAATGCTTCTTTGCAAAAACTCTTAATTTCTACCTCTGCGGATGTGGAACCTTCGATCCTAACTCTGGGGTTTTGGTTCCAGTACAAGTTTTTTAAGAATTTGATGTCTTTTCCATCTAAACCGACTTCTTTCAAACGTTCTAATAGTAGGTCGTGTCTTACTCTATCAAATGCTTTTTCGAAGTCTATAAAGCATATAAATATATCTTTCTGTTGGTCGCAGCATTTTTGGGCGAGAACTAGTAAACTGAACAGGGCTTCTCTCGTTCCCATGCCGGCTCTGAATCCAAACTGATCGTCTCCGATGATTGTTTCGCACTTTCTATAGATACGATTATGTACGATTTTTAGTAGGACTTTTACTGCATGACTCATAAGGCTTATCAGACGGAACTCATTGCAGTGTTGTGGATTTGGCTTTTTTGGTAGTGGGATGAATATTGACTCCAGCCAATCTTGGGGTATTTTACCTGTATCATAAATGCGATTGAATAAAAGGACAAATATTTTGATATATTCTTCGCTGATTAATTTTAACGTTTCTGGGTATAAACGATCGATAGGCCATGTTTTAGCAATCTCTATGCATACTATATATCAGGATCAAGCCAGCTTTTGTCCTTTTACTCTACGAGAGGTTTCTCTACTCGCTGAGTTGGTCTTATGATACCTGCGTTATTAGATAATACTATTAGCAATAACTAAACTGTCAATATTTTTATTTCGTGATTTATTTTATAAAAATAATAAAGTTGATAAAATGTACTCGGTTGTAGAGAAAGTAGCAATAGTAAAGATGTGTTATTCATGCAATAGTGCACGCACTGTCAGTTCAACATTCAATAACTCAAAGGATAATTATATATTGAAGGGTTATTGAAGAGGGAGTACTTAAGGTTAGCAGGTCGAAAACGGAGTATATGTGGTTGGGAGGAAGAGGAATGGTTAGGGACGTAGAATTGCTTGAGAAAAGCTAGGAGGAGTGAGAGAATTTAAATACCGTGGTTTCTACATAACGGAAAATAGGACACTAGATCGAGATTGCCCACAGAATACAGGCTGGGTTAGTTTAAATGGAAGCGAATGAGCGGAGTACTTTGTGATCAAAAAATCGTGGAAGTGCTGAAAGAAAAGATACCCAATAGTGTGGTGAGACCTGCATTGATGTACGGGGGTAAAGTGTGGCCTGTAAAGAAGATTCAGGAAAAGAAGATGGAGTAAACAACAGTAAGACCAATCCTAACATATGCAGCGGAGACAAGGACCGATACAAGAAAGACGAAACAACAAATCAACAATATCGAAATGAAAGTATTAAGATCAATAGCGGGCATATCTTTAAGAGACAGACAAACCAACAGAAGTATACGCGAACAATGCAAAATTCAAAATATTAACAGGTGGATAAAAATAAGAAAAAAACTAGAACGAACATGTAAACCGAATGGGACCAGATAGATTAGCGAACATCTGTAAAAACAACAAGCCGTATAGCAGAAGACCCGTTGGAAGGCCGCCAAAAAGGTGGTAAGATAATGTATAGTCAACAACGACTGAAACAGAATAAGAGGCAGACAAACAGGAGTAATCCTAGTCGCACGAAGAAGAAGAGGACAATAAACTATTATATACCATGAAGGAATGAAAAGTTTTATAGAATGGAATAGAATAGAAATATACTTTATTATCACTAAAAATTGTACAAATTTATTAACCAAGCTTACCAAATATCAGAAAAATAACAATTATAATTTACATTGTTACAAACATATAACTTGTGGTGAAAATACAACATCCTAGAGTTAGGATGTAGAATAAACTCTAACTAAAAAAATTATTATGAGCAAAAATTATTATAAAGACAACCAAAGCAAAACTGCTTGGTGCATTATTACAGAACTAAGATAGAAAAAGAAAAGTTTAAGAACCTTGGAATTAAGGATAATAATAGATGTCTGATTGAAGATTAAAAAAAACAGCTTGTTAAGTACGGACTTGCTCGCGCACATCGTATTTTGAACCCTACCAATTGTGCGACTGCGTCCCGATCCTAACCAATCGAAGCGAACGCGATCCATCGACAGAGGATTGCTTACGCCTTGGATGAAGATATTTTTAAATTATATTTAAGTTATTATTATACAGTTAGTTTGTTTATACTGTTTGTTTAATAAATTGACGTGAAATTCTCAAAATCTTTCACCACATGAAATGACGCAAAATATTTTTACAAAATAAAATACATAATTGAGTAAACCTAAAATTTTATCCAACAAAACAGAAAATAGTCAACGTAAAAACATATTTTTAAGACGATTCACAAATGTGTCTAAACTAATTAACAATACGTTCATAATAAAAGCTCCTACTGCCCCGATAGAAGAATTACTCTTGCAAATTTATAAAAATGTACTAATTCTTTACTAGAGCCACTACCGTACTTAATAAATGTATCCTTCACAGAAGGTATTTTTCCCACAGCTCTAAAGATCTCTCGCGTAATTTCTATTTTTAAAAAGAGCGTCAGTGAATAGGCCGAAAACCATATCTGTTACATCTTAAAATATTTGAATATGCAATGCAATACTGATGTTGACTGATTCTTGGAACCTTTACCTAAAATCCAAATAATATACAAAATAAGTTTATAGGGTATAGAGTTTGTAAATCAATTTTTACAGTCCTTCATACAGGAGATGTTCATACACTCATGGACAAAAATATCGAATATTTCCAATTTTTTTTTGTAGTCAGTATTATTTCAAAATAATTTTAGATTACTGATAATACTCATATAGTAGACTGATGTACTCAACTGGTTTGAAATATTTTGATGTTTATTTTGACGTTTATTCAGTGGTTAGTGACGTTAGTGTCATTCGTACATTTTATTATTATTATTTTTTTTTTTTTTTTATTAGAAAAAGATGTCGCATCCACCAAAAGGTTATTAGCGACGGAACAAAATATAAATAACAAAGTTAAACACCTACAGATTATACAAAATGTTTATGGATCTAAGATAATTCACTATATTGTCACAGGAACAGTTTTGACCTAAAGCCTGTGGTAGAGCGAGTGGATCTTGTAGCGCTGTCTTTCTTGGTCATATTTACTACAAATTGTTAAAAAGTGTTCGACTGTTAATCGGACGTTACACTGATCACATATAGGTGGATTTTTCTTTGTGAAACGGTAGGAGTGCGTTAATCTGGTATGTCCTAGACGTAAACGCGCAACCGCAATTTGTTCTCGTTTATTGCGCGACGATGGAAACCACTGAGACACATTATTTTTGATTTTATTTAAATTGGAATTAGTTTGAGACCACCCATTTCGCCACAAATACAACACTTTTTAAAATAAGCTTTTAAGTCACTGGAAACACACTTGTCTATCGGCTCCGACAAATCACTTAAAATTGCCTCTCGTGCAATCCTGTCAGCTTCTTCATTTCCTGTTATTCCGACGTGTGAGGGAACCTCACACCTGAGAGTTAGATGATACTGAACGATTGTCTACAGAAGAGTCACTATCTAAGTCAGAAATCTCTTTCCCTAAGTGGTTGTGTAGTTGCTTTTGAAGTTTTGTAAACTTGCTTTTTGTAGATCTATCATTTGCATATTGATAGCTGCTTTGTAAAAGATGGAGTAAACCAGCCATATCAGTTGTAAATTCTTTTACGACGCTAATAGTGTCGGGGGAGCCTTGGACATTATCAATCAGTAGGGACAATTGGTGGAAATTTAAAACGAATGGTGGGGTATGATTATCAATGAAATTTTCAAGAGTTTCCCGTGTAGATTGGACTTTAGATGAGCGTGGTTTTTTTGGTTTAGAGAGTTTGGGTTTTGCAAACAGATTTTCTGATGAAATTGCTGAATCTGAAGGAGGCGTGTCGATCTCACCAATACTGCGTTTTATGGAAGAACTTGCGTTTTCGCAATTGCTATTAGACATTTCACTTAGATGATGTGGCTTTGTTACATTTGGAAGTACTGGAGCGAACTCATTGGTAGTGACAGAAGTCGAGCTTGTAGTTTTATTTGTAAGATTGGTTGAAATGGTTGTTTCAAAAAATTGTGGTGATGTATCAGTTTTATTAGAATTTTCTGCAGTTGTATCTAATGGAAAAGGAGCTGATAGATTGGAAAATATTGCTTCCGAAGTTTGTGAAAACGGTACTGCCGCTGAAGGAGGTTGATTAAAAGTGTTGCTATGAGTAGGAGTATTAGTAGTTTCTTTGTCGTGGAGATTTGTAGATGTAGGTGATATGCTCGGATTTGATAATGGATAACTTGATGACTGCTGGGTGTTTGGTACCTTGTGTAGTATACTTGTTGAAGCTGTTTGATTTGGTACTTCATTGTTTGACTCAATATGAGTTGATTCCGTTACTGAACTGGTTTTGCATTGGGATGATATGTGTCCTGCATTTTTGCAAATAAAGCAGGTGAGTGTACCTTGTGACAAAAATATGCGGTAAGGTGTTTGGTCGAAATTTATTAGAATAGAATCTGGAATTGGTGATGTTATAGGGCTTATATAAACTTGCCTCCGAAAGCTCAATATGTGACTATATTCGGGAAGAGTCGAGCTAATTTTCAGAAATGTTATTGGGGAAATAAGCTTTAAACCGATATTCTGTAATTCTTCAACTAATACTTGATGAGGAATTGACGGGCAGACTCCAGACAAGACTAGTCTTTCTGCTGGAGAGACAAGTCTTCGTGCTGCTACAACTTCGCCGAGTACTTCTATAGAGCCGTGTTGTGTCATGAAGTTATCTACTACGGTTTTGTTTGCCAAATACATGCAGATTCTATTATGAGATAATCTAGATGAAAAAATAATATTTTTTGGGTTGATGATTGTACCCAAAGGAATGAGATAATCCTGCAGTTTAGCATTATCGATACAACTAAATACAATTGCTTGGTTCTTACTCGGAAAAGAATGTGAAGCGGCTGAAGCATAACTGTTTGTGATATTCGAACGTTGATTTACTGGACTGGTTAGATCGGAAGGTGTGTTTACATTGTGTGAAGTCATTTTAAGCTGCGGTGGCGAAGGCCTTACTCCGACTCTGGTAAATGAAAAACCAATCGCATGCTACTATAAGATACTTATAGTAGCTAACCTCACAAAATGATTGTACGGTAGTGTATATTTATTATTTGACGTATTCTTTTCACAATAATAAAATAATAATTACGTATAGATGACTTACGTAGTAGTATCTAGTAGATAAACACTTTAATTTTAAAAAACTATTTAATAAAACCACTTGTTTTTATTAAAAACTAGGAGTACGATATCAGTACAACTTAACCGTACCTTGCCAGGGCCGGTCTCCCATTTTATTATTATTTTTGTCCATGAGTGTATATTTCAAATACCGTTTTGTATTTTTTTTTTTTGTTTTTGAAAAGAATTTGTTATTCTTTTTTTACAAATACAAATGAGTATTGTGTGCATCCGTTTTAATATTAGAAATAAGAGAGTGTGCCTGCCGAGATAGTCAGGAAGTAATATTTCAAAAAAGGGAACTTTTGGACGAAATATGGAATATGAACATCTACATTATGAACTTGTACATTATGCTCGAAGGCACCGTTGCTCAGTACTGATAGATTATGAGCGGGGTCGTTCTTAGAGGTGAGAAATACAAGAAAGAATAGATAATAAACGATAAAAAAAGAAATAGTAAAGTAAATCACACAACAATTCATATCATGCTGAATGTAGTCATGTTAGATTAAAAGCTAATAATTAAAACTTATATCAACCAAATCTGAATATGTAGCATTAAATAGATTTTAAACTAAAAAAAATAAACTAGGTGTAACTGTATTGAATTCTCAAACATCTTAAAAGTAGTTGTAAGTAAATACTCCGTCAAAACACTGTCAAAAACTAGATGTTTCGAATGTACAGCAGTGTCCATTAGATTGGTCTTTTTGTTTGATGTATTTTATAATAGAATAATAAGCGACTTAATTTTATGGTTTTAAGTTCTTTGACAAAAAAATGATGTAACAGAACAAATAATACTGAATAATATTATCCATTTACAATGTACAATCAGACGAACGAACTTATCGTAAATCACGAATTGATTGATCTTAATTTTCATAATTTTTTTGGTAAAATTTGCTAAAAAATAATTAATAAAATAATTCCTTTCATTAAAAATTCCAATTTTTATGTTTTTATTGTTTTATGTCGTATATCTTTTTGGATTAAGCTTTAAAAGGAAATATTTTTATATCACTGCATTAGTCGACCCTACAATACATTTCTCCCAAGACTTCTTTCCAAGTGGTCAGTTGCATTCGCCCCTAATGTAATGTTTAACTTTTAGCTTCCCTATGCACTTCCACCACTTCTGGTCATATCATCCCATAAAAATAAATCGTGCTGAAAAATCAATCCTCTGGAAGATTTATTCAGTCTTGAATTTCAACCGTACACTGAAAAATTCGCTATAATTTAAATATTTGTCTGTTATAAAACATCTGAGGCAAGTATTTTGTGAATAAAATTGGTTTTTAGCGCTTCGGTAAATTTATGTATATTGATATATATATATATATATATATATATATATATATATATATATATATATATATATATACATATAAGAAAAAGTAGTCCAAAATTTTTTGACTAGTTTGGAAAAAATATATGTAAATACTTTTTTCTTTTTGGGTGTGGTAGTCATTTAAAAATAGAGCTTTTGCTAAGGCGTACTATTTATTCTGAATCCAAGCTTTCGGTGGTTTTTTGCCACCTTTATCAAGGTCTACAAAGAAAATTACTATGTTGTAACAATTTGAATGGTGCAAAAAAAGCTATAAAAAACTATAAAAAACTTACCCGAATGTAAGATTCGTGGCATAAACAACAACGTTAAATAACATGATGATACTGGAATTGCAACTAAACTTAAAAATGTTACTGTTAAAAAGAAAGTTTAAAAATTAATACATACGTTAAAAAGTTAAAAAACAAAATGAAAGACGACATGTTAAAACCGTCGTCGTTGCAAGCTTGATTTCAGTCACATTTCACGAGCAGAAAGAGAAAGTGATACGACAATTATTGTTTAAATAGTTTAAAGAAAATACAAAAAACAACTTTAAAAACTAATGTCTCACAAAATACTGTTTATGAATTTTGAGTACTACCAACTGTATTACCAACTTGAAATTGAGCGGGAAATTAAAAATATTATTTATAACATAAGCAATAGAAAGAAAATAGTATTTAGTAAATAGGTTTAGAAAAAACTCAAACAAAAACAAAACTAAATTACCTAATAACTGAAGTTTGATCAAAAATATTCAATTAATAAGGAAATTTTAAAAAAAGGAGAAAAGAAAAAAAGAAAACTCTGAGATGCAAAATAGCTCAGTCAAAAGTCAATATAAAATTGTAAATTTTGCTAAGATTCTGGATCTCAGATTTTTATTCAGATTGTTATTATCACTCTTGCTGATATGTACCATGTCTAAGAAAGTTCTCTTAAATTTATTTTTCTCTCTGGCTAATATTTTTACATTGTTGAAATCTATCTTATGGTCTAGATCGATAGCATGCTCTGCCAAAGCACAAGTAGGTTTGTTTGTTTGTTAAGAAATGATACGGCTATACAGATTCCTTCCAGTTTTACCAATGTACGTGGATGGACATTCAGTACATTGAATGTAATAAACAACATCTGTAGTCTCTAAAGTGGTTAGGGGTTGTTTTATTTTGCTATACAGCTGACGTATGGTTTTGATGTTCTTGTTAGCTATTTTGATATTCTTAAATTCTTTGAAAATCTTAGTGAGTTCAACGGTTAGTTTCGGAATATATGGAAGGGCATAAAAATATACACTTGTTGGAGCAGAATTATTTTGTGCTGAGGGCACTGATTGTGACATAGTAAGAATGTTATTTCTATTAACAAAAGGAACATTAAAAATTAATTTATTAATCAGTCTTAGAGGATATGAATTTTCAACAAAAATATTACGTAAGAGGTTGAGATCATGTTGGGCATAATCCGGATGTGATAACCTTTTAACACGTTCTTTTATCGCTAGGACTAAATTAGTTTTCATCCTAGGAGGATGGTAAGAATGGTAACTTATGAATCTATTGCTACATATGGGTTTTCTATACCATTGTGTTTTCACAACATTATCCTCGCATCTATGCAAGCTCATGTCAAGGAAAGGCAAAGATCCCTCCCGCTCCTCCTCGCACGTGGATTGCAAGTGTGGGTTTCGTTGGCTGAACACATTTAACTTAGAATGTATAGAGTCTGCAGGTAGTGCCAAGATTAAGTCATCCACGTATCTCTTTATGAACGGTATTTCAAAATTGATTTGTTGCAAACAGTCTTCAATCAAGTCGTCCAAGACATAATTGCACAGTATTGGTGAAATAGTAAAACCCATTGAAGTACCAAAGACTTGTTTGTAGTAACAATCATTAAAAATAAAAACATTAGAGTCAAAAACAAAAGAAATGAGTTTTTGATATTAGCTAAGTTAAGGGTTGTGTGCATTGATATGTCATCCCAGTGGTTCTCTATATATATATATATATATATTAAGGTGATATATACATACTATATACATATATATATATATATATATATATATATATATGTATATATATATATATATATATATATTAAGGTGGTAACGTCATCGGCTTCCTTTTTAAATATAACACCTCATATTTTATGACATTTTTAGATCAATAAAAATGAGCTGATTCCAAAAAAGTATAATACTCGGGGTCTAATGGATATAATTTGAGAGATATGCGCTTAGAAAATAAACGATTTATTATCAACTGCAAAAAAGCAGCCTACTACTAGTTTTTAGTGAAATGTAATTATTTTTGGTAACGTTCAATAACAATTAAGTAGTACAATAATTGTATTAACTTGTGAATGTGTTGTGGTATTGCTTAGAATTCATTTGAAATAGAAATGAATTTGAGTGTAAAGCAAAGAATTGAAATACTCATGATGATTGGATATGGAGACAAATCGCGAACTCAGATGGAAGTGTGCAATTTATTTAATGATAGATATCCAGAAAGACCCATAACGCAGCCAACAGTAAGTAAGATTGAAAAGAAATTTCGAGAAACTGGTACAGTAGAAAATGCACGCAAATCAGGTTGTCCCTCTGTAAATTATGATACAACATTAGAAGTTCTACTTTCTTTTGAAGATGCGTACACTTCTGTTCGTAAGGTTAGTCGTTATCTCGATGTTTGCAAAACAACGGTACACAAAATAATAAAACTTGAGAAATGGCACCACTTTTAGATGCACACTTGTACAGGAATTAAACGAGGATGAATACAATTTTGGTTTAAAATATTGTTTTTTTCTGATGAGGCTACATTCACATTAAATGGTGAGGTTAACCGTCAGAATTGTAGATACTGGGCAAAAGAAAACCATAACTGGATGCGGGAACATCATTCACAATACCCGCAAAAGATAAACGTATGGGCTGGCGTTGCAAGAAATAGAATCATCGGACCCTAATTTTTCGAAGGTAATTTAAACGGGCCAGTATACCTTCAGTTTTTAAGGGAGTATCTCGTACCTACTTTAGTTAATGTATTTCCCAGTGGAATTAATCCTGGAGCTTTTGATGAAAGTTTACGGTTTTAACAGGATGGTGCTCCTTTGCATTATGCTGTAGTTGTTCGAAGGTACCTAAACGAAATTTTTCCGCACAGATGCATTGAAAGACGTGGACATATTGAATGGCCAGCCAGGTCGCCAGACCTCAATCCTTTGGATTATTTTAATCGGGGTCATTTAAAGAAAGTTGTTTATAAAACGAAACCTGCAAATATTAAAGACATAAAAATATGAATTCGTAAAGAAATAACCAATATTTCTCAAAAAACCATAAACAAGGTTCTACATGAATTTGTACAATAATTGGGTTGCTGTCAAATGCAAAAAGGGCTACAATTCGAACATTTAAGATAAACTCATGTATTAATTATTACTGGATTACTTTCAAGTTTATTATACTTTATTAATATTAGAAATCAATAAAATTAAATTATCCGTTAAACGCCCAGTATTATTTAAAAATGTCCTAAAATGCAGGGTGTTTCATTAAAAAAACGAGCCGATGACGTCATCACCCTAATGTGTATCACCTTGTATAATGAAATTTTATTGTAAAAAAAAGCTTTTTAAAAAGCTTCTCATTTAGGAAATATTGAATTTATTCCATACTTTACGGACACACTGTATACATTTTCTAGGACCACATGACCACGCATATGGTCACTTTATAGAAGTAGTTGCTACAGCGGTTTTACTGTAGCTAATACTAATAAAGTATAAAAAATATAAGAAAAAAAACCTAAAAATATATTTGACAAATAAATAAACAAAAATTTACCCAGCATTACTATAATTTAACCAATTACGTAAATAGGAGGGCTATTTTAGCTATCGTATATATTGATGAGCTCATTTATAATACCTTTCCGGACAAATGGATAAAGTTGCATTAATTAGAACTATTTAGTTTTAGTTCGTAGCTGATATCAAAGTTGCTGTTAAATATGATTGATGCCATGAATAAAAGCGTAAAGATTATTTAAATATCTAACTATTAAATATTATGAAAGAAAGCTAATTTATTAAATAATATGTTACAAAAACTTACATAAAATATGAAACGAAATTTATCTCTTTTTTAGAGAAATTTTAAAGTGTAGACATCGAACGGTCATTCATTCGGTGTTACCCCATCACTACCCCTTGTAGTAAAAATCGCTCCACAGGTTTTTAGTGGCCTGCAACTTTCTGATATCGAGAAAGAAATGTTCCCTTTATTAGTATTTTTGGTGAGGTTTACTCCCTCGGGCTACTCCGGTATATTATCTTTCTCGAGAAAATATATCATAAATATTTCTGGGGTGAGTTTAGAAAGGCTTTTATTTCTTGGGTTTCGGGAAAAACTATTTATTCATGAGTGATGGAAATAAGCTTTTAATTTAATTTTTTGTTTCAATTGGAGTTATCGGTATAATACTTGGTTTATAGTAGTGATTTAGTTTACAATTAAAAATTATTGGTGTAGAATGTGATATTGATGCGTTAGCCACATAATGACATTTATTTTATGAGTTCGTAACATAATAAGATTATAAACTTGAAACATTATTACCGAATATGGATAGGAGCATGACTACTAGAAAGTTTTAATGCTGGGGCAGGGAAAGAGTTATGCTATAGGGAAGTGTCTAAAAGATATAGTAATATATATGAAACAAGCAATCATAATATGGACAGGCTATGTAATTTTGCAGTAGCAGCATATCTAGTACTAGCCAGTACAATGATCTGACGCAAAAATACAAATAAATTACATGGTTATTACCAGGATCAAATACTGGAAACAAAATTGACCATGTTTAAGTAAAGAGAAGAGATAATCTTACGGTGGAAGAGACACAAATATATAGAACTATTAACATTAACACAACTGCCAGTAACTGTCAAATGTATCGTTTATATTAAAGACTCTAAAACAACGTTTTACGTTAGCCACATCAAGGGTGGTGTATTGGTTGAAAGACCAATAGAATATGTGGGGTATAAAACCATACATATTGTATTAGATGTATAACATGGTGAAAAAACCAACATCAGTAGTAAAGTGGCTAAAAGTTTAGCAAAAAAACACATTTTAAAATCAAGTAACGTACAAAGACTTGTTTACTTTAAAATTAGAGATGCTTTAAGGATCGTGCGTTATGGAGGACTTAATGGACTCCATTCTTTTTATGAACATAATAAATTAAATTAGGATATCGCACAGATCATTACTTCTGGCCATATAGTACACAGATAAAGAGCTAAAGTACCTTTTCAGGTAGGCATTTGCCCAAAAGAAGAACATACCAGTAAAGAAAAAACACAGCTGAAAAGAGTAATAAAAGATTCCGATATAACCCGAAGTTAACTCTTTAAAACCCCTTCTATCCAATTTCCTCCTTTAGTTTTCGAGATATTTCTAATTGGCCGTTTATCTGCCTCACCCTGTATATATATATATATATATATATATATATATATATATATATATATATATATATATATATATATATATATATATATATATATATATATATATATATATATATATATATATATTAAATGGCCAAATATATGGCCTAGATGGACAAATTCGTTAAACTTCCTGTGCTTGAATCGGTATCAATAAAGTGTTATGATCATTTCGGCCTATCCCAGCCTCATCAGACACTTGGGCTGATACAAATTCAAACTCGGAAAGTCCAACGAATGTCTCCCAAAACTTCACTACAACAGTAGTTAGCTAACAAAGGCGCCACCTACTTTGGCGGCCGTGAACGAAAACGATATGATAATATCGTTTTCTGTATCCTCGGCGCTATGCGAAATGTGTAAAAGATAAAATCTTTTAGCGAAAGCCGCTATCGCTTTATTAAATTAAATGGCCAAATATATCTATTTTAAAATGTTTTATCTAAATGCTATCTATTGCTATCTATTATCATATCGCTTTCGTTCACGGCCGCCAAAGCAGGTGGCGCCTTTGTAAGCTAACTACTGTTGTAGTGAAGTTTTGGGAGACATTCGTTGGACTTTCCGAACTTGAATTTGTATCAGCCCAAGTGTCTGATGAGGCTGGGATAGGCCGAAATGATCATAACACTTTATTGATACCGATTCGAGCACGGGAAGTTTAACGAATTTGTCCTCCTAGGCCATATATTTGGCCATTTAATTTAATAAAGCGATAGCGGCTTTCGCTAAAAGATTTTATCTTTTATCTTTTATATATATATATATATATATATATATATATATATATATATATATATATATACAAACAACACAGTTTATTAGGGCTGCAGTCAGTAGGTTTGGCCGGGATGTTATAGAAACACTCTTTTGACTTTTGGTCGAGCTTTCGGAATTCTTTTATTCCTTCTTCAAGACACTGTAATTAGAAGAAAGTGTAAATATTTACAACATATCTCAAATTGTCATTACAACTTACTAGTCGTTGAGATTATTTTTCTAAAGCTACGACACTCAACATTAAAAACACACATATAAAATATAACATTTAAAATAATGGACAATATACATTTTAAAATTTAGTTGGAAAGTTAAAATTTTAAAATTTTGTTAGTGACATCTTTTCATGGTGTGTTTTGACTGATCCATAGAGAACAGAAAAAAAAACAAAAATAGTGTGATTAAACAGTAATTAGGAGTTCCTGCTATTATATTAATGGAAGTAGTATCTTAAACATGTCTTGATAGTATGCAACATGTTTTGTATGCTGGTGTATTACGGTGTGTATATGTAAAAGTAAATCTTTATTTTATTTTTGATGTTTTGTCAGTAAGTAACAATAAATGTTGCTCAATTTATCTATGTCTGATTTTTTATTTATACAAGACGTATTAGATTTTATGAAACACATTTCCAAGAAAACACGTTTTGAATGGTTTTTTTTCTTTAGCCAGAATACAGGAATCCTCGAAATTAATTACTTAACCTAATTACTTTTTAATCACACTATTTTTGTTTTTTTTTCTGTTCTCTATGGATCAGTCAAAACACACCATGAAAAGATGTCACTAACAAAATTTTAACTTTCCAACTAAATTTTAAAATGTATATTGTCCATTATTTTATATGTGTGTTTTTAATGTTGAGTGTCGTAGCTTTAGAAACATAATCTCAACGACTAGTAAGTTGTAATGACAATTTGAGACATGTTGAAAATATTTACACTTTCTTCTAATTACAGTGTCTTGAAGAAGAAATAAAAGAATTCCGAAAGCTCGACCAAAAGTCAAAAGAGTGTTTCTATAACATCCCGGCCAAACCTACTGACTGCAGCCCTAATAAACTGTGTTGTTTGTTTATATCGACAGTCAATAATATCCAGTATTTCTTATATATATATATATATATATATATATATATATATATATATATATATATATATATATATATGTATATATATGTATATGTATATATGAATAGAGTTAACTAAGTCGGAAGGGTAAATTTTGTTGCATTTCATTCTAGGTGAAACCCTCCCCAGAGTGGGGTCCGTGATGAACAGTGCATTTCCAGCTCCAACCTCCAACACGCGAATACCACAAGGAGATTTATATCCCGCAGGCAGGACCGGGTGCTCGAATGAATCACGTCTTTCCGAAATGACTTACATTCGATTTTAACAAAAAAATGTGTGCTTCCGATTTTATTAAATATGTTAACTTCTAGGTATTTGTATTTAATTTTTGTATTTTGTTTAATGTTATTAAAAGTTCATTCACTCAAAAACATAGTAGGTACATACAAGTTATTGTAGATTTATTAAAATCTAAAAGTGTACTCAATCTCAAACATTATAAAAAAATTTTTATTTTGTAATTCATATTTGATGATAAAAATAAACAATCACACTCTACCAGCATCATTGTGTATTAGCTTGTGCAGGTATAGTGGATGGTTGAGTGTTTCAGGTTCTATGCCACAGAGTCTTCAGCTTTAATTTTTATAAAACAAACTTATTACGAGCAGATTGATGTTCCTTGACTAATGCATGTTAACTAAGGAATCCGGCAATGATTCTAAGCTAATTATTTCTTATTTTATCAGTATCGATCCTTTTTAAGCCAGTTTATTATGTCTTGTTGTTTATTCCTGGATCATCTGGCACTCACATCAGTATAACAGTGCTATACTCTTTCAGTCTATAGACTTCCACTCGGCATTCCCATACTACCCTAGAAACTTCCTTCCACATAGTCACTTGCAGTACTAATAGCTGATAACGAAGATGACATACAAAGGCAGCTCCACACCTTCAATATCACAGCAAACAAACTTTATATGAGAATATCAGTAGAAAAAACTAAATGTATAGTGATCAGTAAAGAGCCGCGTAGATGCAAACTAGAAATAGACGGTAAAATTGTAGAACAAGTAATGAAATTCAATTACCTAGGAGTAGAGATCACTAGTGACAGGGATATAAGAAAAGAGACCACAAGGCAAGCATCAAAAGCGGCAAGAGTAAGTGCTTCCGAGAAACCATGTGGAGAAACAAATATCTGACCACGGAAAGCAAAATGAAAGTATACAAGACAACAGTAAGACCAATCTTAACATATGCAGCGGAGACAAGGACCGATACAAGAAAGACGAAACAACAAATCAACAATATCGAAATGAAAGTATTAAGAACAATAGCAGGCATATCATTAAGAGACAGACAAACCAACAGAAGTATACGCGAACAATGCAAAATTCAAAATATTAACAGGTGGATAAAAACAAGAAAAAAAAACTGAAACGAACATGTAAACCGAATGGGACCAGATAGATTAGCGAACATTTGTAAAAACAACAAGCCGTATAGCAGAAGACCCGTTGGAAGGCCGCCAAAAAAGTGGAAAGATAATGTACAGTCAACAAAGACTGAAACAGAATAAGAGGCAGACAAACAGGTGTAATCCTAGTCGCACGAAGAAGAAGAAGAGAAAGGCACTCTGCCGAAACAACTGTAGTTATAACATATTATAATTAATTTTGTCGAAGTTTTGAAAACAAAGTTGTCAGTGCTTTATTATTATATAAATTTAAGAATCATGTTGATTTCTCCTACACAATAAAAGATTGCATATACCTTTACCAGAACTGTAGAAGTATATTCTCCATTTTCACCACTACTATAAATTCTTACATCCAATCCTTTGGATTACCTTAGAGCCTGCGTTGTACCCTTTAGCCTATCGTTATTTTTTTGGACAGATGACTACCTGAATAGGAACTTTAGATCTATATCTGGCTACTTTACGATCAGAAACTATGGCTCATATGGCATGCAAAAATTCATTTGCGCTGTTGCAAATTTTAGATTTTTAGCTTAAAGAAATTGAATTCCTGGACGAAAGCGTTAAGGTAAAATTCTAATCTCTAATTAACTGGCCTAAAAATTAAATGACTCACATAGTTCAGGTTACATATATTTCAAAAGTCATTGTATCTATTCTGACGAACTTTTCAGATCTATTTGCCGTGGTGGATCAGTTCATTGGTTTTTCCATTCTCTACTCACTTTTCTCCAAAGTGCTCTATCCAGTAACGTCTGTGTCCAGTTCTTTATTTTCAGTATATTTAAATTTCTTTTAACTTGGTTCTGCCATTGTATCTTTGTTCTCTTTTTGGCATTTCTTTTCTGGTGTACATTTCGTTAATTTTCTTTTAACTGTTTTCTTTCTTTCCTGAATATATGTTCATACCACCTAATCCTCTGTTTATATTATTATTAAATGTTTTCTCCCTTTATTTATTATTTGTTTCTAAATTCATTTTAAACATTGGATTTATATGAGGCTACACAAATGATTGTAATTTTACCTAGGCCTAGAAGAAGATGGCTAAACAACATAGAAAAATTAGAATAGCAATAAATACGAAGGTCTTAAAAATTCAATACAAAGACAGAAACAATCCCAAGTAATTGCAAAGCTTTGATGATAATATCTGTACTAAGTTCTCTGTGAGTTTTTATCTCCGATTTAAAATATACAGCTTCATAGTAATCACCTACTTCATTAACACATATTGATTGTAGATAAAACATCTACCTGGCGATAATTAATTTAAAAATAAGTACGTAAATGTATTCGATTAAAACGAAAACAAGAATTATCCTCTCAATACCTCCCATATAACAAATTAAAATTAAAATTAGTAAAACGACCCCTATTTGTCTTTTGGAATGCAGCGGGCCAGCCCTGACCAAATAAGAACAGAAACAGGAAAAGGAAACAACCCAACAAATTGCATATAATGAACAGAGATTTCAGCGAGCTCAATCAAAACGTAAAAGGAATTCATAATTATCTCGTTTTTAGATATCACTGTTCATTTAGAGGCTCAAAGTTCATGCGGGTCCATTGTTGTTCTACAGTTACTGTAGGTGCTAACTCTAAATATTTCATCGCTAACAATTACGCTTTGAAATTCCTACTGAACTCTCCCTAAGTAGTAATTTAAATTTATTGTTTAATTGAAACTAAAAGTTTCTATTTGTTTGTATTTTAGTTTGTTTTATGAGTGCTCATCTGACCTTAGTACAGTAAACAAGTGGGGGAAATGAATTTATTATTAAGTACAAAAAAACTATTTATGACAACAAAGATAATTCTACAATACGTTCTAGAAATTATTTGAATAAGTTGTTAAACAATTACTAATTCCAAAGCATACTGCACAAAACCGTACAATGTGTTCGCATAATAACAAATTTTTTGACATATGCTCAATAGCTGACTCAACAAGAGCAATATTATTCATTTTCAGAATAAAATACCATTAATACAAATACAGATATATTTCCCAACAGATTTGAGCAAGGGCATAAGTACAAGTTTGTCACCACCGTACAGGAATGTCATAGAATTGTGTTAATTCAAGACGAACTAAATAATGTGTGTATGAGGAGGGGCTGGACTTGGAAATATCTTAATTAGCCACAGATCATACAACTGACATATAACTGACCTAAAATTCAATGTGCTCTAATATACCTACTTTTAAAGAGTAGTACTTTTTTTTTTCTTTTATGAGGGGGGGTGGTCCAAATGTTTGAAACATACCTCGGTCCTAGAAGGTAAGCAGAACCGCCTTTTAGCCTTGGTTATGCAGGACTCCTCCAGGATGCCGCGCGCTAGGGTTGTTCGGACACCATCGTTGTCAATGCCAGAGACCTACCTGCTAAAAAAATACCTTTCTTAGCGGTGAATTACCGGCCGGATCGCCCTAATTGGGATGCAACATCGGCACGGCATTCACCCGATCTTTCATTCACGCACAATTCTCACACATTCTAGCACTTTCCCACTACGACGGAATTCTTCTCTCCCTCTATTTCTCCCTGTTCACCTCCTCCCTGTCAATCACACCCCTTCTCATTCTGCCTTATCTTCTTTCTTGGTCCTGGGCACCCTGCCTACCTTCGGATCGCCTTTTTTCTTGTTCCCTTCTTTCCAATGTTCTCCTCACATATCTCTGAACTGCTCTCCATCGATCTGACGACCTAAGCATCTCCTCCACCAGTTCAGTGACTAATTGCACCCTACTTCCTAGCTTTCTCTCAAGCAGGCTCCTCTCACCTATCCATCTATCGCATACCAATAGAGTGTGTGAGACAGTGTCCGATATTTCACAATACAGGCATTTGTCATTTTCTGCCTTTCCAAAATTGTAAAGGTATGCCCTAAAGCAACCATGTCCTGTGAGTACTCTTCCTATCTGCTCGGGTGAGCTGATTTCTGTACGCCTTTGTTAAAACTGCAGAACTCCAGACAGACGCAGCGTAGAGGACGATCGACTGCAAAACAGAATGAAGGCCCCTCCTCCTCTCAGTTTCGGGTCCTCCGATGTTGGGCATGACCCCTCTCAATGCGGCGGATCTCATGGCAACTCTTTGAGTCACCGCTTTTACATGCTCCCCCCACTTTCCGTTTTGACTCAGAGTCACCCCTAAATACCTCACGCACTTCTTTGGAACCACTCTCTTTCCTGCACATTCAAATGTTATCCCGTCCCTTTTCCTTGGTCCCTTGAAAATTATAGCCTCGGTCTTACCCGCAGCCAGTTCTAGCTCATGCATTTTCATCCATTCCTCGACTTGGTTGCATGTACGCTGTGCACCAAAGATAAGGTCCTCCCTGTCCCGCGCCACTACCAGCATAGCGAGGTCATCCGCAAATACGAAAGAGGTTACACCCTCTCCGTATTGTTCGCTCACAACCCCGTCAAGTTATACAGCGTGGGTCCTAGGACCGACCCCTGCGGCACTCCAGCCGTCACGTCAACCACTACTCCTTTTTCTACCACAATTTTCCTCTCTGACAAATAGTCGGAGACCAAATTCATCAAGTACCTCGTACACCTTCTCTCTCGTAGAGCATTCATTACCTCTTTCCATTTTAATGTGTTGAACTCATTCCGGACGTCAAACAACAGTAGGATTTCCATCAGCGCATCCACCGTGCTCCTGTTCTTTCTGAAACCGTACTGCCTGGGTGACAGCCCGCCTGACTCTTCAATCACTGTGTCTATTTGCCCTCTTAGGAGCCTCTCGTATAATTTACCTATGCACGATAGAAGGCAAACAAGTCGATACTTGTCTTCCTCCTTTGGAGGTAGCACGAGCCTCGAGTTCTTCCAATTTGCCGGAAATCGCTGAGTTTCAAGCAGTACATTCATGTGGTTCAAAATCCACGTCGGCTCCATACTGCCAATGCGTTCCACCGCTTCTGGTGTTATTCCATCGAGTCCCGGAGCCTTTCGTGTCTTTAGAGCACTCAACACTTCTAAAGAGTAGTACTGGTAAGTATCGATTATACTTCAGTGACTACCGCAAAATTTTTTTAAGCTATTTATTTATGCTATTTATGTTAAATATTTATTTAAAACATAATAAATGAAACACAATATATTAACTGGACTCACAATCTTTAGTTTGTACAATTTGGATAATAACTCTTTGGATGAGCCCCTGTATTTGGTACATTAGAAAAATATGTGGTTTATGTCTCTCACTGAAGTGTTATTATACTCACAAAAGTTGGCTTTGTCAATTGTCAAATCAATACTCCTATTTTATATAAATGGACTGGGAAGCAACCATGATGAATTTTAATTCTAGTAATGGTGGAAGCATATGATTGGAAAGGAGAAAAGGTTAGATGAGGAATGCTATTGACGAGAGTTGGATTAATTGAATAAAAGTGACTTCTATGAGCATTCGTGATAATTTTATATAAAGTTTCCTAATAAAGTCTTTATTAGCGGCAAGAAATTTCCTACAAAGTAAAACGAAATGAGAGTATTGCTAAAAAATCAGCATATGCAGCCAAGAAAAAGTGTAGTTAATTTTTGAGAACATATTTTATTGTTTACAGTGTATTTGCTTCTGTATTAATACAGTTTATTTCCAGAACAATAAACTAAAATAATTTGTATTACCTTTAGAGTCTGTGTAACGTGATATCTTATATTAGGATACCACATGGTCTCATATAAAAATACCTTTTTTTAAGATTGGGATGGTGACATTTTTTAAAAATTAATAGATTGGCAAAAAATTTTATTTTAAAATTAATTTGAACCTGTTGCAGTAATAGAGTTAACTACTAACCATTTTAGCCTAATTTAAGACTTCTTAAAGCAATAAACTTTACGATTACCAAGTTTAAAAAAAGGTTCTCATATTTGGATCTATTATCCTACTTAACGAACCCTAGTAATTTGAAATCGATCATTTTTATTAATAAAAAATACATTTGTAAAATTGCTTTCTAAAGTTCGTAAATCTGATATTACAAGAAGAAAAAGTTTGTTAAGGGCAATTTGGTAAAAAGTTAGCTTTTTTCGTTGGTATAGAGTCGAGTTCGTATAACATTCTGGCCAAGGTCGAGTGTTAGTGTTTTAAGATTGTGTAAGTTAGCCTAACATGACTTAACGACTACTTACATAGCCGGGGCTGACGGCTTTACTTGCCCTCCGAATCACGGTGGCGGCACATGTAAATGAGAAAAATTTTTCAATGCCGGGAATGGAACCCGAGCCCTCGAGCTGGTTAAGCTAGTAACATAGCGAATGTGCTACGGCCGGCACCTATTTTCATTATTGTTTTTTACTTTTTTGTAAATTATTGATAGCAAAGAACTTCTTAACTCTCATGTGGTGTCTGTATAATTACCATATGATTATTATTTTCTGACTTAGGTTATTGCATGAAAAAAATTTTGGGTTATAATTTTATATATGTTATGCGATTCTGTGATTAAAAAATTAAATAATTGATTTCTCCGATAGACTTCAAATAATCCGTTTTTAGCAGTGTATGTAAACGATTCATTTAATACTATATGACAAGTAAAACTTCGACCTAGATACTGTGACATGAAGTATACCCCTGATGATCAAATTAGCGTAGAAAATTATTGCGAATCCTAACCAGGTTGATAATGATTTAGTGTTTCTATTAACCCAATATCGACCTCTACCACAGACTGTCGGGAGTTAATAAGCTACTGCCACTAAAACATATTGCCTGCTGTTATAAAACAAATTACACTTTCTTAAATTTATAAATCTAAACATTACTCTTACATTAAGAAGCAAAAACTTTTAACTAAAGCTTAAACTGATGAATTCTAAAGAAGCAAATGTTTATTTATTCATAAAACACTAGTATTTTATTATCTTTTGCACGTATGTTTCTGGTCCTGTTATTTCTTTCTTGGGCTTCGTATTATTGAGCTAGTTTTTTGTTGTTCTTGTAATTCTCTTCAGTTATTGTGTTTATTATTTTATTATTTTCTTTATGTTCTTATTTAATAAACTTCTTATTGTTAATTACTTTGCATCCATTATTTCTAGCCTCTTTTAGCTGTGAATACAAAGCTTTTTTTCTTTATTGATTTCTTTTATGTATAAATACATATGCAACACACAACACACAAACGCATAATGCACATAGAAAAATGCAGAAACACACAAAATAATAAACTGTCAATATTGAAAAGACATAACCCCCCCAACAATATATTATAATCTTTTCATACGATTCTTAAAAAATCTTTTTTGAAAACGATTTCTGTAGTGGAAATAGAAACGTCAAATTTCAGTTAAAATCTAATTTTCATTACAATCAGTCGTGGCTCAATCCCATATAAACACAATAAGTATTTTTCTTTTGTGCAGGTTTAATAAATTTATAAAGTTGTGCTTCTTACTCGATAATTTAACAACTATATCAAATTTCGTTATTCTTAATGTTAGTTTTAATATTATAGGTCTTGTTTGTCCAATTTTATGTAGGATCATTCTTCTAACGTTAATATTATCTATTTATGGATTCATTTTTGTTTCTAATATGTTCAATAGTTTTGTTGTTTTTCCTTGTGCCTCTTCATCGTCTTCTATTTTTCAATTTTTTTTTATGACTAAGAACAAGTTAACGAGGGAGCAGTTTTTCTTTCAACCATTTCACAAACATCTCCGTCTTCATCTTACCGTGATAATCAGCTGATTTTGATATAAATATCAATATTGATTTTGATATCAATAAAACCACGTTTTTACAGGTTTTTCTCCTGCATGCAATACAATATGTCTTTATATTTTCCTCAGTATCGGTGTGTTTTCTCAATTTTATACTCTCGTCCTGCCAAGTCCTATATGGACTTGAGGTAGACCACATATGAACACACACAACCAAAGACGACCACAAACAACGAGAGTACAGATTACTGCTTTAAAATGTGACGAAATTTGAGTATCTATTAGTAATCCTAGCATGTAAATTGGAAGAAAGCCAAGAAATTGAAAAGCGGATTTCGAGCAGAAGAAAGACGGTTAAAGATCTACACAAACTAGGAAGTGCAAAAACATCTCCAGAGTGATAAAATTCAGACTTTTTTGAACCATTTTGTTAAGAGAAAGAAGAGAAGAAGGCTACTACTAAAAAAAGGGTTAGAGGCGTATAAGGAAGACCTACAAACAATCGGGATAACAGATTGGAGAACTGCGGCCATGTATATAAGAAGATAAAGGAAAACAGTGTGAAAATTCCAAGCCATGGATCTCTAGGATCTGTTGAGCTGTATATATAAGAAAGCCACATGCGACAACAACTACAAACCAACAATAAGCTAGTCAGGTTTTTGATATCACAAATATAAAAATGTACTTGGAAAAAACTTTATTATAAGAAGCAAATTATCAGCTATCATTAAGCTACTAACACTTTGTAGAAACAAAACTTATTTTCAATAATGATTTCTATAAAGAAAATTTTAGATTAGCCGTGGGCTTATAAAGAATTTCGCACAAAACATTGTACACACACAACACAAACAACCTACAATATGAGGAAGATAATGTTGATGATATCTTCTCCATTTGACCTCACTGACCAAAAGCATTGGATAGATTTCTAAAAATATAAGGCTAAGTTTGATGTTTAAACATGCAAACAATGCTAATTCTTGAAATTAAAAAAAGAAGCAGACTGTGTTAAATCTTCCGAGTAATTAAGTACTATAGATGTGGGAAAAATTTAGATAATACATGGACATAAAATAATGAATTAAAATAGCAAGTAAAACAGTAGGAGATTAATAATGATAAATAATGTTCTAATAAGTGCTTCTATGATCAATATAATTAATACAATCTATTGTGATTATAATATTTTGCAAGATTTTTATAGTCGAAAAATAATCTAGCATTGTCTCAGTGTAAAACAGCAGACACGATCTCCTGGATGTAAATTCGTACGTATTCGAAAGTAATTTTGGCTGGCCTAGGGTGGCAAATCTATTGGAGTTGGAGAACGTGTCGTCTAACACAGCTACAAACCATATAGTATAAAATTCATGGCACAAATGGGAAATAAATGCGTCAGGAGTGTCATCTGTCCCACATCTCGGCACGACAAATCGTTATTTTTTATTGAAGCCTACGAGGAATGCACACGCTAAAATCTGATTATATCGATTGAAAGCTGTTCAGGAAAACGGCTGTGTTCTGTTCAATGTGTGTTTTGCGATCTAAACGGGTCATCAAGGAAGGAATCTATAAATGTTAGGAATTATAATAGTTATCTCTCTCTCCCTCAAATATATACATATACATATATGTATATATATATATATATATATATATAAACAAAAAACAAATAAATTAATTTTAATTAAAATTTGATCTCAGGGCTTCCTTTTTCGTTAATTATAATAAGTGGCTTTAAAGTATTCTTTAAGCAATTGCCTTTGAGGGAAGGATGGAAAATAGGAAAGTAAATTAAACCAAATAATTTTGTGATACTAAACTATTAAATAATTTATTAACCCTCCATCATTCGTATTGTTAGAAAAAATCTAACATTTTAAATATGTCGCCATAATTTTCGAAATATTGCTTCTTTTGGGTTTCTGCAACCAGGAATACTCCTATGAAGACTCGTATAAGACTATGTTAAATAATGGTGGGAGTACCTATTATCTTATAGCCGACAGCAGTTGTTGTTAGTTCAAGTCTAACACGCGAGCGATCGCGTTCGACGGAGCGTTAGAAAAAATCTAACTACGCGAGTGTTGGCGTGTGTTGATTTTTTGAGAGATCACTTAAGAGAAGTTATAATATTATCATGAAAGGTGAGATTTTTAGTGAAATACCTATAGATTGGTGAACATCCGTTATTATAAGCTCTATTTTGGTTTATTGCAGGTACATATGGACAGAAAAATGGAAAACCAGTTACTAAAATGGTATGAAGAGATAGACAGCGATGTGGAACCACTAGATTCTGGTAACGACTTAAGTGATGTTCGTTCTGAACACAGTATCCACAATACAGATTCTGAGCAGTCCACACAAGATCTACCCAGTGATCCTGAAGAATCCATGGAAGAAAGAGGCCAAGATGATGGTTATCCAAGATTTTATGGCATTATGGGTGAAACATAAAAAACACACTCCCAAAGGTAAGACCAAAGCTTGTAATATTGTTACGAACTTACCTGGGGTAAAAGCAAAAGGTGCCAAAACCATATTAGAATGCTGAAAATTGTTTTTCTCGGATGCTGTGATCAAAAATATTGTAAAATATACAAATCAAAAACTGGATATGATGAAAGTGTTTTATACTCGCCCCAGGGATTGTCCTGCTGTTAACTATGAGAAAATGCAAGCATTTATCGGACTTTTGTTCCTTGCTGGGGTAAAGAGAGCGCAACATTTAAATACTGATGAACTCTGGAAACTAGATGGCACAGCTCCAGATATTTTTGCAGCTACTATGCCCAAGAAAAGATTTCACCAAATAATTAAAGCTGTAAGATTTGACGACGCCACTAAGAGGCAAGAAAATTCGGCAGTTGATAATCTTGCACCCATTCGAGAAATATATGAAATGTTTGTCCTGGATTCTATGTGACCATAGCCAATAAGCCAGTGAAATACGGAATCAATATTTATGCCTTGGTGGACGCTAGAACATTTTTCACACAAAATCTCGAAATTTATCCCAGCAAACAACCTGAAGGACTGTGTCAACTACCCAACGATGCATCTAGTGTAGTAAAAAGACTTATACGACCCATAAGTGGAACCGGTCGAAATGTAACTACGGATAATTACTTTTCCTCTGTACCCTTAGCCAACTCTCTATTGAACGATCATTGCTTGACAACGATAGCTACTTTGCTTAAAAACAAACAACAAATTCCCCCTGAGTTGACAAACGTAAAAGGAAGACCTTTATGTAGTAGCATGTTTGCATATGGTGACGATGGAAACAAGTGTGTACTTATATCATATGTGATAAAAAAAATAGGAATGTACTACTACTTTCAATACTACACAGCGAT
This sequence comes from Diabrotica undecimpunctata, assembly GCF_040954645.1. Lineage (NCBI taxonomy): Eukaryota > Metazoa > Arthropoda > Insecta > Coleoptera > Chrysomelidae > Diabrotica > Diabrotica undecimpunctata. The sequence continues at coordinate 31,709,097 of NC_092812.1, forward strand.
GGTTTCATTGATGAAAACACCAAAGAGCATACCATGAAGCCAGAGATTATTACTGATTACAACCTCACAAAAGGCGGAGTGAATGTTGTTAATAAAATGAAGGCAGAATACTCGGTGACTCGATTTAGCAATCGCTGGCCGTTTACTGTTTTTTGCAGCCTGCTAAATATTTCAAGTATAAACAGCCAAATAATTTACAACAATAACACTTATATAGTAACATCTCGAAGAAGCTACATTGCAGAGCTTGGCAAGCAACTTAAATTGTCCCGTCCCCAAATGTCCCATCTTCAACGACGTTCCAATATCCCAAATCTGCTTTTTCAGTTGAGACTCATGATTCGAAATATAACCGGAGAAAAGCCATCAGTTTTTCAAGGGGCAATTTCAACTATAAAACCAAGATGTTCTTTTTGTCCTGTAAGGAAGAACAGGTTTGCCTAACATTATTGTACTAACTGTAAGTTGCCGATTTGTAAAGAGAACACTGTTTTAACAAATTTTACTTGCCACCACTGCCTAATTTTACGCGTAATGCGTACATTTTTTTTTTTTTCGACTAAATCCCCTCATTTTTTGTTCTAGGGTAATGTGTATATTTTTTTAGTTTACCTAGTAGTTTTTTTGCAGTTTTGTTTTAAAAAAATATAAGTTTATCGTTTTTTGTGAGTTAATAACCAATAAACTTAACCAATAAGTACTAATGACTCATTTAATTGACCTATATCCATATGCTAGATAAAATCTAACACGCGAGTGAGTAATTTTTTGAGGTGCGAGAGATGGAGGGTTAAAAAATAATAAAAAAAATTATTAAAGTTAGACAATTTTACAATTAATCAAAATCATATATCATACGTGCTAATCAATATAATTAAAACTACAAATTCATTAAAATTCCTATACAAATTATCAATAATCGTTTAAACTTATATTTAAATAAAAGATCTCTTTTCTGTGTTTCCTTTTTTTAAATTAAATCAAGACCAAGAGTTTCTTTCAAGAAATATTACTTCTTTTAATTTTTTATATATGAATTAAAAGATTATATTTATTGTGAAATGAAATTACTGAATAAAATATTAAAAAAACCCAAATAATTATGATCTAGTTATGGTTGTGGTTGAAGGTCTTTGTTGATTATATGGTAAACTAATCTTTTATGTCCAAGAATTGTCTACTGGCTCCTTTTCTTCTTATGACTGTGATCTACCCAACTTTTGCTCGTACTCCCAGTTGCTTTACATACGCCTGCTATCTGCTCTACTTGTCAAAATCTCTCGCACATAATATCACCGTACAGTCTCGCCAAAAGCTCCTGGACTAAACTTCTATCTCACAGGAACCACATTTCTTTCTAGTCGAAAGGATTTTCACTTAATCGACTAGTACCAAATATACTAAACACCTGTTTGTTTAGTACAGGATGTACTTTTATTGTCCCCTGCTGCCAATCATTGGGGCACGTTCCACAGACACAAAACACCTTTCACAATTATTATTTGCTAAGAACTTTGCTAACTGTCACTGCAGGATATGGAACAAAAACAACTTGCTTCTCAAATCAGAGTAATCTTCTTTTTTCCGAGAAAAACGTGATTTTCTTTACTTCAATCCCTCTTCTTTCTCCTTTTCACTATCAGTACGCGCGAGATAGTATAAAAGCAGCAGGTCAGGGTAAGACCGGTCGTCACTTGACACTGAGGAGTAGGCAGATTGAGACCTCAGTGCCGTTTGACGGTTCTTGTATTTATACAGAACACGAAACTCGTACGTCACTAGTGAGGGGAGTAGGTGGATTGAGACCCCGAACTCAAACCGAACCATATCCTTCTTGAAAATTGCTCCAAAATGGGTGTCGAAACGTCGAGCTTTAAATTCTCAACGCGGTTTTTCCCTAGAACTTTGTGATATTTATTTATCTGACCGCGGAAATCTATCCGAACATTATGTTTTTACTGTTTTGGTTACTATAATTTTGGGTACAAAATTGAATAAAAATTCAGTTTTATTTAGTTTTGTACAAGCTAATTGTCAACCTCCAAACACCAAACATGTGATAACTGTCAGACTTTGGGAAGAAGTACCATAATTGGCATCTTGTACCTGTGATCTGTCAAGAATCACAGGGAGAACATAGAAACCCACAAAGAACTGTGATATGTATTTAATATGGTGGGAGATTTGAGGTATGAAGGAGTGGAATATATTGTTAATGTATTATTAATTAAAAAATATTTATTAAAAAAAATATGCATGGAAAAATTAATTATTTCCAACATAAAACAATTTTTAATTTTTTTTTTTTAATTTAATTTTAATCAGCTTTAATTATTATTTAATATTTATATTTTATCATTAAACTTATTTATTTAAAAAGAAATTTCTGAAAAATTGAGATTTCTGTTTTATTCAAGCATTAACAGAAATAAATAGATCTCACTAAGATTCTGAATGTCTGTTTTTTTATTAATGACATGGTCTTCTTCAGCACTATATACAATGTCTAAAATAACAAATTTAAAAAAAGCAAAAGAAAACAATAAATTCTTGAACTAATAAATTGAAACTGTTTGCTCCAATTTATTAGTTGTAATATAATTAAATTTCAATGTAAAACAAGTAATGTTTAAGTTGTTTTTACTTGTTTATATTTTTTTACTAGTCATTGTTACCACCTTTAGCCCTAAAACAAATTTCAATTCGTGTAAGCATGATCCTAATCAAATGCTCAATATTTTATTGTGGTAGGTGGTTCCATTATTCAAGAGCAGCTTGTACTAGCAGTGCGGTCTTTTTCGGATTATTCAAGCAAGTTTTTCCATTCAGCATATCCCAAAAATACTCTCTAGGGTTAAGGTCGGGTGAGCAAGCAGGCCACGCCAGAACAGTGATATCTTCTGTTTCAACGAAGTATGTAGGCACTCTGCTGATGTGTAAAGGTGCATTATCATAAATTGTTCTTTCTAAATACTTGGGTTTTCGATAAATGCCATCAATACATTCATTTAGTTTTCCTCTGTCAGTCAACTATCTTATGTTTTTCATGTTCTAAAATGTAAACCTTACAGCTTCCTTATATTTTTGCAAATATCTTTTTTTGGTATCTTCTATAATAATAGATATAACAGACTTTGACATATTTGTTGATAACTCTGTATAAGAGGTTTGATTTCGTGTTTCTATGCCCAGTGAATTATTCGAAATACTAGAAATCAATAGTTTTAAAAATACAAATTGAGTTCTCGCTAACATATATTGGGAGGATTAATTATTAAGCCTAACCGGAATTTAGTAGGTAAAACCAGTCGCAATAAATAATCAGTTAGAGAGTATAACATTTTTTTTGCATAGTGTTTCTGAGCAAGCTGCTATACAACGAAACAGGTCACATTGACGATATTCTCTGGAAATTACAAACAGTGTTTTATGTTTTGTTTTATTATTGAACAGAATTTTTTATCTCGCAACCGTCAATTCCATAAATAAACTATTTTTTTTAATTTGTTACAGTTTGAATATCAAAGTTGAACTCAATATCAGAAATAAATTGAATATGATATTAACTAACACTTATCCTTACTGAGATTCAGCACCGCCGTGGTCGATTTGACAGTAATAAATATTTGTACCATGTTTGGTATTCAGAGTCGACTCGTTCATCTCTAATTATATCAACGTGGTGTCTTGCAAACCTTCTGAAAAAGGGCGCCAAACGTCAAGTCAAAACGAACTAAAAACTCTAAGAAGTCATTTATCAAGCTGTCCTTTATTGAAAAATAAAGGAATTCCTAGACGGAGAAAGGAAAATAACAGCAAGCGGTAGGAAAGAAAATTAGACGAGGAATTGTACGTGGAGCTTACTTTTGTAGATTTTTATTAAGAAATCTTCCGAGAAATTAGAAAATAGTGTGGTATCTTGTATTTTTATAGTAAGCAAACAATACAATGGCGAACAACAATTCTGGTTAACTTTGTTTTTGGTGAATAAATATGTCTCGACTACCAGTTTATTGACACTCACATACTTTTACTTAGGGAGTGAAAGCCACTTCTTTCCGGGAGTAAAAAAATAAACGTTTAAAATATGTCCTGAAAGGAACAAATTGACTAATTCTGAGCAAGTCCTATTCTATAGAGTTTTTTTGATGCGTCAATACTTTTGAGATGGTTTTCAGTCGGTTTTTCACTAATAACTGAAAAAGTAGGTATTTTATCAAAAGAATTATTTTAGCAAAAATGTAGCTTATAACAAAATAAATAAAGTGGTATACTTATAAAGTCGTTAGGCCCAGTAAAAACAGAGTTGTAGCTCATGAAAAGTAGGTTCTTATTTGTCAAATTCCAAATCGAATATTTCAATGGGAAATAACCAAAAAATGAAGCACTTTTCGAAAAAAACTCATCAAAACTTTTTAAAAGTGTTTAAAAAAAGCTTTATTTTCGTTTTTTTTAAAAGGCGTTATAAAGAAAATATCATCCGCTCCACACTCTAATCAAAATCCCGCTGTCAGAAATGTTTGCGCCAACAACCACGCCAACCTACACGACAACCTCCTTTCAATACACTTTACCATCGACGGTGTAAATGAACCGTCCGCTGTTTCCAGTAGCAGTAGTGCAGTGCTTAGTGATCAGTGTAGTAGTGGCTGGGGGCTCAAAAGACTATACCTCGGAAGTTCTCGAAGGTAGGCGCAGTAATAATCGACGAAGTTCAACTGGGAAGCATATTAAGTTAAATATTAATTTCAGCTTAACAAATAACATAACCTATGATTTAATCTAAGATGGGACAGTAACTGATGCTTCAGAATACTAAGCCCAAATTTAAAACAAAAATAATAAAGCTTTCACTCCTTAGACTATAATACAATGGAATATGAGTTCATATAATGCTAACGTGGATAACTTAAGAATAATTATCAAAGTATACAATCCTAACATATTATTGCTAAATGAAACATGGTTAAATAATAAGCATATAATTAGATGCAAGGGCTATCAAGTAATTTGAAATGATAGAGATGATTGGTATGGTGGTATAGCCGTCCTCACTAGGAATGAAGTAGAATTTTATGAAATATCTGTATGTAATAAATTCAATAACAACTCTCAACTGCAAGCAATCTTCCTACCTAAATTCCAAATTAATCTACCTAATGCCTATGTCCCTAATGCAAATACCATATCTAAACAAAAATGGATAAAACTGATCCAGGATATCAACAAACCGGTAATAATAATGGGAGACCTGAACGCCAATCATGAGGCTTGGGGTAGCCTCTGTAATAATTTCAATGGAAGAAACATTTTCCAAACATTATATGAGCTGGAATTAGTTTTTTTTAATGATGGTTCATATACCAGAATAGCACCACCACCAAAAAGATCATCAAGGCATACATTGCAGGATATTGCTACAAGATCATCATGGCAAATAATTCCTGACTTTGGATTTAGTGATCATCTACCCACAATGTGCAAAATTGGTGTCCAAAATATTATCGTCCACATGCCACCAAAGAATAACAGAAACTTTAAAAAAGCTAATTGGGACCAATATACCTCCTTATTAGAGTCATCATTTACATCATTTCCAGGTGAGAACTGCTGATCATTTGCAGATTTAATTAATAAAGCTGCACAGTTGCCCATCCCATTGTACAAACCAAATGTTAATAAACAGTATCATATCCCATTGTGGGACGAATCTTGCGCTGAAGTCATTAAAGACAGAATTAAGGCAACAAAGCAATTCCAATCAACACCCAACTTACAAAATTATTTAATAGTAAAAAATAAATGTGCTATAGCTAGAAGATTCCTTAAACAAAAAAGAAAGAATAATTTTAGGAAATTTGCAGAAGGCCTTAATAGAAACTCGCTAATCAAGGCAATATGGGACAAAGTTAGGAAAATAGCTGGATATGGTAATAGCCCAATTAACTCCCTTCCTGATCCTAATATGGCACAAGAGATACTGAATTCCTTCAGTCACTGAATGGAAACAGTCATTAATAATTCCAATCCTCAAACATATGAAAGATAAACTCACTGCAACTAACCATTGCTCTCACCTCTTGTGTAGGTAAAGTTTTAGAATCAATGAAATCCAAAAATATATCAGGCAGTGTCAGGCCGAAGACAGATTCGAAGAGAGATAGGCAGATTTCTTTACATTTAACATAGGTAGTTATATTACATAGTCGGTCAGATAGCCAAGCAGGCTGGGCGGCCGGTTCTCATTCGCTTCACTGCGAGTGGTTCAGTGGATGTGAGTTCGATCCCCAGCTCGGTGTACAGAAAACAAAAAGGCTAGCGCAGCAGTTTAAAATTCTAAATGAATCTGCCGCTTAGACTAGAATATGCTGATGTCTGATCGGCCTATGGTGGAGCAGTACGGCAAGAGATAAGGGCTTGCGGCTCGGTGATACTCCTCCATAGATTCCTACCGGAAGGGCGCACCGCCTAAAATACCAGTGCATATATATAGTTATATTACTACATAAGTACGTGTCTCTATCTACTGTCTATTTTGGTATATGATTATTTTGTAATAACGTTTTTTATAATTAATTATTTTTTTGGAAATTAAAATATTGCTTTTTATTTTTTATTAACTGTTAAATTTAGCATACAACAACAGTGACATCGACTGCAATTTGAAGTGTATTAACAATGTTGTGAGAATTTGTGCGAATGCATATCCTAACTGTGTGTGTTTTATCTGCATAGCTTTAAATTCCTTTTAATTCCTAAACCTTTCTAATAATATTAACGTTCCTATGGTCCCGATATTTTCTTGTAGCGCTAACAAATTGCAAGGAAACATTACCGAAGTGAAACCTCAGAATATTCGGGTAGCTTCCCAACTATGTCCTAAATTATTCAGAGTGGAATTATAATGAATTTCGAGGTGCTGGCAGATAGTATTCTTTTAGGGCAAATAAATTAAGAATGGAAGGCTGACACTGCAACACCCCTCTAACCTCCGCTTTCTATCAGGGGTGTGCGATGGCAATTTTAACAAAACAATAACCGTATAATATAGGGGTTAATTTTTAATTAACCCCTATATGTGATGTGAATTTAAGCAATTACCCAAGGAAATCAATACTTTAATTTTTACCATTATATTTTCAAATACAAATAATATTGATTTTAATCATAATGAATTCATTACCAAAGTAACATTCTATTTTCTGTCGTTAAATTCTTTTATTTTCTTTATACATCTATTTACTTTAAACATATTACTTAAATAAATTGAAACCAATCAGTTTAACAATAAATAGGAAGTTTGTCCTGACGTATAATACTAAAGCTTATTAAATATTCAAAACTACTGAAATAAAAATTATGTTACAATGGAAAATCATTGATTGTACTCTTGGAAAAAATAAGTATAGTATACAAGTATATAAAGTATAAATTAAAGAACCTATTATTTATAAAACCTTAAAATAACGAAATCACAGTCATATACATAAGGAATAAGTAGTAACAAAAATACAGATCTGTAACAGTATCAACTTTATGTAAATTGAAAACAAAAATATTAGAACACTAATTATTATCGAACAAGCATACACCATATGAGGGTGTAAGTGGTGTAAGTCATATTTTTGAAATTTTGGTGTAAGTTTTGTTTATAATCTTGAGATACAGTTCTCTTAAAAGGAAAAGTAGTACATCTTCTAACTTTATCTATACCTTCATAGATGGCAGTAACAATTAAACTAATGAATGAATAGCTGCTTTTATTAACAGACATTGTGGTGCAAATCAAAAATACACCACTATTCCTGCAACTGTTTGTGAGAAGTGTGGTGTACTTGTAAATCAAACACAGTTACATTGTATTTTGTTGAATATGGATCCTCAATCTGATAAAGACACAAATAGCAAACCAAGTATATTTCAAAATGCAGGATCTAGTGATGATTTTAAACGATCGCAATCTGAAATTTCTGACTCTTCCGGTAAGATTAAACTTTTTTCGTACAATTTAATACATATTTTTTACTGTATTCTTCTTATTGTGTTCACACAATATCAAGTTTTTGAAAATTCAGTACCAGTAGGCCTACATAAATAATTTTACTTAATAAACTATGAAAAATAACGACACAAGATAATATTTATATAAGCCTAACCTAAAAATGTATTTGCATAACAATCTAAGAACCTCTAGCTCTACCGTTTCCTGTTCTCAACACTTCTGTGGATTATTATAAAAGAAACATGTACGTCTACAATTTAGGATGTCATGAGCTATCAACCGATTTAGGCTTTATATACACATGGGATGAGATAATTGCGTCACGTGGTTCGCAAGAAATAAGTTCTTGTGTTAGAAAACATATTACTATAAGAGCATCAGCATCAGAATATGTCACCATGTATAGTGACACTTGCACAGATCAGAATCGAAATTGGAAGTTTGAATTGTGTCTTATGAGATCGCTTCAAATTATTGACCATAAATTTATGGTAATTGGTCACTCTTATCTTTCTAATGATTCTGATTTTGGATCCATAAAATCGTACGCAAGAGGTCATTTATGTTTTAACAGATTGGCGCTCCATAATCACGAAGTCAAGAAAAAAGAAAGCTTTTTTTGTAACACAAATGTCAGGCCAAGACTTTAAGTCTACGAAAAATGTTGAAGCAGCAATTACAAAGAGGAAAAAAATATCACAAACAAACAGATGTCATGGCACAAAATGCAATGGATTCGATTAGTAAAGGAAAAACCATTTATGCTATATTACAAGGAAACTGTTAACGAGACCTTTCCATTTTCTGCTCTACATCTAAAGTCAGCAAAACCAGGGAGGTCACTTTCATTCAGACAAATTGATCTGGAAAATTTATACCCTGGGCCAAGACCTGTGGCTAAGGAAAAGAAGAGGGACATGTTAGATTTGCTTTCATACATTCCACCTATCAACCATGCTTACTTTTAGGAACTTGTTGAAACAACAGAAACACAAGATATAGTCCCACTGGATTTAGTTGAAATTGAACATGACTGAGATGTTTTATTGCAAAGAAAGAACTTTATGATTATATTAGTGTAGTTATTTGAGTAAAACATACAATTTGTGCCTAATTTTTTCTATTTTTTTAATTTCAATTTACAACAAATTGAGTTTCTTTAAATGCAGTAACGTAAGTCACTTTAACCCTATAAAATACAACAACAGAACTACATACATGATTTTCAATGATAATGTACAACAAACTGATTTAATTTAATATAAAGATTTTAACAAAACCTTCTATTATCTCATAACGCACACATCATGACTTACACCACTTTGGGTTTAACACCCTCATATGGATATGTATACAAAGCCTGAAGTTATAATTTCACTGTTATATTTAGTTTAGAGTGACATATTACTCACGCAATGCACTAATACATATATACATATATACAGCTCAATATATATATATATATATATATATATATATATATATATATATATATATATATATGTATATATTTGCGAGTAGGTCTACACTATTTGGCGTTTCTCTCTTCCTAGCCTTACCTTTTCCTATCTCTCCAGTCATCATTTTTAAAGTTTCTGGTTCTCGATGCATCTTTCACTGCTTTGTTCCAATTAGACCCCGGTTTCCCCCTTTTACTTCGATGGATTCATATCTTGAAAGGCATCTTCTAGCATTCGCCTTTAGTGAACGTACCACCTTTTATCTCATATATCTATCTATCTATCTGTTATTTGTAATTGATAATGAAAACAGATATGACAATAGATATGGATATTTTAATCAACTAAGAAGCTTCACCTGCTTCATAACAAAATGATTATGTGACCTTCTACATTCTTGGTTTTAATAGGTTCTGCACCTACATTATCTTTATTACATTCGTCCTAATTTCCACAACAACTGTTGATCCAATAAGATCCAATAATGACTTCTTCTCTTTACGGAGCAAAACCATTTACGTACAAAAATTAGTTGCTGTAAACTGGTTGTACTGCAGACAGTTGACTCATTGTTCAACCTCCATTACTTTATGATATTCATTCTAGGATCTGGAACCATTTACCAGCTTATACAGGCCTAGAGCATGTGTACCATATGTTTTTGGAGTCACTTAGTAGTGTGACCGAAAAGTGTATGCTGCCTGCAATATATTGCCTATAATACAAATATAAACAAAATTCAGTGTTCATTTAACAGCCTCATTGTATGTAGGAGTCCCTTGACTGGCATATGCCTAGTAAGGAAGTCTGTTATAACTCTGAGCTGCCACAGTACTTAAAATACAGTGAGATAAAGCCACTTTTATTATTAATGCAAACGTTAATTGGTATAAGTATAGATACCTACTGATCACGGAACAATGCCCGTTGGATGCGTAAATACTACACCCAGTATGCAAACTTAAGGAATGTCTGAAATAAAAAGTGACTTCAATTTATGGAATTTTATTGCAAAACGCTGCAAAAGAAGCGACACCGAACGATGCAGATAAAAATCGAGAAAAGAATAAATATTCCATTAGAAATTAAAAAGCTCATTGCTGAAAAAAGAAGAGCAAGAGCCAAATGGCAACAAAGTCGGAACCCAGCGGATAAAACGTTTTACAATCGCTTAACCAATAAATTAAAAACACAACTAAAAATTGCAAGAGAAGAGTCAGTCAAAAAATATGTAACACAACTTAATAGATACGACCATTCAATATGGAAACCAATCAAATCATCCTTAAAACCTTAAGCAATATCCCCACCAGTAAGAAAAACCACAGACACACAGAACCAATGGGCAAGAAGCGATAAAGAAAAATCAGAATTATTTGCTGAACATTTAGCAACAGTATTCCAACCACACAACAATGAAGAATATCAAGAAATTATTAATTATTTACCACTCACAACCACTCAGAACAACCATCAGTAAAGCCAATAAAATTAACAACACCCAAAGAACTTAACGAAGAAATCTTAAGACTAAATATCAAAAGTCACCAGGAATTGACCTAATAACACCAAAAATGCTAAAAGAATTACCAAAAAAGCGTATAGTAATCCTTGCATATATATTTAACGCAATATTAAGATGTAATTATTGGCCTAACAATCTAAAAATTGCAGAAATACTTTTATTCCTAAAACCAGGAAAGGATCCAAGTGAAGTCTCATCCTATCGACCTATCAGTCTGTTATCAACAATCTCCAAATTACTAGAAAAACTTTTAATAAAAAGAATAGATCCAGACTTTACAGGCGCAGATTGGATACCAAATTATCAGTTTGGATTTTGATGAGAACACTCAACTATCCAGCAATGCCACCGAATAACCCATAAAATCAATTCCGCATTAGAAGAAAAGGAATATTGCCCAATGGTATCACTAGATGTACATCAAGCTTTTGATAAGGTTTGGCATAAAGGACTTCTTTATAAAATTAAACAAATATTACCACCATTCTTTCGAATACCTCCATCATACTTGGAAAACCGACAGTTTAGAACAAAAGTAAATGGAGAAATATCCAAAACGCATCCCATTAAGGCAGGAATTCCACAGGGAAGCGTCCTGGTACCTTTATTATATATATTATATACGTCTGATCTACCAACATCACATAACGTAACAATTGGCACATTTGCAGATGCCACAGTAGCACTTACAAGTCACAAACACATTAACATAGCTACACAACAACTCCAAGACTATTTGTATGACCTTGAAAACTGGCTACAACAATGGAAAATAAATATAAATGAAAACAAGTCAACCCACGTAACTTTTACTTTACGACGAGAAACCCCACCACCAATATATATCAACAATGAGGAAATACCCAGAACTAAAACAACCAAATACCTAGGGCTACACCTGGACCAAACCCTGTGTTGGAAAGAACACATCACCAAAAAAAGAAAACAAATACAACTAAGACAAAAATAAATCAATTGGTTAATTGGAAAAAACTCCAAGCTGTCAATAAATAATAAAATTCTAATTTTTAAAACAGTTATCAAACCAATATGGATATATGGCATAGAGCTATGGGGCTATAGTAGTAAATCTAATATTGCTATTATGGAAAGATGCCAATCAAAAATCTTAAGAGCAATTGTTGATGCACCCTGGTACGTAACCAACCAAAGAATCTATGAGGATCTCAATACCTCAACAGTGAAAGAAGTATACCAGCAAAAGAAATTACAATACATTCAAAAAGTGAACACACACTCCAATCCATTAATTTCCGCAATACCTCAACATCGAGTTATCAGAAGACTAAAGCGACGTTGGCCAACAGACCAGTAACATGGACCCGTGATTCTCTCACTGGAGGGGACCACATCACGCCAGAACCAAGGGACAGGACCTAAACTCATCACATTAACTTATAGAATACATTGTTTTATTCTGATTGTTAATTTATTAGTTATAATAATAAAAAAAAAATATGGAATTCCCGCGTTGGAAATCAAAACGTCAAAATAAACAGATTTTAAATTCAAATCTAGTAAATTCCTAATAAAATAGTAAGTAATATTAAAATGCCACAAGAAAATAGCTTCATAACAACATTAGTTTTAATAATAAAGTATTCGACTCTAATGAATTTTCTGTTGCAACGTTCATATTGTCGATTTTATCTGGTATAAATTTTTTGGTGAGCTTTTCCCCGATTTCCACGCCGCTGATCTAGATCCCCTCACGGTCGTAATTTGTGCAATGAATACGAGGAAGGGAAAATGAAAAGAAAACACAATACATAAATTGGTAGTCTCAATCTTGATTTTGAGGCATTCGCCGCTCTTTGTTAATGCCATGGGGATTTTCTTCTTTACTTTTGTTTCTTCTTTGGGCGACTTATTTTTTTTATTTACTGGTTTCATTATTGCCACCTATATATCGGCGGTAAATTTACACGAGGTTATGAATTACTGGGATTTTTATTCGGATAGCTTATAATCTCTAAGGAAGGTTAACAAATACGATTTATTTATTTTTAGTAAAACATCTGTGTTTGTCGTAAATGTAAAAATATTTTAAACGAGTTAATATTTAGTTACAGTTTTAGTTTGGCTTTCACCAAGGTGTATATTTTGCTAAGCTCGAAAGTATTGATGCTAGTATTTTCTATCTATCTATCTATACAAGGATTTTTACAGCTGTCGCCGCCTTCCTTCTTTCAGCCAACGTCTCCAGTCTTTTCTGTTCTGCCATTCTCCATCTCTAAGGTCTCGTCTTTCCATGGCCTCGTCCACTTCATCCCTCCATGATCTTCGGGGTCTACCTATTTTCCTCCTTCCTATTGGGCTCCAATCCGAAATCCTTGCTATCCACCTTGTATGATCTGTTCTTCTCACATCTCCATACCAAATTAAACGTTTTTCTTCGATGTAGCTGAGTATGTCTTGTTCTACTGCCATTCTTCGTTTTATCTCGTCATTTTTAATGCAATCCATTTTTGTCACTCTGCAGCTTCTTCTCATGAACTCCATTTCAGTTGCTGTGATTTTGGACCTGTTTCGTTTATTTATTACCCAATTCTCTGCTCCATAGGTCATTATACTGCGTCCAAGGTGTTATAAATTCTCTTCTTTGTATTTCTGGTAATCTGTCTATCCCACAGTACCCCGTTCATTTGTTTAATACATGTGCTTGTCCGTTAATTTCCCTATTATCGTCCATTTCCAAGTTTCTTACTGGTTCTTGCTCTGTTGTTAAATATTCGGTCTTTTCTAGATTTATTTTAAGTCCATTTTTTGTGTATTCCATTGCTAATTTTCGGAGCATATAGCACAGATCTTCTTCATCTTGAGCCGTTACCACTTGGTCATCTGCAAAGCTTAATGTGTACAAGAAGTTGTCCCGGATTCGTATTCCCATCCCTTCACATTTCCTTTTCCATGGTTTTAATATTTGTTCGAGGAATATTTTGAACAGTGTCGGAGATGTAGAGCATCCCTGCAATAAGCCTTTTGTGGTCTTAAATTCGTTAGAGTATTTATTGCCGGTTTTATCTCTTACCTTGTGTTATTGTAAAGGTTTTTTACGGCTTCTATTAACCTCTGAGTTATTCCGACTTTCTTCATCGTGTTCCATAGTTGTTTTCTGGGGACCGTGTCATATGCCTTTTTTAAATCTATGAATGCCATGTGTACTGGTCTATTTTTTGCCTTTTTTTTTAATTAATTGTTGGAGTGTATAAATGTGGTCTATGCAAGATCTTCCTGCCTTGAACCGCGCCTGATCTCCGATTTTATTTGAGATAGATTTTTCCAGTTTTTCTTTCAGTATTTTTTCATATAACCTGCCCATACATGCTATCACACTGATGCCTCTGTAGTTTGCGCATTTCTTCTTATCTCCCTTTTTATGTATCAAGGTTATATATGCTTTGGACCATTCTTCTGGTATTTCGTTCAGGTTTATAGCGTTACTGAAAATTTCGTGTATAATTCTGTGTAGTTTGTCCGTTCCGTACTCAATTAGTTCATTAACGATTCCTCCTGGTCCCCCTGATTTTTTGTTTTTTAAAGTCTTTATGGCATTCGATTAATGTTATCTCAATCTGTTCTTGAAACTCACAGAAAATCTGGGTGGTTTTCTGTGAGTAGTTCTTTATAGTAGTCTTCCCACTCTTTTCTGATATGTATTGTATTTGGACCTTTTCGTTGTTATTCTTCCTTAAAGATTTTAGTATTTTACAGGATTCCGAATTCCTTGTTTTAGTATTTTCTTTTCTTAAATTAGTTTTTTTTTTGTTTTTCTTATAGTATTTTGCTCAGTGTAGTTTCCACTAAAATTAAAAAAATCTCAAATAATTTTAACAATAATGGCTATTTAAAAGACTTAGCTGATTTAATTTTAATAATAACTATTCCAAAAATGACATGGGTCAATACTATGTTTTTGTAATATATGAAAATAAAAACATAGGTCGGCCTTTCACCATCAAAAATTGTTAATATTTGCATTTGTTAATCTATGCAAAGTGGCAAATTAGTTACACAATCGAGAGTGCGGTTCTAATAACTGTAAATAAACCACGTTGCCAATCTTTCAATTATAAATATCTTGTTAAATAGTACACTACATTTTAAAAAACTGTGTTGTTACTGCTAATCTGCTTAACATTTATTGTGTAGTCTTATTGCAAAATAGTTCAACGAGTGCCCGTATCATATAAAAACAGTAAATCAGATTCTCAACTCTTTGAAAAAGTTTATTAACAACTCTTTCCCTCGCAGTTTCTTCCATTTATTCAGTTTATGTTCAGGTCATAAACGCAACATGTCCAACTGTCACATATTTGTCAGATTTTGATGCGCGTTTTTTGGTTTTAGTGGTAGGTACTGCTGGTTGAAAATTAACCAGTCTTCGAATTTGGCCATCGACTTATTACTACATTGATACAAACTATCAGAACGTTCATTTATAAAAGTTTTCTTTGTGCAAGCTACAACATCCTCAATATAAAAAGTTTTATTCGAATCTTTTGCTTTCAGTGAGTTACTAAAATATAGTTTGGACAAAAGTATTCAAAATCTGTCTCTAGTGATTGCCGATTCGTTAACCATTGTTTGTAGACCAATAATCATCAACATTTTTGGCTGGACAATCCTTTGTAAATCTTGGCTTGCTCAAGATTCGTCGCCATTCTTTTCTTTATTTGTTCGATTTCGACTTCTGATTTTTATTATCCCCAAGTCGGTCTCAGCTCCATCTAACTGCATAATTTACAGTACGCCTCTACTTCTTCTACTACTTTTTACAGGTATTTTTATGGTTAGACTTTTAACAATTGTGTTCTTTGACATTTGTATTATGTGTCCAGCCTATCTGTATTGCTGTGTTTTAATAAACGTTTCGACGTATGGTTCATTAAAGAGTTGGTATATAATTGAACAGTTACATCTTTTATGTCACTGTACTTGGTCGTTTACCATGGTACAATAAACACAAGGTATGATATTGCGCATGATATTTGACAGTTAAACCAGGCGTGTGGCGTAGCAAAGATTCCTTGGACCCAATTTGTAATGATAGTTAAATGACTTTTTTTGACACTGTAACAATTTACCGCGTTTTTCCTTTAGTTAAAGCATTGTAGTGTCTTGAAAAGTACTTGTAAAAGTAGAAGAAGAACAAACTGACTCAAATCATTAGTCGTTATAAAAATCATACCCAGATATGCACTGATGGTTCAAAATCATCCGAAGGTGTGGGAGCGTCTGTAGTAACTCCAGAGAAGGTCTTTAAATTCAAACTATCTAATGTTAGTACTATCTATACAGCTGAACTGTATGCTCTCTATCGCGCCATAGAACTAGTCAATCTGACAACAAACTCCAAATATATTATCTTAACAGACTCACTTAGTGCCATACAAAGCATCCGACAACTGTATCCAAAAAACCCGCTTTTAAAAAAAATTAAAACAGTCCTTCTTCAGGCTTATATCAATCATAATGAGATAAATTTCATCTGGATCCCATCTCATATAGGAATAAAAGGCAACGAAACTGCTGACCATAGTGCGAAAGACACGATAGTGAGTGACGTTTCCGAGATTGTAAACACATCAGTATCAACGGATATAAAAGCTTATATAAAAAAATCAATCTTATGTGCGTGGAAAAATAAATGGAATGTGTCGAATTCAAAATTAAAACAAGTGAAACCCTGCATAGAGGCATGGAATGTGTTACCTAAGTCAAGAAGCCAAGAAATAATAGTAACGCGCCTCAGACTCGGACATACTAGGTTAACGCATGATTACTTAATTAAAAAGTGCAAACCGCCGCGATGTGAAACGTGTAATACGACACTAACAATAATGCACCTACTATGTGAATGTCCCCTCTACAATCAACAACGGAGCAATAACAAGATACCAGGAACACTTATAGAAGCTCTAGGTGCAGACTGTAACTTTAACAATACTCTAAATTTCTTGAAAGACATTAATAAGTACCACAATATTTAATAAACCAAATTGTATTGAAGTAATTGTACCTAATGTAATCCACTAATTTTTCGCTAATGGCCATTTGGTCGATGCGATTTTCTAAATAAAAAAAAATACTGTGTCCATAGCACGGAAGAATTAACGACGTCAAACAAATATTCAATTAAAAAATAAATTTGTTTTGCAAATGGTTAATAAAATAAGATTTTCTTGTTCGTAGATATTTATCTAATTTTTGATGGCCCAAAAAAACACTTCCTTAACATTACAAATAAGCCTTGGGTGATAAGATTTCCGCCGTGAAACGTTGCGAATATTAATCCAATTACCGTTATATTGTTTAGAGACTTTGGCCAAACGACAACATTGTTCAAAAAAGAACGAAGACCTAATACAAACCTAACTCCCTCCAGACAAAGTTTTAAAAGTTAATGCAATTAGCCGCGTGCGATACTTTCAAATGACAACGTTAAAAAATATTGGTAAATAATTCTTTCCTGTTCCCTAAAGAAAAGCTGATATTTTAAGGAGAAGCGAAAAATTGGAGAAGGAGGGAATTTTAGAACCTCATTTAAATACAATTTTAAAATCAAAACTCGTACCGTCCTTAGAATTTTCGGGCTTAAGGATAAAATTAAAAATAAATAATCTTTTAGCTCTGTTTATCCTAAAAGTGTTTTCGATAAAAATACAATTTTTAATGGATACGTTTAAGATAATTGAAACGAAATGAATTATAGAAAGATTGCAAGTTTATTTGGAAAATATGCATGCTATATTACGTAAATAAATAAACAAAAAATTTTTTATTTAGAAATTACAGCCGCATCCACCATAATGGTTATTAGCAAAATGTTTATTAGCCAAAAGAACATAACAACATAATCTAATACGTAGAAAATTAACATCTTTACTGTCACTTTGTATTATCTCTACGATAGAATCAATTGTTTTTCAATCTTAAATTTTTACTCATAGATCGTATTGGGGCATTATTTAAATAATAAATTAAATTGATTAAAAAGTCAAACCTCTTACATGTGTTAGTTTTTGTTGATTGTAAATGATTAAAATTTTATGTCAAATAATAATACATTGCATCAACTGTACTAAATAAAAATAAATCTAAAAAAGTTTAAAATGAAGGTTGGCGTTGACCGTTTGACGTTTCTTGATATTTTATATCCATTGTCATTATTGTCATTATCAATTGTTATTTATGTGTACAAGAATACATATTTCTTCTGTCATATCTACGTTAAGTACATTGTGTTAGTTTTGGTAGAGCTTTTGTTACTTTCGTTCAAAATGCCACATCAGTTTTCGACCACAGAATATGCAGACATAATATTTGTTTATGGATTCTGTAATGGGAATGGTAGGGCTGCTAGTAGAGAATATCGCAGGAGATTTCCTAATCGTCGAACTCCCAGTCATCCATTTGGGTCAGTTTTTAATTATTTGCGAGAAAATGGCACTTTTCCTAGTGGAACAACAGAGCGACATGTAGATGAAGAGCAGGAAGATGACATTATGGACGCCGTTACTATGAACCCTACAATAAGCACTAGACAAGTAAGTCGAGAACTCAATGTTACTCAATCAAAAGTAAGTAGAGTCTCACAAAAAAATAATCTATACCCATATCACATTCAAATGGTTCAGCGGCTACATGCTGGAGATGAGATCGATAGGTTGGAATTTTGTAGATGGATTAACAATAATCGACCAACGCTATACAGGACACTATTTACAGATGAAGCCCAATTTACCAGAGACGGGATAAATAATTCACGAAATTCACATGTGTGGGCAGAACAAAATCCCCATGCTATTCGAGAACGTCGTTCTCAGTTAAGGTTTTCGGTTAACGTGTGGATTGGTGTCATAAATAACCAATTAGTAGGTCCTCACTTTTTTGATGGTCCTTTAACAGGGCAGGTCTATTTGAACTTTCTACAAAATATTTTGCCGAATTTGCTTGCCAACGCGAACGTTGCTATCCGAGGGATGTATTTTCAGCATGATGGGGCACCCCCACACTTTTTACTGGCAGTGAGACAACATCTCAATAATGTTTATGACAACAGGTGGATAGGACGTGCAGGTCCTATTTCGTGGCCTTCAAGATCCCCTGATTTTAATCCCGTTGATTACCATATTTGGGGACGATTGAAGCAACTAATTTACGCAGTGAATATTAATAACCGACAACAATTAATTGATAGAATTATACATTGTTGTAATACTATTATAAACGATCCCCAGAGTATCCGTAATTCAATACGTCAATTAACAATTCGGCAACAAAAATGTGTACAGGCTGCAGGGTTCCATTTCGAAAATCTATTTTAAATTATTTATATTTTGTAACCATTATTGTATCTTTTCCAGTTCTAATTTATGGGTTTATCATAACTATGTACATATTTCTAGTTTTTTTTTTTAAATTGTTCTTCGTTATTGTTAGTAGTTACTGTTTTTTATTGTGCAGTGACTCAGTTTATCATTTCAATTAAAATGTTTTAAATTTATAACATTTGTTTAAATTAATTACCTTATAATTTGATACTTCATTATGGTTGTTCTATTTTTGGTAAGATTTGATCGTTCACTAAAAATTTAATAAAAGTGGGACAACATTGTCGCATATGTCGTTTTCATTGGCTATTTATGTAGTTTGAAAATCACTTATTGCATTTTAAAAAAAATATATACAGGGTGTAATATTTAATACGAATCCCTAAATTAATTTTTCCAAAGTCAGTCCTGGAATTTTTTAGTTTAGCTAATACCAGTCGAATGCTTGATAGTAGCGTACTGTATCATGCAAAAATTAAAAAAATCAAATGAGCCGTATAAACACTACAGTAAAATGAAATAAATGGTCAATTACACAAATCACCCTGTTAATTAATAAAGAAGAGGAGTTGATATTTTTTAGTGGCCACATGATATGCTCCCTGAGGGACTCTACATATGGTAGAAGTATGTAAAGTTCCTCATGACTCACCCTGTATAACATATATAAAAATCGATGTATTACTGAAGAAAATTGTCTTAGAATAGTGAAAGTATGGATTACCTTAAGAGTATGGATTTCGTGAAGGCTCCTAAAAGGAAAACAGTACAAATTGCTTGAATTCAAGGAACGATGTGAAAACAATAAAGGGTGAAACTGCTAGATGAACGACATTTTTATTGTAGATAGGGAAGATTTACTAGAGATCAAATTGGTAAATTTGCTAACAAAAAAGAAAGAGACCTTAGAATAAGCTAATGAGTGATTGTGAGTCAATTCAGTGAACAATTTATATTACATATTGATGAAATATAAAATAGCATTTTCGTGACAGAGACGTAACCTCACCCCTGTCGTGAAAACTGCCTATTACTGCTAGGACAAGACTTACAGATATTTGTTACAAATATTGTTCGAAAAATAAAAAACGATCTATGATTTTGTTATTTTCATAGTTTCTTCTTCTTCATGTACCATCTCCGCTACGGAGGTTGGCAATCATCATAGCTATTTTAATTTTTGAGGCAGTAGCTCTAAAAAGTTGTTTTGAGCTGCATCCAAACCATTCTTTCAGGTTCTTGAGCCATGAAATTCGTCTTCTTCCGATGCTTCTTCTGCCATCTATCTTTCCTTGCATTATAAGTCGCAGGATGCCATACTTCTCGCCCCGGATCACATGTCCGAGATACTGTAGCTTTCTTTCTTTAATTGTAAGTTTAACTTCCTTAAGAGGATTAAGCATCAATTATTACTTTATAATTTTCAAATCAAAATATTCCGAAAACGGTACACAGTATCGAGTTTTACCAAGAGTACCTTTTTCGTGTAAAATTGAATGATGTTTAAGTTTACTTGAAATTTTGATTAATAATTATACTCTTAAAAAAGTTATATTGACTAATACTTAGTACGATCCGTGTAACTGGCGCCCTCTATGAGAATCAGATATAAAAACAAATTCATGGGATGTATCAGCTTCCAAAACATATTCGTATAAAATTTCATTACAATTATGCCAGTAGTTTCGGCAAAATCGTAAAAAATGCGTAAATTTTTTTTTCTTCAACGTCCTGTATCTTGAAAACGGATGGCGTTACAAAAATTTTTTACTAAGCAAACCCCAATTATTTTTCAGTTTTTTACCTACCCTAAAAACGGGGTTACCTTTTTTTGAAACACCCTGTATAAATACGTATCACTAAATATTTTTATAGGTTTTAATAAAAATATTGTCATTATAATATTCCGTGTAGCGTAATAAACTATATCTCTGGGCATATTTGAAAATTAAAAACAATTTTCCTACAGAATAACCAAATAAAAGAGTTTTAAAAATGGAGTTTATATTATCTTAGTTAAGTATATTTCTAGAATCCAATTTATATTTTAGCAAACGACAAGCCTCTGGCTATTGTGCAGAAATTCATGGAATACTTCATGGTTCATTTAATTAAAATGATTTAGTGTAGTCATAAACCAAAGTACATGCAATATAATGAAGTGTACCAAGTAATATTACAAAGATAAGCCTGAATCTTTCAAGATAATATAATTATGACATGGAGTCCTCAAACAAACCGAAGAAAATTCTAAAATTTCAAGCGGAAAGCTTTGGACCAACGATAAAATAGAATCTTATAAAACTATACATAAAAAATTCGTAAATTAGATAAATAAAGCAGGAATCAAAGAACTTCCTTAAATGGTCGAAAATTAATGTTTTTCTTCGGTTAAATGCTATTGTGATCTGACTGATATATTTTTCGTGGTATCTACATTACTTATTTGCAGTTTATTTTCTCTATAATTTATTGACGTACAGATATATTATCAGCACAAGATCTGCCAGCACGGAATCTACACTGATCTTATATTTTCTCATGTTTGTTTTCAATTAGTTTTTTTTATCAATCGACCGTAAATCCTGTCCAATAAACTTCTTTTACTTCAGAAGGTGCCGTGCATTTCTGCGTAGGCGTCCACCGTACATCGTCTTATCAGGTGAGATGTTAAATAGTCAGGATTAAATAATTCTGTTTTTAGCAGCATTGCGAAGCATTTCATAGCTGTGGATTCCTGTCCATTGTCGAATATTGCACAGCCATGACATTTTTTTACGTCCCAGACCACTTCTACCATCTATCTTCCCTTCGAGTATCAGTTGCTGAAAAGTATATCTTTCGCCTCGTAATATGTGTCCCAAGTATGCAGTCGTCTTACTTTTTACATAACTAAAAAGTTCCCTATTCTGTAAGCCCGCTCTTCTGAGTGTTTCCTCATTTCTGACCCTGTCCGTCCATGATATTCTAAGCATTCGACGCAGGCACCACATTTCAAACACTTTAAAATTGTTAATGAAACTGGCCTTTAACGTCCATGATTCCATTCCGTATAAGAGAACAGGCCACACGTAACACTTGTATTGGAGGTTGAAGTCCAATTTGCGATCAGTCAGAAACTTACGAAGCCTCAAAAAAGCATTTCTGGCTTGTTCAACTCTGCTCTTTATTTCATTCTCGATGTCCCAACCCTCGTTCAGCAAACAACCCAAGTATTTAAATTGCCTGACCTGTTCGATTTCTTCTCCAGAGACGTATATCTTTGCGTTGGGGTAATCATTTCTACTTATAATCATTGTTTTTGTCTTCTTGATATTTATTTTCAAACCCCGAGCTTCACTTGCAAGAGTTAGATCATTTAAAAGGCATTGAAGATCTTCAATGTTATCTGCCACTATGGCTGTATCATCGGCATACCTGATGTTATTAATAAATATGCCGTTTAACTTTAATACCCTTGTTAGAGTCTGCCACTGCTTCTACGAAGGTTTTTTCTACGTATAACTTGAACAGCATTGGAGACAGTATACAACCTTGCCTCACTCCCTTTGTAATGGAGAAATCTTCTGTTTCGTTGAAATTTTGAAGACGTACTGTTGCTGTCTGGTTCTAATACAGATTGGCGATAATTCTTATATCCTTGTCGTCCAATCCCAACTCTTGTAAGTATTTTATCATCAATTCGTGTTTTACATTATCGAATGCTTTTTCATAATCGATGAAACAGACAAAAACATCCTTTCTTTGATCTAAACAATTCTGTATTAATGTTGGCATACTAAAGATCGCTTCTCCCGTGCCAAGTCCATTTTTGAAACCAAACTGACTCCATCCACTGACCTCTTCCATTTCTTAAACAATCTAATGTGCAGTATTCTCAGGAAAAGTTATAAAAAGTGACTCATTAGGCTTATTAGTTGGTGGTTTTTGCAGAAGTTCGCACGTGGTGTTTTGGTAGGGCGATAAATGTAAAGCGAAGCCAATCAAAATACTTGGGCCATACAAATGGTCTCCAAGTTGTGGTGGTTTTTGTGTTCTGTCATCATTGAACAAATTGGCTGTGTACAATTTCCAAATATTAAGTGTATCGCTAGGGTCCGTTATTAGTTCATTTTGGTCATTATGTATACCAGTGACTTGTTTTTTCTTGAAGACACCAGCAATTTCCTTAATTTTCTTGTGAAGATTGAAGCTGTCGACGAGTTTATATAGGTTTTCAGCCTCGGTGCAAAGTGTAGTCATCCAGATCTCCTTCGCCGCTATAATTTCTTTACGAATTTGACTGTGTATATTTCGGTACCCTACTTGGTGCTGCCTAATCTTACACTGTTTGCGTTGTTCCATCATCTCTAATATTTCTTCTGTCATCCACTCATTCTTGGTAGTTGTTTTACTCTCGAGTAGAAAAGTGTTGTTCACCTCATCAAATGATTCTTTTATGGTGGACCATGACTTTTCCAATAAACTAATAACACTTATACCTTAATAATTTTAATATATCCTGTTGTTTACTTTGTTATGACATTTATTAAAAATCTCTGTCAACAATTTTATTAGTATTGACAAACCAAATTTTATTAATTTAATGGGCATGTTTCCAGGTTTACTGCTTCTAATTTTTTCATTATTTTTATAGTTCGTTTTATCTTATTCACACTGATTGGTTGTACTTCGTCTTCGTCTATTGGATATGTTCTGAAGTCTCTATAATTTATGTCGCTGTGTGTTTCGCACTGTTGCGTTGTGATCTTTTCTAGGGTTTCCAATAAACTTCCATGCCTTACATACTCGAATTCCACCCATATATCTGTATTATTTTTTACATTTTTTTGCACGATTTTTCTTTTGATAATAGTTTTCTTTACTTCCATATTCCATTAAGTTTATGTTCTCCAGTTTTCTGGATTTCCAACTCTCTTATTTCTTGGGACCACAATTTCGGATCTTATTTTAATACATTTTCCTTATACCCTATGTCCTTTTGTGCTAGATTATGTATGTAGTCTTGTATTTGGTATTACAGTTCTTCCACCATCTTGTTGTCTGTTCCAATATATTGTAAATTTGTAGCTAATCTGAGTTTGTGTTTGTACAAAAATTGGGTGGATTAATTCTTTAAACTTTCCGAATTATATTTGCTTACACTTATATTCCTGTGCATTGTTTGTGCATATTGATGGTCGCTGTCATTTTCCCGGTATTTTACACCTTTGCCATGGTTAAGTGGTGATCCGATTCATATTTCGCTCCTTGATACACCTTTACGTTCAATACTTTTAAACTTGGTTGTTGGTGCATGATAACAGCGATGTCTCAAGTATCATCATCGCTATCATTGACCTCTAAAATATATCCAAAGTTCTTGAGCTTGTGCTGTTTGTAATCAGTTCTGTAGGTAGTTTTCCTTTGCTTCACTATTTTGGGATACCGACTTTTTCTCAAAATATGACTACGATATGTCGATATTTTCACTGCCTTATTTATATTTCTTAACTTCTTCTCATAAATACCCGTAAACTTGGCTTTAATCCTTTGTATTTTGCTTTAAAATTAGTAAAATTTTCTTCAAAGTGCATCTAATATAAAAAACAATCAGTTTGTTTCATTTAAAAATCACATATTTGATAATAAGTATATATACTTATGAATAAAACTAGATAGATCTGGTAAAATTCCGCATTACGATTAAACGTACTCCAAAAAAAGAAATGTCTCTCTACATAGCAAAAAAACGTATGAATATACACATAACAAACCGCACCGACAAAATTAATCTAAAAAAAGTTTACTTTGCTGAGCTAGAAAAAAATCTCAATTGAAAGGGAGAGAATCAACAAAAAGCTCGATAATTTGTCATGTATAAC
The DNA here is from genome assembly GCF_040954645.1 of Diabrotica undecimpunctata. NCBI lineage: Eukaryota > Metazoa > Arthropoda > Insecta > Coleoptera > Chrysomelidae > Diabrotica > Diabrotica undecimpunctata. The sequence goes on from NC_092812.1 coordinate 31,734,305, forward strand.
GGAGTAGACAATCAAGCTATGTCTTTAATCAGTGTCGGAGTGTACAAAAGTTAATATAGGCGAGGCAATTTACAAGGGAACTGATCCGATTAATTATAAAATACAAGAAGCAATTTGGGGAATTAAAAATGTGTAAATGAAATGCAATTATTTCTACAACGGGTTAATAGCAGGACATTATTCTACGAGATAATAATGAGAGTATAGAGACGATGGTTTTGCTCTAAATTTGAAAGCTATTAGAGATTGTTATTCGTTGCTTTTAACTTTCGAATTATAGGTTGTATTGTCTAAAACGAATCTTTTCTTCTAAAACTCGCGATGTCTTTAAAAATCCGTAAAAAACACCAGCAAGGCATAGATGATCCAAACCCAAACATCAACTGTTATGATACCAAGCAGAAGACTAAAAAGAAAAGAATAAAAGGTAGTGTCATAGTCTGACCATAGTATTGATAGTTGCAAGGCTCATCCAAACTAAGCTATACCCGCCACATGAATAGTAGTGGTATCTGTTAAAATATCTCAAAAAATATATCCATGAGGCATATGAAGAACTTTTTACACCTGGTAATGCATATCTCACCCGTAGGTTAAATTTTTCTATACTGTTTTCATTTAATTAATCTCTCTTAAAGGAAGACAACCTTACTCATCTTTACAGGTACAGAAGCATGATCATAATCGTAGGTATGACAAGAGTAGGTTTGGTGCTGGACCAACCGGGCGGTTAGCTAGCAAGAAAAGCAAAATCCTTTTACCGAACTGGCAATTGATCGACCCGCACACAAAATTCCTGGACTAAGGTCCAGTAATTAAGAGCATTGATCGAAGTTTTTAGAGGCAAAAAATAAAAGAAGAGGTAAATCAATGGGCATTCATATATCAAGGGCATAAAACCTCTCAGACGTGGAACGTCGTGGAAGCTACAAGAGGTGTCACCTATTTTGGTGACAAAGAATGAAACAAGATTTAACAAAATCGGTTTCTATCATTATGAGCTCTTCGAAGAATGTAAAGTTTACACTTCAGCAATAGCTATATATGGCGCCATAGTACAATTCGTCAAACATTCCGTGTATAAATCGGTATCATTAGGATCTAATAAAGTTATTTCCTCATATTCCCTGCTTCATCAGAGATCAGGTAAAGATACAAACTTTTTATAACGTAAACGTAAATCGTTTAAAATTAACGTACTTATACTTTGAAAAATTTTAACTTTAGAAAATTTCCCGAGGCTACCCTAGTTGACCGATTTCAATTTTTTGAGCCTCTGTATATATAACAAAATGTTCGACTATTAAAGTGCTTATTTTGAGCCCAGCATAATTTTACAAGTTTGCAATATTTTTTGCGGACCCTGGATTGCAAAATGATTTTAAAAGAAGCTGTTAAACTGCTGTCAGTTATGTTCAGGTGGTCGAAAAAATTTAGAGGAAAAGCTGCATTAAGAATAATTTTTCAATTTCTAGCTGATCACATATTACGTAGAATTGACAAACGAAAATTTTCCCTTTTACAATATTTTTATAGGAGCAACATCTTTTGAATTATAGGCAAAAATATGGGTAAAAAAGCAAAAATTTTTGATTTTTTTTAGATTTTGTTAAATAAATAAAAAATTAAAATATATTAAATCTTGGGAAGCATACAACGAACGTTTTATTAAAGTGACGGTTCTCCTAAGAGGAACACAAATAACAATTCTGGGGGTATATACCGTAAATGATGACTACTCAGTGCAAGAAAAGGAAGCTTTTGAAGAAGACTTTAGAAAAATCCTGAACGAAATTCCTAACAGCCATGAGATTATATGCGGAGACCTGAATGCCAGAGTAGGAAAACAAGTTCAAAGTAAAGTGGTAGGCATGCATGGAGAAGAAACTGTTAACAAAAACGGAGAAAGACTCATAAATATATGCCAACAATATGAGTTAAAGATTTTGAATGGTTTTTTCGCCCACAAGAACATACATAAATACACCTGGTATCAGCACACAAGAGGTCTAAAATCGATAATAGATTATTTCATAACAAGACAACAAACTAAGTTAAGAGTACAGGACGTAAAGGTGAATAGAGGAGCAGAGTGCGGCTCGGACCACTGCCTGATAATAGGAAAAATATATACACCATTCGTAGACAGGAACCACACAGACATCAACAAAGAACACAGAGAAAAAATAGAGAGAACTACGTACAACTTAGATAATCTAGATAACGAGAGCACACAGTTACTTTACTCCTGGAGACTAACACAAAAACTACAGGAATCACACAGATCAACGACGGATGAATACGAACATATAAAAAACTGCATGAAAGACGCAGCGCTAGAAGCCTTAGGGCCACAGGTACGAAGAGTAGATAAACCATATTGGTGGGATAAAGAAGTGGAAGAAAAGATAAAAAGAAAGAAGGAAGTATATCTACAGTTATTACAACAGGGAGACGAACATACAAAACAACAATATAAAAACTTGAATAAAGAAGTCAAACGAGAAGTGGTTAAAAAGAAAAATAGTACATGGGAACAAAAATGCCAATACCTAGACAACCATATAGGAGGGACAAAGAGCTCTGAAGCCTGGAGAACTATAAAAACGATGAGAACAACGACAAAAAACCAAGTCATAATAAATAGAATACCAGAGAACACATGGGTAGAGCATTTTGAGAACTTATTAACAGAGAGAAGAGAAAGGTTTAAACAGACAAATGAACAAGTGGAAGTAGAAGGAAGAATCGAAATATCAATAGAACAAGTAAATGAAGCAGTTAAGGGAATGAAATTAAAAAAATCTTCAGGCTCAGGCGGAATACATCCAGAGTTGATTAGGTATGGATCATCAAAACTGTTTGAGATGATCCGAAAATTATTCGAAAGATGCTTAAACGGAGAAGAAGTTCCAGAAGAATGGAGACAATCGTATATCTCTCCAATACACAAGAAAGGCACAAAGATGGATCCTAAAAACTATAGAGGGATCGCAGTGATTGCTACTATAGGCCGACTTTACTCAAAAGTACTACGAAACCTGATAGAAAATGATATCAAAGACAAACAACCCGAAGAACAAGCGGGATTTAGGGCCGGACGCTCCACTATGGATAATATCTTCACATTAAAAATTGCAATGGAAAAACGAGTGCAGAGAAATAGAGAAACTCATATAGCTTTAATAGATTTGGAAAAAGCATATGACAGTGTACCGATCTCCCAACTATGGATAGAAATGGGTAACTTGAAAATAAACCCAATTCTTATTAACGCCACTCAAAAATATTACGAACAAAACTTTGCAAGAATTAAAATGGGACAAGAAATCACCTCTCCTTTTCAAACAACAAAAGGACTAAGACAAGGCTGCTGTCTGTCACCCACCTTATTTAAAATCTATTTGGACAGATCCTTAGTGAAATGGGTAAAAAAATGTAGAAACATGGGAATAACGGTGGAAGAAAACAAGCTATATACACTTTTCTTTGCGGATGACCAGGTAGTAATTGCCGAAGACAGCTACGATCTTAGCTATATGGTAAGAAAACTGCAAGAAGAATATGAGGTGGCAGGTCTAAACATGAATATGACAAAATGTGAATATCTCTCAGTCGGAACAGATGAAATATGTGACCTAGTTTTGGAAGACGACAAAATCAAAGGCGTGCAATCCTGCAAATATTTGGGGGTCATTTTCAACAAGAAGGGAAATAGCGCAGATGAAATCAGGGAAAGAATAAACAAGGGCAGAGCAGCGATCCGTGCCTTAAATTCTCTTCTCTGGCAAAAAACAATTCGACGACAAACCAAAAAACACATTTACGGTAGTATAGTCCAAAGTATTACACTTTACGGTTCGGAAGTATGGGACGTCACCAAAGCTAATAAAAACAAACTTTTGACGACAAAAATGGATTATCTGAGACGAAGCTGCGGTAGATCGAAACTGGAGAGAGTTAGAAACGAACAAATAAGAAACGAAATGAAAATGGAGAGAAATATCAATGATGACATAGAAAGAAAACAATTAATCTGGTTCGGACATGTTAAAAGAATGCCAGAGTACAGATGGCCTAGGAGAGTACTGGAATGGATCCCTCCTGAAAGAAGAAAGAGAGGACGACCACGGAGAAGTTGGCGCAACGATATTGATGAAGCAATGGCGGCAAGAGACTTAGAAGAGGCAACTGCATATGACAGAAAAAGATGGAAATTGGGGGCGGAGAAGCGGCGACAGCCGTAATAAATCCGTTATTATATATATAAATAAAAAATTAACCACAAGGTTTGCGACTGACGTATATCGTGATTATTGATAGAAGGTAGGTACATCCTAAAGTGAATTCAGCAAAACAATAGACTCCTACGGAAAATGTCCACCATGGTCTGCTTTTCGATAGATCCAACCTGGACTATATGGCTTTTGTCTAAGTTAGATAAACTCCTTTTTGTATAAAACAAAAATTGAGTGTCAGAACGACAAAAAGTTTGTTCTAAAAAGGAAACAAATTTTTATATAAGACAATACTGTTTATAATAATAACTGGTGAATTAAAAACCCCTTTTTAATATTAAATGGGTTCTTTATCTTTTTTACCTCAGTTAATATTTTCTTTGTGGTGTAAATGTCCCTCGTTCGCATTATTAGATCCACCCCTGTCGTTATTTGAGGTTGTATATTGCAAAGGGATCCCTTACGGTCGAGCAAAGACCATGTTTTTACATGTTGTATCATTACCGACTGAACCTCTGTCGGATTCTGATGGACCAAGCTGTGTAAACAGAGATAGACGGTCGTCATCCCCGTTGTTTGATAATGCAAATTGCAGATTAAAACCAATTTCAAATTCAAAATTATTCGAACGCATTCCACAAATCAACAAAATGGAAATGCATTGCCTGACTCTTGAGGCTATAACAATACAAATATTTATCGTAATACTGATAAAACACCACCGGTTGTGAGACTACGCGGCAGACCGGCTTCGTGTCAATAAAATATGCGAAATAGATAAAAAATATCCATTCAAGGGGCCTTTTTTTAATTATCCATTTTGGCGCCTTTTTATTATTATCGATTTTTAGGATAAAACATTTTCCGGGTAAAATATAGATATTTACTTTGTTCAGGTAAATTAAAATTTGTTTTGTATTATCTATATTTTGCTTTCATATTATTTGGTTTATAAAGTCCCTGAATATTATTATATGAGTACATTAACATACTTGCCTAACATTTGATAATTACGTAGGCCAAGGCCTCATTATAATATTCAAATTATTAGATTGGTAGCTGTGAAATAAACAGTTGTACATTTCCATGAACTCAACATAACCTCACTTTTCAGCGTTTAGTTAATGTATTTTAATTATTGTCAAAAACGTAGTTGTGAAAACTGTTCAAACAATTTCGTTTATACAGAGTGAGGTTTTGCAATACGGTAGATCTTATGATAGAATTAAAGTAAAGTATATCTAAAGTACCAATCAGATGCAAGATAAGATCGAAGTGAAAATTATAAACCAAGTTGTCTTTTAATTATTTGAGAGTGGATATAACAAGCCATCGACACATCCATAAAAAATCATCTAACGAAGTCAGAAAAACTCCACTAAAAATGAATTAAGAGATATAGTGGAGAAAAAGTGTCTAGGATTTAAAAAAAATTTTAATCTTTATTTGTTAAACAGTTTACAGCAGTAAAACCGACGATCCCCTGTCACCAGTTTACCAAACAGTTTTTAACTATGTTTTTCAAACATTAAAAAATAATAATCCTTGTATCGGTATGTAAGTAATATTTATTAGTAATTTATTTATTTTATTTCAATTTTAACCATATTTAATATTCACACACATATAATATTGGCATAATTGCTGTATATTCTGTACCAGACAGTACCCTAAAACGGGTTATTGTATTTTCAGCATTTAGTTTTACTATGTACCGTTGACCTGAAGATGCATATGGGATGAATGGGTGATTGTGTGGCCTCCCAATTAGATGGTTAGGTCCCCCTGAGCTTCAGTTGCTCCATATTAGTTCCATATTGTTAGGTTCTCCAATAAAGTCAATAAATTCTTCAATAATATCCCATAAAACTAATAAACTGGTAATCTTCTTCTTCTTTAGATGCAAATCCACTAATGGATGTTAGCGATCACATTTTCCATTAATTCTCTATTTCTTGCAATATGTATCAGAGATTGTATGTCGTTACTCCCTGTCCATTGCCTTATGTTTCGGAGCCAGGACATTTTCTTGCGTCCCATTCCTCTCTTGCCTTCAATTTTCCCCTTGATTATAAGTTGGAGGAACTGGTATTTTTCATTTCGCATGATGTGACCTAGATACGCCGTTTTCCTTTTCTTGATGGTTTCGAAAAGTTGGCGTTCTTGGTTTATTCTTTTAAGGACATCTATATTTGTGATTTTCGCTGTCCATGGTATTTTTAGGATACGGCGATAGAGCCACATTTCGAAAGCTTCTAATCTGTTTATATCCCTCGTTTTGAGTGTCCAGCCCTCTACGCCATATAGCAGCACTGACCACACGTAGCACTTAGTAAACCTTAGTCTCAGTTGAAGATCGAACTCTGAACAAGTCAGTACCTTCTTGAATTTTACGAAAGCTTGTCGAGCTTGCTCAATGCGACATTTTACTTCCCTGTCCGATGCCCAGTCTTCAACAAGCCACGATCCCAGGTATTTAAATTTACTCACTCTTTCAATGAACTTAGTATTCAGTGTTATGGTGGAGTTTTCAAGTGCATCCAAGTTTCTGGAGATGATCATAAATTTGGTTTTTTTGGTATTAATCTCTAATCCCATTCGCTTACTGTGTTCTCCGATTATAGTGACAAGTTGTTGAAGATCGACTATGTTGTCACAAATTAAGACACCATCATCAGCATATCGTATGTTGTTGATCAGTACTCCATTCACTTTGATTCCCATCTTTGCATCCTTCAGAGACTCTTGAAATATGGCTTCCGAATAAATGTTAAATAAAAGAGGGGAAAGCACACATCCCTGTCGAACGCCCCTTCTTATATGTATAGGTTTGGATATAGAATTGTCTATTTTTAACTGTGCCGTTTGATGCCAGTACAAGTTTTCAATGCATCTTATGTCTTTTTGGTCTGTATCAACTTTCTTGAGGATCTGCATTAACTTGTGGTGTTGGACACGATCAAACGCTTTTTGGTAATCTAAAAAGCATAGGAACACATCCTTCTTCTGATCGTAACAATTTTGGACCAGCACCTGTGTTGCTACTATTGCTTCTCGTGTTCCTAAACCTTGCCTAAACCCGAACTGGGAGTCACTGATGTCCCATTCACATTTTTTGTATACTCTTTGATGTAGTATTTTTAAGAATATTTTTAAAGTGTGACTCACCAGGCTAATGAGTCTGTGATCCTCACATCTTTTTGCATTGACTTTCTTGGGCAGGGGAATAAAGGTAGAGCGTAACCACTGTTGAGGATAGCAGCCAGTTTCATAAATTAAGTTAAATATTTTGTGTAGTGCTGAAATTCCCCTTTCATCCAGCAATTTGAGTATTTCTGACGGGATTTCATCTGGTCCAGGTGCCTTATTGTTTTTTGAATTGAATATTGCCTTTTCTATCTCCTCTTTGGTGATTGAAGGGCCAGGGAAGGAAACTGGTAATACAGCCAATAAATTCTTGCCAGTTTACCAAATTACAATTAAACAAACAGCAGATACCGAGGATAAAACGAAATATAATTAATATTAAACTTAGTTAAATTCTTTGTAAGATTTCTACATCCATATAACTGAAAACGTGCTTTCGAAAGAAGTAAGGTTATGAGTGTTGAGAATGCTGTCAGAATTATAAAATATAGATTACAATGAAAGAACTCACCCCAAGAGAATTCTGCAGACCATAAAATGAATCTTATAATAATTTTTGCCTTCTTTTATATATTTCAAAAACAGGTAAAAAATTATATTCCCACTACATTAGAAAAGTTGATTGACAGAAAGTAGGGAGACTAACATGACTTTTGCACAGATGACAAAGGACGTATGCCTATGATGGAATAAGCACTTCTGTCAACATAGAACAGAATATTTAGTCTACCGGACAGAAAGAGAGAGGGCGAAGATTTATTCTAAGGGACAGAAGGAGAGAGAAAAGAAAGACAAAGTGCACCAACTACTTTTTGAAGGCAAAAGAATTAATAAATTAATAAAGAACTTAAAATAAAATAAATATTTAAATATAAATTAATAGAGATGTGACGTTTATAACGTTACATAGTTCTCAACAGATTGCGGCAAGTTCTTACAAACTTTACACCTAGTTACATCATCTACAAAGACCCTCAGCCGATTTGCCACAACTATCAAAATACTAATTTTAGTACAATATATAATGAGTGTTCTCAAAAGCAAGATCGACAGCGAAAATATAACACCGTCTGAAAGAATCTCTAACAGAGGATATTAGTAAAACAATAAACTTTCTCAAAAATTGTAAAATATGTAATAAACTAGCCTAAGATTCTATTGATTGACAGAAAGTCAATTGGTGTCAATGTCAATGGGGGTTGATGTGGTTAAATAAAACAAAAGTAACAAAAGATTTAGTATATCTCATTTCCTTTGTATTTGTGTTTTTCACCAAAGTTTTACATTTTATGTGTAATAAATTCATGTAATATGTATAGAACTTAATTAGGTACAAAAATTTCCCTGCTTGAAGTAAAGTTTTAGTCGCGCCGTAATATCACGCTTAATAAGACGTCATAGAAAATGTTGGCAATACAACTGATAATACGCTAATGTGAGCGAGTCTGATGAATGGCTTGCCTGAAGGCACCTGCTAAAAATTATTTCATGAAGTGAGAAACCTAGAAAGTTTTGAAATAACTCAACGTTATTGGTCTTAAAACAGACCCTACTTAAAATTTTGAAACTCTGTAGGGCTGTTAAGAGCATCAAAGTTATATAATTAGAATGTATACGGGGTACGTTGTAAATATTCGGCCAAAATTAAGTGTAAATACACAAAAATAATATTTTAGTTTAGAGACAAAAATGCCACTGCATCGCTAAATGGCCTAATTTTGAAATTTCGAATTTACGAGGGATCTTCAGATGTATATAGTGGAATCGGACACACGGAAAAAATAGTGTTACATTTACTTGAAGAAAAACTTGGTTAGG